>NW_006799983.1:853002-941260 GCF_000485575.1 Poecilia formosa | reverse complement strand
CCCCCGCCGTTCTACTTTTTTTTTTTTTCCACCCGCCTTTCTCTACCATCATCCCCGCTCCAGTTTCTACCTCTCCCATTAGAGCCCATTTAGCAAGGCGGTATATCTGTTGTTTCGCTCGTTACTTTCATCTGCCAGGATAATTGAGAGACACAATCTGCTCCCCTCCCTATTAGCTGATAAGTCGCAAACAGCATTCGTTGAGTCACGTGCGCTCAGAAAGCCATCTGTCTAACGCCCCTCTCCTGGTGATCAGCTCCACCATAATAAACTACTCACACTGTTGGTTATATGGCAATATAAGGGCATTGTGATCTGTTACTGCATAATTCAGTTTAATTGATTAAGGTAATTAATTGATGGCATTTCATGGCAATATTTGATGAACACTTGAGGTCAATTTTATGCAACTACTGCATAACCTTGTTGAGCACTCTGACTTGATAATTACGCTGCTGTTCTATTAATCCTGAAGGGAGCATGCATCTTGTTTCAATAGTCAGCGTGGCGCAGAAGCATCATGTCAGCATTACCGAGAACAAATGGAGAACTCTTGATGATTCACCATTATGTTGGTTCCCCATTGATTTCGGTTCATCATGTATTTTTTTATTTTTTTTTTGGTTTTAAGAGTTTAAATGAGATTTAGTGGTTTTCCTCCACTAGTCTGACACCGTACCTTGATGTCCCTACAAAGATGAGGTATTTTACAACGCTGTAATTATGCTCAATTGTTAGTTCAGTTGCAGAATTTGTTCAACTAGAAAATTAGAACAGCTTGGAGTCTGATTCATAAAGAGAAACAGAAGCCAAAAGTTATATAAATGCTTGCAAAGTCATTAATAGTCAAAAACTTTTTTTGTGTTTTTGTAGGAGCTTTGTCATAAGCCAACACAAATCAGTGCATATTGTTGTTATATTAAAAAAATATGTTATTTTTTTTTTCCCAATAATATCTAAAGTGTTTTGTGCATGTATAATTACCCTCCTAAGTGAATATGAAGAACTACCTTCACTGCAATTATAGTTGCACATTTTCTGGGGGGAGTTTCTGCCATCATTGCTCATTTCATGACTTTAAAGCTTAAGCTAAGTCCACAGTCCTAATGGACCATTTGTATGTACAATTTTGATTAAAGAGGTTAATTTATTGCAATTTCAACCAAAGCTATAACAAAGCAAAATACATAAAAAGAGAAGTGCTGTGAATACTTTGTGGTACTCACAGGGTTGCAGAGCATAAACTGCTCTACAACTTTATCCTGATCTGTCTAGTGTGTCCTTAGTCTTGATGAAACTGTTTGTTCACTAATGGTCTTTAATAAACCTCTGATATGTTCATAGAATAGCTGTATTACGCAAGGGTTAAATAGCCCACGGGAAGACTCTATTATTAAGATGAATTCAAGAAGGGAGTTGGTTGCACTGGATTTTAACTTTAGAAATGAGTGTGAAGGAGGTTGAATAAAAATGCATACCATCCCTCTCAGATTTCTGTTTGCAAAGACATTTTTAAAGCATGTATCATTTGACTTTTGATTTGCAATTCTGCTTTGTGCTCTTCTGATGTGTTAAATGCCACCCAACTAAAAAGAATTTGACTTTGTAATTGACTGTTTTAATCTATTTTCTTCATTCTGGATTTTAAAAATGTACACTTACTTTTTACCAAGATTAAAATAAGGAAGCACAAAAATGTCCAAAATGTTAAAATTTCAGACTTGGTATTACTATCAGAGTTAGAACATAATAAATAGATCATACATTTTGACACAAAAGCAAGGATTCTCTGAAAAAAAGTGACAGTTGCCACAGCTAGCATGATGTCTGTGGACTGACAATCCAACTTTTTTGACAACAAAACCGCTTCATTGCTGCAGTTCAGACCAGTTCATGTTTTTGAAATGGTGATGCTCACCTGTCACTGACAAGTCATCTTTCTTGGACAGGAAATGTATATTGGACCAATGACATTTCCCCTATTTTCAAATCTGTGTGATGGTGCTGAACTCACATTCGCAACTTGCCAAGTAGCAGAATGGGGCAGACTTCTTAAATACTTAGAAACAGAGAGGGTTCACACGGTTGTCATCGTCAATTATAGATTTTGGATGTCCATAGAAAAATGGCAACACTTGTGGGGGGATGTCTTGGCAAAATGAAGAAAAATACCAGGAATAATTCTGGGTTTACTTATACTGTCCTTGTCTGCAGAAAATGTTCTTATCACAAACCTGACAGCTTCATTGATTCATTCACATTTGATCTATTGGACAGTTTCTTCCCAACCATTAGACATTTCAGATTTTGTCTCAAAACACATTTTCAAATTTTGAGTAACAGTTCACTTTCATAACTGTAGTTTTGACAGAGGAGGGTCTGCACATTGAAGCACTATACATGGGTATCCATTATTTAGAAATTATAAGCTGTGAAAAATTTTAATGCATCTGCTTAAAATACTGTGCAATAAGAAAATTGTAAGCACTCAAAGATTAGGAGAGAGTCTCACATTTACCTTAAATGAAGAAAATGTCATGCAAAACATTACAATTTTATTTACTTTATATTATAGCAGTAATGATCGTCATCATGACTACAGTATTATTTAATGCTTATCACTAAAGCTGTTATTTTTTATGTTTGAACTGTGCACAGTTAGCCAAATACTTCTTATCTTTAAAATCAAAGTATGGTTATATATGAAGTTGCCGCATTGAATCTGTTATTTTGAAACTGGTATACAGTGATTTTTATTCCTAAATGTTTGTTTTTATTGTGACATAATCTAGAGCATATTTAACAGCTTGGTCACGTTAAGCAGCTTGGTCAGAACTCGGATAATACAGTCTAGACAGTTGCAAAAAGTAGACCAGTCAGATGTCCTCAGGGAGAAATATCACTTAAATTTTAACGATTCTGGATACCAATCGAGATGTCAAGTCCAGGAACCAGCAGTTGTGTTAGACCAGTGTTTCATTGGCTTCACATTTGTCTTTGATGAAGAGCTGTTGTTATTCCTGTTCGCCTCTTAGTGGTAGTATTTGTGGGGTGGGGCGTGGGGATGGGTGTAAGTGCTACCATGCACTTCTTATCTGGACCATAAAGCACTTATTGATCCTGGTGAACTTTTGCCTTCCTCTCCCCTCAGTCCTTCCCTGAACCTGATGTCTATGGATCTGAACACAGTCAAGGAGAAATCTATAGCTGGGGGGAAAGATGATTAAGTGTTGCTGAACAATGAAAAAGGATATAGGACCGCACACTTTTTTAGAGAGTACCAAGTCCAATTAACTAGACTCTACCAAGAGAATCAATAGCTGTCACCAAAGATTTCACTAAGCGATCTGAGTGAGATTTTAGTGGAATTCATTGATGCTTTTCCCCATTCATCCCTTTTCAGATTATTGTGCAAATGTCAAACTTTTTTTTTCCTTTGGCCCCTATGTATATGTTTGTACATTTGCCAGTTTTTGAGGTGTCTATTGGTGCTGTTTGATTACTCCTCTGTTTATGCCCACGGCAACTCATGCCAATCACCACTCCCTCCCTATCATTTCTGACAGCTGCCACACCAACACTACGCTCGCCACAACTGCAGTACTTGCCCTTTGACCTTGTCTCAATTTGCCCATCCCTCCTTCACACATTGAGCTTGGTCAGATTTATGCTCAGGCAGAGCTCGGGCAGCCAAGGAGTGCTGTGCAAGGCTCTGCCATAGATTCCTGATGGACAGTCAGGTCTGGGATAGAAGCGTGTCCTTGAGAGGTTGAAAAATCAATAGCCTAATGGGAAAGTGGTTATGACTTCTCACAGTTTACCCCCGTCATGCTCCTCCTTCTCTGTTACACCTTCCTACCTGGAATAACAGTCTGTATTTCAAATAATCTAGCCCCTCAAAAAGACAGAGAATTTTTTTTAAGTTGCTCATTAACGTGAAGCCTGCAGAAAGAAGATTAAAAACTGATATATGGTCCATATTTTGTCACCATGCCATTTGAGCAAGGGAGGAGTCTCTACTTGTTATTACATTGGGCTGGAGAAAATGGGATTTAACCAGGCTTTTGCTGTGAGTAATAACACATACAGTCACTGTGCCTCCCACATGTCATGCCTGTAAATCAGTGGATCAACTGCACTAAAAGGAAATGCAGGCGGGACTTAAGGGATACGAGGAAAGACACTTCATACTTTCTCCCTCTAAAATAATAGCTAACAGAAACAGTGTTGTTTTTTTCCCCCTATATTCTTAATAAGTAAATCCACCTCACTGACCTTAGACAAAACTATTTGCAATTACACTTTCAAAAGTGTTAAACAACCCAATTTAGAAACAGTTGTGTACGCCAAATAAGGACCGTTTCAGCCCCAGGTTGATTTAACGTAACTGGGTTAAGAGTTTCATTTGTTTCTCTTAAGTGAAGCGTACCGAAAATTTACTGAAACTTGGCTCTAAAACCAATTTACATACAGAAACTTGATTTTAATATTCCTTTACACACCTCCTTTGCAGGATTTTACCTAGTATTGATACACACTAAAATCTTGATAACAATTCATGCTAAGCAACAATGCATAAAATATTGACTGACATATTTTTGGTCAATATGGGAATGTTGACTCTGTAACCAGCTACTTAGCAGCTAAAAGGCTCATTCTGTAGCGTAAACAAAGTTATTAACACAAACTACTGTTGAAAATATTATACATCATCTGTTTACCATTGACTTTTAAAAGAGCTTTAGGGAAGTCTGATGAGAAAGTTGAATTGTGCAAAATGGCAATTTGTGAAGAATCATGAGTCAACTAATAATCTTTTCTCTAACTCAACAAATTGGGTCATACTTTTTGGTTAAAAATTATGTGACTTCTATACCAAAAGCTT
Organism: Poecilia formosa; assembly: GCF_000485575.1. Taxonomy (NCBI): domain Eukaryota; kingdom Metazoa; phylum Chordata; class Actinopteri; order Cyprinodontiformes; family Poeciliidae; genus Poecilia; species Poecilia formosa. The sequence continues at coordinate 936,375 of NW_006799983.1, read as the reverse complement.
AAAGCCAGAAATAACCCTGCAATATTTAGACAGTAACTAGAAACAGGGAGAACAACGTGTGCTTTCTGAATACACCAAGTGGCCTCCTTATTTGGCCCATATGTGTGAAAAACACAGCTGGCTGAGTCACTTTTTAAATCTGCGTCCATTGTTACAGTGATGGGAAAAGAGGTATTATCCAAAATGACAACTAGATAGCAAACTCCAAGCTTGAAAGGAGAAGAGCGAAGGTCCCTTAATCAGTGTGTAAATAGAGGCGGGAGTTAGAAGAGAGCGCTGATGAGGAAATTACTATGAGACGAGCGGGGCAGAATGAGAATGTTGCAAAAACATTTTAACCAAGATTACACTGTGGGAGAGAAGACCAGATAGAGACCGAAAGGAGGATTTTTGTTAGTTTTCACCCAGTCAGTGTTACATAAGCATGAGGTTTGTGGTTAGACCGAAGGTCTTTGGAGCTGTTAGGTCAAAGATTCAAATGAAAAATGACACATTTTTGTGATTGTGGTGTGCAGAGAGCAAAACAGCATACTGGTTTTGCAGAATCCGAGTTGGCTTCTCTTGCCGCTCGCTGTTTGTTGAGAGGCATGAAGCAGAAAAGATCAAGATCTGGAAGTTGTTGTTTTTTGTTTTTTGTATTTTACAATGCCGTATAACTGCCAAATTTTTATTCCATTTCCATGCCTGTGGGGGGAAAAAATGGCAAAACACTTTCCACTGGACCAAGGGTCCTCCACGTTTTGCACACACATCAGACTTGCTCTCTAATGTAATTTTTGGTGTGCTGGAGTAGGAAGGGAATTAACTGTATTAGCACAAAATAAACAACTCTCCTCTGGGTCAGCCTATAAACTGATTCATCCATGTGGCTCACATGCTTTTCTCCCTGCTCCCTTTGACTGCCTATCTTGTTACTTGCCAATCAAACCAACAGAAACAAATTGATGCTTGCTAGTTTCAAACTAAAGCCACTCTGTTCATCATACGGTGGAAATTACTGTATATATTTATTGTTTTACCAAGTAGCCTGACATCAATACACCCTGGGCGTTGGGGACCCGGCATTAGAACCCTAAAGGTGCGTTGTGGTATCTGGGACCAAACATTAGTCACAGATCTTTTAACTCCTGTGAGTTGCAAGGTGCTGCCTCTGTGGTTTGACTTGTTTGTCCCACAGATAATAACAAATGCTTGATTGGACTGAGATCTGGGGAATTTAGAGGTCAGGTCAACACCTCAAACTCATTGTTCTGCTCCTCAAGCAATTCCTGAACTATTTTTGATTTGCAGCAGGGAGTATTATTCTGCCAAAAAAAAAAAAAGGAGCTAAAGCCGTCTGAGAATACAATTTCCACCTTTGCCGTTCTGTTGCTATACAGTTCAATACACATCAATCTGCACTGAGTGTTCTTATGCCTTCCTGATAGAACCAGATAAATTTCTTCAGCAATTTTCTCTCACCCCACGAACCACCCTTCTTCTTCTCAGAGGTGTATACATCAGTCATATCTGGAGCTATTCTGGATTCACTATAATGCACTCCGCTCACTATTTTCAACTGGATTAATAAAATTTTATCACGACGAACAAGTTAGCTATCACAGTTATCCTCTGTAAAAGTCAAACGCAATGTATAGCCAGATTGATAATTAAGGTAGGATCGATCTCTGGATAATACTTGGAAATGATTTCTGCTTTTGTTTACTTTTTTCATGTTTTATGACTCCACAGTAAAACGATACAGGCAGCAAATGAGGGAAGAGTTGTTCTGGCTGGAGTTTAATGTGAGCACAGTAAAGGAAGCTAATGACGGCAAACTGTTTCCTACAGGCTTAGATAAATTGTAAACTGCTGTTGTAAGCCCTGTGGCCACATTTGTTACAACAGTTTAAGTGTTCAACACTTCCTATGCTCTTTCCTCTCCTGTCCGGCTTCGCTGTATGGGAGTTTTTGTTTTTCCTGTCTTGCAGATTATTTCTGGCTATCTGATTGGGAGGGCGGTCCCATGACATTTCCCGATTGGCTTCTGTTGAGGCAAATCTGAGATTCACATGCCTGGATTTCCTGTTTGGGTTTGACATTCAGCAGATTTGGAAGCGGATCTGCTCATTAGGCTAATAAAGACATCGCTACACTGTCGTTAGAGATGGGGAGTTTTTAATCGTTGAATTTTGTAAATTATAAAGATACCAGAAACCAAACTGTGCAAACAGTCTCATACTGCAGATGAGTCACATCCTTAATATTATTGCCCTGTAACATCTGTGCCAACCGCACTGATGCATAATGGCAAAAGCTTCTGAAATATAGAGAATCTTCTCAAGTAAACCATGTTTTTTGTGATATTGTAAGGCATGTGCAGCTTGAAGAAAATGCTCTGCTATGAAGATACAACTACTTCAAAACGCATCTTGGTTTGTATAGTCACATAGGTCCTGCTTTCTCAAAGGCTTTTCTACTCAAAAAAACAGCTAAAACAATCCTATAATGTGACACATTTATGCCTTAAGTACTAAATGGAATGAGAGCCAGCAGTGATTTGCAAGAAATTTGAGAAAAGGTAAACACAGTAGATGGTCTTGTGTAATGGCAAAGAGCTCTGGGGCCGTTCTTTTCATTTTAGACGATGTAGATTTGTCAACAAATGGGTCCTGCTGTCTTCAGATGGCTGCAGGGAATTATTGAAGTTAACAGGAAGCTTTTAACAAAGTATGCAGCAGCTGTGGACCACAGGGGCCACCAGAATCCCTTCAAATTATTTACTGCTCATTGTAGACACTGATTCATACATGTTCTGCTTCAGATGTAACATTTCATACCAACTTAGGCAAATCCACTGGCAGGGTGGTACAAAACTAAGTCTTGTATTTGTATTGTTCTTGCAGTCTTATATTTGTGTTATTCCTGTATTTTCGTAACCCATCGGACTACCGTTGATAAGTCAAAACACTCTTAAGTCTCCCGCGTAGTCAGACGTACTGTGCATATTGTATGAGGCAAGGAGACTATGAAATGGTTGACATTTCATAGTCGAAAGTATCGATTGCCTACATTTTTCGTGACAAATCCCTTTATTTCCCACAATCCCAGTGGGTACGAGCAAGTTTTATGAGCCATTTGGGCGCCTTCTTTTCCGCCAGCATGACTGTAAGTGCTGCACAAAGTGGCGGTTTGACTGATGTGCGTCCTTGCTACTGGTTGCATGACTCCCAGCCTTATCAGCTTGGTGTTGCATTCAAAGCAGTCTGATGTGAACACTGTTTCCTGCCAAGCAGTTTACTGTGTGATACAGAGTACATGTACATGATCTTAAGTATTTTTCTTTGTGCAGACGTGTGCAGACTTTAGTTAAGTCTAAAGTAAATTTTTTTGTCATTCGTCACAACATTCAAGAAATCCCTTAGCAACACAAATAGTTCATGTAAGATTCACCCAAAGAAAATCCATCACCTTAAGTCTTATCATTTACAATGTTCTACCCTTAAAGTAGTTTTATAAAAAAAAGAGAGTAACTTGAATATTGCGATTTAATTTGATTCAGTTTGATGATATAGCCACAATTCGCAACTACTCAACATATCCAATTTAACACAACTTAGTCATTCGTTTTTGGGAAGATTTTGAACCGGCCCGTATATTACAGATTATTGCTCGTCTCTTAGCTTCATTTGTAACATTATTTGCTTTTAGCCGTCATAATATTGTGTTTAAATTGGGCTTTTTGGATGTGAAATTAAGGTTTATGCATCAAAAAAGGTTGAGACTGTGCTCCGTACATCTCGTTAAGCACGTCACCAGGGCATATGGCCTCTGCTTTGAAGTTTTCACGCACTCATTGTACTTCCATAACTTCTCAGTTTAACTACATTTAAGCCTGGCGGGTGAAAAAAATCCATTCCTACACGGTCACATTTAATTCCCTTCATCATTTTTCAACTGGAATGAGTGAAATTGCTTCTTACCAGCAACTTTGCTCATTAAGAGCTCGGAGAACATTTAAATATTTCTATTTAAATCGCCTTTCCAGCAATTCCCAAAAGCCTATTTTACGCTTCTGCAGTAAGTGGATTAAACTGAATTAAAAGTGAAAAGAAAAAGGCACAGATTTTTTTTTTGTATTGCTTTTTATGTTTAGTGAAATATAGAGTATATTTTACATCAAACAAATAGGTACATTGCGGATACACCTTTAGTGCAAGTGGGGAAATTGATCTTGCTTGCTTTGTATGTAAGTGAGCAGGATAATGTGGAGAATAATAATGAAACCACACAGTTGGCTTTTAGGTGAGAGTCCACAAGCCAAGCTGCAGTACCTTATTGCTCTTTCCCCATATTTTCCTTTTTATCATCCATCTGTCCTCATTAAATTTGTTTTTCCCTCCAAAAGCGATGTTCTTTTAAATCAATCCAGGTATTCGCTCTTGGAAAGCTAAATCAATCTTTAATCATACATATTTGCTGCTTATTTTTTCGAAGTAAACAATAAATCTTTTTTTTTTTTTTTCACAAAATGAGCTGTTTTTTCTCCATCCTTCCTTGTCATTTTTGTACTAAAATATGTGCAGAATGAGGATTTCATAACAAATTACATGTACACTAGAATCACATTTAAAGTTTGTATTGCTGTTGCAAGCATTTATAGTTTGAAAAAGCCCTCGGTTGTAAAGAATATGTGAGAATCTTTCCTGTCTGATTACCGTCTACCTCTGTAAATGGCTGCTAATGTTATGATTAGTTTTTTCTGCCTCACAATTATTATTAATCTCGCCAGAAGATCTTATAGAAAGGCGGCCTGCTAAATATTGAAACATAAAGTCAATATTCCTGAATATTAAGAGCCTATTCAGTTTCATCACAATTCAGCAGAAACACACAAAGAGCATAAATCTCCTCCATCAACTCCCAGCAGTTTATGCTCAGAACAAAACCAGCCCTTTTTGTGGTCAATAGGGTTTTTTTTAGGGCTTTTGTTTGGCTCAAAAGGACTTTGATGAATGTTTCCTTTCACTGACATTATGATTTGACAGCCTGGACCCTCACATTAGCTCACATACTTATCTCTCTATTTAGTCATAGATGCACACAATTACACTGAGACCAGGCACCGAGCTGTTTTTGAAAGGAATAGGTTTACTTATGAAGGCACTTTCTTATAAGCACTTTTGTTATAATTCAAAGAAGCAGATGACAATTACCAAATTTCCTTTTGCCTTTTTCTTCTGCAGTGATGCCACGTTTTGCTGAACAGGTGGAAGTAGCGATCGAGGCGCTGAGCACAAATCCCCCACAGCCCTTTGAGGAGAACGAATTCATTGATGCATCTCGTTTGGTCTACGACGGCGTCCGTGACATCAGGAAAGCTGTCCTTATGATACGGGTGGGTTCGTCCAGAGCATTCACTGAATTTCACCCAGATATCCTACATCCACTGCCAATTAGCCATAACTCACAGTTGCAGTTGAGTTTGTATTATGATATCATTTTATCAGAACCAGCAATCTGGGCTTTGCTCCCCATGTGTATTGTTAAGCCCTTGACCCTGTCGCTGGTTCACCTCTTCTACTTCCTTGGACTTTTGAGAGATACCAACCCTTACAGAACCACCTACTTGTCCTGCTTACTAAAGTCCTTAAACTTGCCCAGGGATGTGTTTGCGTATAAACTTTAAAGACTAAATTAAAAGTTGCTGCCAAACATATGACCCCTCTCTCCATGGCAAGTCCCATAATAAAGGGATAATTTGTGTCATTCATGTCATTACATGGTGTATGTTAGGAGTTATGAGCATGTATGTCTAATTTCAGAACTTTTCCAACCTAAGTACCTACATTTTAATAACTGTATATGCAATGTAGCACTCTCCACTAAATTTAGCTTCTGCAAAAACACAAAAAATGAATGAATAAATTAAGGCAGTTAGGGTTTAGTATTTCACAGTCTGCCTGCACTTTGTCAGTGTAAGATTCTCAAGTTCAATTTTAAAAATAAACATGCTTATTTTTCACTCGTATATCCATTCGAGCTTTAATAAATGCACAGAGTTTTGTGCATTTTTATTTTTATTTTGTAGAAATAAAAAGGGGAAAATAAAGATATAATGCTAATAATAAAAAGGTTACGTCACAGATTATTTAGACATATCAATCAATCAATCAAATTTTATTTGTATAGCACATTTCAGGAGCAAGGCATTTCAAAGTGCTTTGCATCATTAAACACAAAAACACAGTCATGCAACATTGACTCAACAATCAACAACATTAAATTTCCTGCCGAGTCGAAGTTCTGCCCTTATGGGTACCTCATCAAAAAAAACAAACAAACAAACAAACAAAAAAAAAAAAACAGGCAGGAGCGCTAGTGCATCCACATTTTAGAGTTATACTTATCTCAGGTAATCTTAGGACAGACCAGGACTTGTATAATGCAGTTGTGCTGATTCATGACTCTACACAGAAGTGTGTAGACACAATGCCTGATATCAGCTACACAGATCTAACACCTCAGTTCGCAAACACATCTCACTCGCACTACTGTGCCTTGGGAGTCTCAAGAATATTCTCAAAGAAGAATTGTGTGGCACTGTCGAACCCTGAATGCTGTTGTTTTTATAGTTGCGCCAAAGATGGACTGCATATGAAGGTGAGCAAAAAGTTTTGAACAAAGCAATTTTAACATTTCTGGAGCACATGTAAAACTTATGGGGATACATTTGTCTGCCTGTAAAGTTTGCATCACTGCCTCTCGGAGTCTCTATTGTCAGAGAGATCACTAGTGAGGTAATGTCCAAGATATTTGACCTCATCTGTTAAAAATCTGGAAAAGTCTGTTTTTGATGTTCCTTTGTTTCTTTAATCATTGTGAGACTATTACACTGCCATTATGTCATCTTAAGATGCTAATTATGTTAATGATATTAACTGGTTGAATATTAAGAACCAGTTAATATTCACTAACTAATTAGTCAGGTCTTCTGTTTGGTGACCTAGCCAATGACTAGAAGACCTAGCTACTTAACAGACAAGCCACTTTTATTCACCATGTGAAGAATCTGCTCTGTGTAGGTCATACAGGCTCAAATTTTAGAGAACTTAAAAGTTTTAATTTTATTATCTTTTATCTGATTGTTAGCTCCAGTATGATGCAAATTTGTACTTGCAGGACATCAATATTTTTAACACCACTAGTACTTTTTTTAATTGCTAAACGACATATTGATGTAAAATATTTTATAACAAAACCATACCAGCATGCAAGATGAGGAAACGTGTAAAGGAACAAATAAAATATATAATTCACGTGATCTGTGTGTTTTCAAAACTGTCGAGACAAAAACAAAAACAAAACAGCTTCATAACAAGCAGCAGCTCCACTCTGTTACAGAGTGTACACTTTTCACACAAAACTGACCCTCCTCTTTTCAGCATGTAATACATTTATTCAACTTTATGCAGCCTGGAAGGATTCCCATTGCAGTTCTGGAAAAAATCTAATTATGGAAAATAATTTGATGTTGGTAAATAATGTAAAACAGGCAGCTTTGAACTGCCCGGGACCAGCTGGCTTCATAATCCCATCCAAGTTCAATTACTTTCCGAGGAAACAACTTGGAAGATCTTTGCTTTCTCTGTTGTTCGGCTCTGTCATACAGATAGGAAATGTTGGTTCTATGTGTAATGCCCCCTCTGCCCCACTTTTTTTTTTCCTATGTGTTCACAGTCTAATTTTTCTCTCACTTAAACCGAGTGTTAGGCTCTTTTATACTTTTCCTACTTAAGATCTCATGAGAATTCAATGGATTAAGAAGCCAATTTTCCACAGCATATAAAACTCCAGGCAGGTTTAGAGAAGTTGAGTTATAATGAAACTTTAAAACATAGTTGTGTGATGACCTATATGTCTCAAAATGTGGTCATGTAAATTCAGAAATATCTCTGGATAGAGCAGCAAATGTTAAACAGAGGATGAAATTCAGTCAGTTGGCCCAGTCTACAGTGCCTTTCAAAGACACCCTGACGTTTTATTCACATGTTGTCATGTTAAAATCACAAACTTTTTCTGTAATAGAACAATATAAAGTTACTGCATAATTATTAAGTGCAAGTAAAATGATACAGGATATTTATGAGGAAAGGGCTGACATATATTTATGTTTAACGTCCCCTTTTTCTGATGAATAAAATCCACTTCAAACAACTGGCTTCAGAAGTTACCAAAGTAGAATGAATACAATCAGCCTAAGTGTAATTGAATTTAAGTATAAACCAGAAGATCTCAGAGACTTGTTGGAGAATATTAGGAAATGTTGATACGTCAGGAAAATGCAGTCCAGACCCAGTTTCTTCTTTTGGTTCATATGCGACCCTGATCAAACTTTTTCATGGCCCTCTGAACTGCCCAATTACAATCATTTCATTGATATAAAATCGGATTTGTGCCTTCTCTGTATGTGGCACTAAATTGGACGTGTATCTAATAGTTTTCAAAATACCTGCAGTCTGAACAGTCATGCTGCATTTTATCCAACTTTTAGGTGACTGAAGATCGATGATACTGATTTTCTTCTGAGAACCCGGGCAAGTCTGTGTCAGTGAAGCACGTTACGTTATAATCCTACCACTCCTGGTTCCATCTATGCATCCAAACAGACTTCTCAACAGAAGTTGCAAGTAATGTGTCACAGAAGGCCATCGCTGTCAGTTGTGCTTTCTTTTTATGTAGCTTTTTTAGTCTTGTGACAATACTACCATTCCGTAGATTAGTGGTCCCCAAACTTTTTCCTGCTAAAGAGCCCCCTTGTGGTTGAAGAAAAATCCACATATAAACCGGAAAATACAATAAATGAAAAAAAAAATCTGAATGTTCTCTGGTATTGTTCAGGGGGCCGGACCAAATGTGGAGGCGGGCCGGATCCGGCCCGCGGGCCGTAGTTTGGGGACCCCTGCCGTAGATGGTGCCATTCCAATTTTACTTCTGTAAACAGTGCACTGCTGTGTGATGCTACACTTATGGGTTGCTTTGGGTTATAGACCATGTACACAGAAGTCTGACTGGAGTTGCTTTTAATTAATATGAACAACCACACCAAAAAAATCTGATTTCAGTTAAAAAAAAAAAAAGTATATATATGAGTAGAAGAACATCAAGACCTGATGTGTGGAAATAGTCTAAGAACAAAATGAACAATGGATTTAACGTTTTGGAGAAGTTCGATGCAAGGAGCACTACTCAATGCATCATATAAAAAGGTAAAGTGTCTAGCACTACTGCTAACCTACCAATAGAGAAAGCAGTCAGAGAAGCAGAAAGAGGCTGAGATCCTCAACTGAGATTGGAAATTTGGTTTTCTTCCTGTTAGAGGTTTTCAACAAGTCAAATAGGAAACAGTTAATTCATAAAAGAAGATAAAGTGGTCAGTGAAAGACAAGTAAAAGCCTCGTGTTGGAAAACTAACATCATCCCTAAACCCTCAGCAAAACACAGTGGTGGCATCATCATGCTGTGGTTATGTTTTTCTCCAGCAAGGACACGGATGTTGTTCAGAGCTGATCAGAACAACAAAAGAGCAAAATACTGGACAACACTGGAGGAAACCCTTCTAAAGTCTTGGGAGGGAATTTTTTTTCCCACTTTACAACCATGGACTGTTCTGCTTTTCCAAAAAAATAAATACAGTTTGTGTCTGTAATAAGACAATGTGAAAAACCTCAGAGGATGTAAATACTTTTGGAAGGCACTTGTGTATGATTCTTTATTTAAACCATATGTCACACAAAAAACGTTTCCATTATTTAAAATGAAGAGTTAGGTTGAATCCAAGGCACTGCTTAGTTTGGATTGTGTTGTTTAAGGTGCCAGAAATGATATAACTTAAAGCTATTTTTATAAGCATTCAGTTTAGAGGTTTATTTAATACCTCTCATGGCTTTGCAATAGAGAAACTGGAGTTTCACTAGCTTGTAAGATTATCATAATACCCATAATAGTTTAATCCTCTGTTAGAATGACCACAAGGTAAACAGCGGAATCATCCCATCATGATGTTCACATAAGTGCCTGGTCTCCTTGGTAACTGGCCCTCTAAGTTGGCACCTCGGCTGCGTCACACAGTGACCTCATTGAACAAAATGAGGGGGCCGCATTCTTTCTCGGTCTTTATGTATGAGCAAGCATCGCTTTTGTCAGGCCAAGTGTCACATTGCTTTAGTGAAACTGCAGAACAAAAATCTGCCACTTCCTTGCATGAACTGTAGCTACACTGACATTAGCAGCTTTGTGTTAGGAATCATTGTTGCAATGATTTTTATTTATTTATTTTTTTGCATCTGATTGCTTTCATACCTAACAATTATGTGTGAAGCAGCTGAAATAAAACAGGGTGAAATGGTGCGAATCTGCAACACACTGTAATTATGAAACAAAATACATAACAAAATACTTAACAATAACTGATTCTTCCCCTAAGTCTATATTCTTCCTCTTTTCAATCTTTTCACATTGAGAAAACAAACTTTTTTTTAAAGCACGAAACAAATAATTTTTTTTTAACTTCATTTTTTACTTTTTTTAAATGTATTCAATGACTCATAGTAGAATTAACTTGGAGACGAGATTGGATCTGAGACTAGTCAGACTTGTGACCAATGACAAGGACTGTTCCTCCTGCTCAATATTTAATGCGACCTTAGCCATGCAGAGTGAAAAGATGCGTTGAAAAGGAGCAAGCGCCAAATATGCTAGAGCAGTTATTCTAAAATGCTGGACCCAATCTAGATCAGGACAAAACAGCAAGTCAATTTAGAATGCAATTGAAATTTTTTATGACTACACAAAGGCACTTTATTCATGATTGCACGAAAATGAATTAAGTTAAATCTATTTTTCCTAAAAAGCAGCCTTCCCTCCCATTTTTCTAGAAATATTCTTGTAATCACAGCATGAAAAAAGCTACACTGCTTGGCACTGGCTAACTCTATAGTAACCATTTTAATGCAGGATTGTGCATTGAATCATTTAAATGCATTTGTTATTCTTAGATAACCATAAACACCAGGTTATATTGTTCAGTGACAAACTAACTAGCAAAATTGGAGATGACTGACATCATCCCAGTTTAATTCACCAACCCTTTCAGTAGCCCATGCTAAAGCGGAATGTCAAATATCTCTTCACATTTGACACACAAGTTATATAAGTAACCACTTCAGAACTCCACACTCGTTTTGGACAGGCTCTCATTTAAAAAGAAAAGTTGCAAAAGCTGCCAGGCCACAGGTGGAAGGAGTCGAGCCATGACTCATGTAGGCTAAGGTAGTTTCTTCCATAATAAAATGGAAGAGTAGTTGCTTTTTGTATCACTTACCCAAATGTCGTTTTGCTCATATTATAAACAGTCGGTCACCACTCCAGAACTCTTTAGTCCCGTGCAGAAAGGCCCATCATGTTGGGCATAAAGACAGGGTTGGGTTTCAGTGGCATTTTGACATCCCCCTGGGGGAAACCGAATGATGTGCTGGTAGTGTGTGAATATTCCCGACTTCTTTTTGCAGATGCTGAAGCCTGTGGCCAAGAAAGACCAGAGTGAGAGTTGAACAACATCTAGTGGCTAAAACAGAGAGCAGGAGACCGAGATAAGCAACATCATTTCCAACTCCCACAATGACATCAGGGGCCTGGAGATATTAGCAAGCCTAACAAACAGACCAAAAAGATGTTGGCTGGCTGTATTACCTTCCAAGCCAGCATGGCATGCAGAGATAGAGGCAAAGTTTGCTTGAAGCTGTTTGTTTGTAGATGAACTCCTACAGGAATCACACCGACCAGACACTAAAAGGGAAAATAGTCCCATCCTGCGCCATAACTTTTCATTTCATACTCACGAACGGAACGAGAAAAGATATCCTTAGCTGTTGTTAAGCAGTCCCTGAGAAAATGTTACTATGTCTAACATTCATATTCCTTATCAATAGAAACACATATTCATACCTCACCATTTTTCTATTTCACCACATTAAAATCTGAAAAATTATTGTGATTTTACAGTGTTTAACAGACCAACACCCACTTAATTGTGAGGACAAAGAAAGCTTAAATTAATAATTTAAACGTTTTTAAGCAATTTGAAAAGTTTTGCCTCTACTCCACGACCCTTTCCTCAATGTGTCCTTTGAAAAAAACGTAAAGTGTCCTTAAACACCTTCTTGCAGATCACTGTTTAGGCCTTCATCAAAAAAATGTAGAGTATGCAAACCTACCAAGATATGGCCATCTGCCTTAAGTGAGAGGCTTGGTAAGGACAGCATTACTTGGAGAGATACATGGTAACTCTGGATTAGCTGCAGAGGTCCACAGCTCAGGTGTGAGACTGTCAACAAGATAAGTAGTCCTGCAATCAGTCCGGTCTATAAAACAGAGGCAAATACAAAATATATATTTCTTTGCAAATTCTATGTAGGGTGCTGACATGCATGCCATGCGGTATCTCTTGTCAAACCCCCCACAGCAGCCTAATTTTGAAAAGTCATGCCACTGTCTCAACTTGTGATTTATGAATGGCCAGACGGAGCTCAAAGGCAGCTCATCCCTGCGGATTTATGGCAAAAATGTTTTGTGAGAGAGGCTTATGTGCGGTGGAAAACTGTGGAGATGCTTTTTATTCCCAGTAGAGACGGGGAAGCTGGTCAGAGATGGTGGGAAGTTGGATGGTGCTAAAAATAGAGCAATCCTGTAAGGAAACCTGTTATAGACTGTACGATCTGTAACACCTTCCAGCACGAGCATGACGCTAAGCAGCAAGAGCTGCAACTGAATAGTTCAGATCAAAGCATATTCATGTGTTAGAGTGGCAGGGTTAACGTCCAAACCAACTGCTAATTGAGTGTCTGTGGCAGGACATGAAAGCTGATGTTCACTGATGCTCTCTACACGAGTGACAGCTGTAACCACAGTTAAAGGTGATTCTTCAAAGTATTAGCTTAGAGGCATGAATGCTTCATACCTTACTTTTCAGACTTCATGAGGACACCGGTATCCTCATTCTTGATTGGATAACATGTACAGTAAGTGTTTTTTTTGCAGTGACAGTTAAAGAGTCTAACGTGTAAAAACTATTTAAAATTCCTTTCTGCTTTGTAATTTTGAGGCACTTTTTGTAGGTCTGTCTAACCTCTCATAATGTATTGAAATTTGAAATGATAAAAATCACAAAATGTGAAAAAATGAAGGGCTTATTTTCAAATGAAGTGAACAGTGCTACTGTTGTTCACAGTGCCAAGTAATACCCTACCAGTGCAGGCTTATCTGTTTCTGCTGTCCTTTCTGTGGGAAGCTGAATGTCGCCATGTATTTATGGCGACATTCAGAGCCAAAAGTAAACAAAACCTGGCAAATCAGATGGTATTAAGTTCACGTCTAGGACATATTACACTGAAGACAGGTGCTTGATCAAAGTGAATCAACGCCTGAGATGCCTGACAGTAGACCCACCCAAAAGGTTACGTCCTGAAAATGTTTGTTGCCTTAAGAGAGAAGGGTTACATCCCGCTGGGATCTGGGCTGCCTGGTAGTATTACTAATAGGAACTAAAAAATGATGTGATGGTTGCGCTAACCCACCTTGTTTCATGCCATCGTTTTATCACCAGGAATCAGTGACCACAAGAAAAATGAAAGAAACAGATTCCAGGTGACAAAAACCAGCAACATGCTAGATTACTTATATAAAACAGTTGGTCACCGTGTCTCCAGAAATCACTTTTTTAGCAGCCCTGCAAGTTCTGCCTTCACTCCATGGACCTAAATCTTCTGTGACCACTTTCGATGACAGGATCAAAAGCAGCCACTTGGCAACATAAACACCTAAGAAATATATTTCTGCAGCCATGACATAGCAAACTGTAAGGATTAAGATACAATAATTCCCAATGTTGAGGAATTGTAGGAGTAAGTCATTAATACTTTCAATACTTTGAGGATTTTCTGTCCCATTTTATAAACGTTGCTTGCTGAGACACGCTGAGCTTATGCCTTTTTCAGCTTTTCTTTTTAACAAAAGTGCCAGTCAACAAACAAAATCCAAAAATAATAGAAAGCTTGAAACAAGTTAAGTCTGTTTCCTTTAATACTGCTGTGGTTATTATTTTCCAGCAGCCTTGTTTGATTACTATTTGTAGTTCTTAAGTGCTTTTATTCAGAGTACTTTGACAGTATAACATTAGTCAGCTCTTCACCCAACACTTTGTAAGGGTAAATGCGGATAGGTGTTTTTGAAATGCTACCGTTATTATTTAACAAATGTACATATTTCACTGTGAAGCTTTGCCTTCTATCAGGTCAGCTGCCGGATGTGTCCTGAAAACAAATATGGACTCCAACAGATGAAGGAGCCTGTTCAGATTTTCCCTTAAATGAAAATGACTTTTCAGAATTGAGATTCTGTTTTATAAACAAAGATTCATAAAATGATAGGAAGCTTTGTTCCTGTAATTTATGAAAAGTCAGGAAAAAAAAACTACGTAATGGATGGTCTTGGAATATTTTACTTGGCCTTTTACAGATTTTTGTTCAGACTTGAGAAGAACGACAATAAAGATTTAATGCCACTACACAAAGCTGTTTGAATATAGTGCATCTTCAAAAGAAAGTTGCAAACCTTACTGTTGTACGGGGACTAATACAGAGAAATGTTTGATCATAACAGATCAAAGAAGATTAGGGATGTGAGCTGTTTTAGACCTAGAAGGCATTGCATTTCTTGCCTTTCTATTTCAAAAGTTATACTAAAAAAACTGGGCACTGCAATCTTTTTATGTCAGTTTTAAATTATTTCAATTGTAAGGGACAACCATGCCTTGTTAAAGACATGGAATTTGGTGAAAGTGTCTAGTTCTCTGTTTTAAATAATTAAAAATAATAATTAAATAATTCAAATGTTCAAAGTCAAATAATGACAGAGTCTTAAAAGTAGCTGCATGCTCCATTTTTTTTTTAGCTAAAAGTTGGAGACTCTTTTTGATGTAGTGTAGTCTTTTTTTTCTGTTTGTTTACAATTCCATCTGCCTTCTGAAACAGACCCAGATATTAGCCTATAAATGATACTTGGCTTCAGATTACTTTTATTTTTATTCCTCTAGAGCTAATTCCTAGTGCTTTGTAGAAAAAGAAAAAAAAACAAAAAAACTATCTTCCGCATTTGTTCACTTTTATGTAGTACAACTCTATTCCTATGTTTGGCAGTTTGAGATTTAAAATTATGTTCATTCAATCAAGACGTTTGTTTCTGGCCACTCAAAAATCTTAATTATGCGACTAATCTAAATAAACATTCTGGATCTGTCTGTTCACATATAGAAATATATAGATTTATATGTGTATCAGAATTTTTTTTCTTTCTTACCTCTGAGTTTTGCTTCAGGTGTTCACAAATGTCCTTTGGAATAATTTTGCAGGTCATTTGGCTGACTACTTACTGAGTTCACTTTGAACTAAATCCACAGTTGCTGTATTGTATTCGGAATTCAAAACAGAAAGAATGAAAGGTGCTTTACCTTTTTAGAAAAAAATGAAGTTTATGCAACTGAACTTTTTCACCACTGAGGTTTGATTGGTTTGTTTTCTTCTGACTTTGCTTTTGTGCTTCCTGCAGACGCCAGAGGAGTTGGAAGATGACTCGGACTTCGAACAGGAGGACTATGACACTCGCAGCAGGACTAGCGTCCAGACTGAAGATGACCAGCTTATTGCTGGTCAGAGCGCTCGGGTGAGTGGGTAATCACTTCCTACTGTGCTACACCTTTTCACATGTGCCCCAGTTATGGAACTTGCAACAAACAACAACAGGGAAAAGCATATCTATTTTTCTTGGATAAAGGACAGGCAGTCTACATAAAAGTTTTCTTTTTTTTTTTCAACAGTAACAGTAGCTTTTATGGTTCAGATGTAGTTTGAAGTGATGTCTGTCGAGTTCCCAGCAGCACATGAATCAGCCCGTCCAACGTGTTCCACTTCTGCAGCATTTAACAGATTCTAACAAGCGTCACGATTTGAAATTAGCACCGTTCAGGGATGACAGGTGTAAAATTGCAAATCACAAACAAAGAAGTAATTACCAACCTCCCTTCAGACTCTCCCCAACATGTGACACAAACCTTTGCCAAGGCCCCAGTCGTGATCGCCAGGGCCTGGGCTTTGTTGCACATTAGCAATTTTTCACTTGGGCCCAGCTTAAAGGACATTAAGAGGGTATCAGTGCCTGCTCCCCTCCAGCAACACAGTGTCTAGCGGTGTGCTGCATGTTGAATGGATTGTGAAAGGCAGAAGTGTGACTTGGCTCAATGCCTCTCCCTGTGGCCCAGGCGAGACTCGGTACTGCCTGCTAACATCAGGGTAATCCACTAAAAGGGGGGAAATAAATCCAATCAAATCAGAAGCCTGCTTTAGTTAAAGGTCTGTAATGTGCACCTACTACCTCCTTAATGATGTCGTTTTTTTATTCTCTGTTGGAAAAATCTCAGTACATGAGTAGAAGGCAATCTTTTCTTCCTCAAGGAGCCATTAGGAGCAATAATGTCAAGGTGTTTAAAGTAATTCATAGGGCCACTGTCAGCAAACTACCTCAGCAATTTAACACATTTTCCATCAAACCCATTGGTCATCCTTAAAATAAGCAAAACCTAAGTCGGCTTCAAAGCCCCATGGTGTATTTGTTGAACTAAAGCATTTTTATAGCCACTATGTCTAAGTTTATAGTTAAGTGGGCATTAGTGTGTTATTTTTTTAGTTTTGTCCACTCTGAAACTTCCAGTTAATGGAGACATGCACATTCTTAACATTTTAGTTTGAGCTGCTGAGCTTATGTTGAGACTTTGACTGGGCCATTCTTTTCTTTTCTTTTCACAGTCTTTCAGAAAGCTGGTGCGCTTGACCCAGTTTGTCTAAAATTGGGTTTCATGCCCCAGTTTTAACATTTAGCTTGCTAACAGAGACATGTTGAGTCTGAACCGCAGCTTTTGATTTTACCTGGTTTTCTTTGCTGTTTCTTTGAATAATACAGTCTCATTCCGGTATAAATATGCTAGAACATTCCCTTCTGAGAAGGACTGGGAATTGTGTCAAAAGATTTTTCTTTTGAAATTACTTTTTCCACTATAGAACAGCTCTGCACACTCGCTCGAGTTCTGTTTGCAAAGTCTATGTGATAGGAAACAAATGGTGACATTTTAATGGAGCAGTTCTGATTGAAGAAGTAATGACATAGCGATTTTATAAACATTCCTTTGAGATTTTGAATTGCTTCTAAGTTAATGCTTTCTTTCGAAATGTAGTATTTTATTTGTTCAGTATAGCTGTGTATACAAAGTGTCTAATTGTGTATTGGAGTAGAATGATAATTGGTTTTCAAAATGTTTCACAAAGAATAACCCGCAACGTGTGTCTGTTTTACTTATTTACTTTGGTTAAGTCAGTACTGTGTAACCAGTTTTCTTTGTAGTCAAAACCGCAAGTCTTTTTGGGGAATGTCTCATGAACATTCATTTTTACACTTTGATTTTGTTATCTTTGGCTGGGTCATGTGAATATGTTTTGCCTGAAGCCATCACATTGTAGCTCTGGTTGTTTATTTGGGGCTATTTTCCTGCTGGAGAATGAACCACTGCTGCAGTCTCACATCTCTTTTTTTTTTTTTTTCATTTTTCCAGAACAACATCTCATCTTATGATCTCTAGCAAACCTCTGAGTCTACATTTTACACAAGTGGATTCTCTTTTGTAATTTGGTGATTCTATTTTGGAGTTTCAGAAAAAAATGGAACCATAAGCAATCACATTCCATGCTTTTTGTTTTTTTTATTTGTAAAAAAAAATAATAATGTAAGTCAATTACAGTGATCTGCTGTTTTGCATTGGTTCATCTCCAAAAATACATTGAGTTTGAGGGTGTAATAAGACAAAGTATGGAAGAGATGTCTTGGTAATATATCCAAGATGCTTACTAACATGTAAGCATCTTGTTAAACTTTAATAGATAAAGTTTAACCTCAGATCTTTGCAATGAAGAGGAAGTTTTGGCTTCCTCCAAGAAAGACTGTGGGGGTTCTGGGTGTGAAGTACTTTGGTTTGTTGTATTTGTACTCCCACTAGGGCTCCTGCAGTGTAACATTGCAGAGCCCATCTGAGCTAAGATGCACCAACACTTGTACACAAAAGCGCTTTACAGTACCAAACTGTTAACTAGTTTTTCTGGCACTCAGCTAAGCTGTGAGTGGGCAGTGCTATTTGAGAACAGTTTTAAGTTGCAAAGTGTCCCATTTCTCGTGACTTCTGACTGTAATACAGTGATGCAGAGCGGATTAAAGTGCATTAACACATGTTGCAAATATGTTTGGATAAAAAAAAAAATAAAAAATAAAAAAAAAACAGATGATATTTTTCCTACTTGTACATATTTTTTTTTAAATTCCCCTGTAGTAAATATCTGGCATACTGACAGTATTTTTCACAGCTAGATGTGTGCTGTTTTTCTACCAGCCGACAGTGTCATGGCCTCTGAGATTAAAATTTAAAACACGCACAGGGCAAACACATCCATAAAAGATGTTTTTTTTGTTTTGTTTTTTTTTTTGCTGTAAAGTAGTGGTGATTTGCACAATCTGCTCCAGTCTGTGGTGTTAGGATAAAGCTCGCTGTCCTCTTACGGTCATGCCAAGTCCACGCTGGTGCTCCGTCTTCTCTTTCAAACAGACAAGGAAAGTAATCCATTTTCTCCATAGGAGCTGACATGAGCACACTGAGGTTTACAGTTGTGATCCCTCCAAGCCCATCCAGTGCACAGATATCATACAAAGGACGCTTATGTGATATCTCAATTCTACTCTGCCTCACTGTTCTCTCAAGTCTTTTTGTAACATCAAATCGAGTTTAAGGCTTTCTCGGGAGCTTATTCTATTTGTGTTTTGCCTTGCAAAGGGCTTCATCTTTTGCTTTCTTTTTGAGCGCGAGGTGATATATATATGTATATATAAAAAAAAGGAATATAAAAACAAAAAAAGGTAAATTATAATTCTGTTAAAGAATCTAAACAAAACCTTCACTTGTGTGACATGCCATGGATGGTTCGCAGGCAGTCAAACACACTGTAAACATTTTTAAACGCTGTGATTGGATAGCTTTGCTGATAGGTCATCCATAAAATTGAACTCTGAGTGTCTGGGCAGTTTATTTCAAATGAAAGAAATTAAAGTCATTTCAAAACGCCGCACTTGGTGAAGAAACCCGGAAAGCGCTCTAATCCCCGCAGACGTAGCCTAGTCGCAGAGTGTATTGGCGCTGCTCTCCCTCGGCTGGATTTGCCACTATGTTAAGCTCCCAAGGCCCGCTCCTTGTTGTTATCAGTAAAGAAGGGGAAGGGATTTGGGGATAAGTGAATTCTAGAGAGCTACTGGGGGAGGCGGCTGAGATGGGGTAGGGGCTGGGTGCAGCGCCATTGCTGTGCTCCTCTGACGTCCCAATTGGCTCATGTGTTTACCCCTGTGCTGTGCAGCTTTCCTTTGTGTTCACAAACCCTTTCTCTGCCTTTCCTCCCTGACAGGCTCTCTTTTGTCACACCATTTTAGAAGTGAATTGCTATACTAACCAAATCCCTGACTCTCTCTCCCCAACCCCCCTTGAACCTATTTTTCAGTCAGGGAATTTTCTGTCTTTCTCCCCGAGACTTTTAGCTCCTTTTATTTGTTGTGGGGGAGCAGCCTGCCCTGATTTAATGCGCTTCTTTTGTATAGAGATTGCAGTGAAGATTCCTTATTTGACTCAGAGAATTAGCCACACATAGAATTATTAATAAATCTCTGTTTACATTTGCACTGTCTGACTCAGAGCATTGGCATTAAGCAAAAATCACACATGGCCATATCTATGATACCAGCTGTACACACTTTAGAGTTATTATAGAGTGAGTCATCGATTGCTTTAACAGTTGGACACGGGGACTATATGAAAACTCAATATGTGAAAGACAGCCCTACTGACCTGAACTCAGGCGGTTCCGATGAATGTCACAGCACAGTCAACCGAGCTCCTGGTGATTAGGCAGCAATTACCGAGCAGCTTTGTTTACATTATATTTTTGGCCACATTGGACATGAGCATGTAATCAGCAAACCACACCCCAGGGTGCCACTGGCATACCCAAACTTCAAGCTGAGCGCACAAGAGCTTATGAAGAGTCAGTGGGCTGAAATTAGCTTTGTTGTGTTCACAGAAACGCTGCAATAAAAACTGGTTTTAGATGAAAACAGAAACATAAATAAAACATTTTTAAGTCAGAGTTATTCTTGTTGATGGCAAAGCACTTAGGGAGGATTATAAAGAGTATCACATTCTATCTAAACTGAAGTTTAATGTTTCTTTCATATGAAGAAATGAAGAGCTTTTTGTGTAATATTAAGTCCTGCCACGTTTATGAAGTGTGTGTTCTGTTAACGTGCACCATTTTGTATCGAGTGCAAGTATTAAGATAAAAGGTTTGAAATTCACCATATTCTGATTCATCAAGACATGGTATGCTACTTTCTCGTTTTTTATTTGGGTGGGGGGGCTCACCTTCCTAACAACACAAGGACAAATATAGAATGCCATAAACAGAATGTGTTAATGCCCCCAAATGGTTTAATATTCATTAGCTGAATTATTTTGAAAGGTGTAGAGTTGTCATATCATTTCACGGTAAGAAAAGTGCAGTGGAAAAATATTTACCGTGTGTTTAGTTACTATTCAAATTTCCTGTTTTATTTATTTTTTTCCTTTTTGGTTTCTCTTAAATGTTTCAGGTTATAACACAAACATTAGTATCACATAACCTGAATAAATCTATAAAAAAGCCTCAAATTAGGATTTTATTTATCAATGAAAAAATATTCATCCAAACAAAAATGACACTATGTGAAAAAATAATAGCCGCAAGTTAAATCATGAATTAACTGTGATTAAACATATTTATTTTAGTACAGTTTTACCAGTCAAACCAAGTGCTAATAAGTGTAAATTCCTTCTGTGAGTGGTCATTTATTAGAAAGTGAATTTGCTGGAACAAAGCATTTTAATACTGTATTAAAACAAGGAATGTGATTACAGAGCTGGCACTTTAAGCTGTCTTTTGTATATTTGATCGCAGATTAGTAAGGTTCACATTATCTACTGTAACAACCAGCCTCTGTGTGTATTCCCTAAAGCATGTTGATCCCTTTTCGCTGCAGAAAAATTAAACGTCTGTGGAAGAAATCTTAAGTGCACGTACTACACTTAAATAATATTTCAGTGTTCTTTAGTAACTCAATTAAGGAAACGAAGGTTGCACATTTTTCTAACCCTGTTTCGAAGAGCAGATGTAAAACAACATTTTTATTCCACATTATCAGGGACATCATTCCTCCTGCTATACATCCTGCTCCCATATCTTCAATTGAGGACTCATATTTTTTTTTTTTTCCTTTTTTGTTGAGGTTAGAAATGTGAGCAAAAACATCTCTTTCTCAGCATCTGCATTGGTGTTTGCTGTCCAGCTCAGCCTGTTATCTGAGACAGCTTTGCACATGTTACTTTACTGAGCCAAACTTATTGGTACATTTAAAGCCTCTTGTTGCTCTCTGAACATTTTAACAAATAGTTTTCTTCAGAGGAATCTCATAGTGCATGAATTCCAACATGACTATAGTCAATGTTTAAACTGGCCTTGAGGTATTGTTCCAAAAATGCTGTCATCTACCCACCTTTTAAAAAAATACAGTTGCCTTGACTTCAGCTCATTGATACTTAAAAATAGCTAATATTGAGTCTTCTTTCTTCAGAAAGAACGTTCGCACTGAAGAATGTCGTTGCAGCCTTTTAGCTTAGAAACTTTGCATTCATTCACTGCCAAAATAATGAACATTTGAGTTTCTTCACAGCTGATTAAACAAAATAGAGTGACTGAGTGCGGTCACCAGCCAATCTCTCTCTTTATCAATAATTTTGACTCAAATTATTTACCTTAAAAAAAATTAAAAACCTGCCCGACAAATAGAGAACTTCTCAAAATAGAGAACCTTACCACAAAGTCCTAACTTTGAGGTAAAGTTAGGACTTTTGAAATGATGAATGAAAAGGCAGATATAAAAAAAAATATTGCATGTTCATCTTATGCGGGTCAAAATGAGTAAATTACAAAACATTTGCAAAGCAGAAGATTCATCTTGACCAATCTGTACGTTTCTCAGCTATAGAAAAATCCCAATTGAAAAGCAAGGGAGGGACAACCATTACTGCATGAAACGATTACTTGTTTCTTTTTCCTAGCATATACTTTTCATTAAAAAAACAACTTGAATGTAAATAACTTAAGGGCTTTGTCTAATTACTGAGTTAATCTACAGCAGGGTATTTAATATGTAAAGCAGTCATATATATTAGATGTTCAATTATTGATTAAATGAATAAGAGTACTGCTGGCCCAGATCCCCGAATTCACAACAACTCAAAGCAACACACACACACGCCCCGCAGTGGTAATATGTGATGCCTTGCTAAAAATCTAATGTGTGTTTTAAATAGTTCCTTCCTTGCTGTGCAGTCTAAATACATATTAACTTGGTATTTGTTTTAAATGCAAGCAGTGTTTTCACCCCCCATGCTGTTTAATGGGATTTGCCTCCATGCTGTTGTTTGTGTGTCCTGGCACGAGCAGCAGAGGAAATCTACACTGGGCTTGAGGGGGCTACTTTAGCTTGTTTGTTTATGCCAGGCATTTTTTTTTCTTTTCAACTAACCACCATGAATGCGCCGCCGCACTCGGAGAGCGATCAGAAGGCCTAAACTCATCGACGCACCCGTTAGCCGCTGATGAGAAAGCTGGGCCTCTACGCCTTTCTGTTTATGCCTGTAATTTCAATTTTCTGTTTCCCATTGTGGCTCTCCCTCCGTATTTTCTCTGAAAGAATTTCAGGGGGACAAATAAACCACTTTTTTTTTTTTTTTTTTTTTCACCTGACACGTCTACCAGCAAGCAAAGTGACTCGCATCTCACTGTACCCCATCTCCCTCCCCCTAACACACACCAACTATCTTGTGAGAGAGTCAGGAAGGAAAAGGGATAAGGAGGACTTGGGTTTTTATAACAGGAAAAATGACAGTTCTTTGGAGGACAGTGATTAATAGGTGAGGTTAAAAAACTAATAGTGACTTTTCTGTTTTTTCCACTGTACTCGTTTTCAATCTGTGCTTCTGGAGTCAATATAATCGACCTAATGGAAACCAGGTTACTCTTCCTTCCACCTCACCCTGCTGACATAATGTTGAAGAAATGCATTATTCATTCTCTGGTCTTAGAGGCAAGGTAATTATACATTTATCTTCCAAATAATACTAGGTCCTAACTGTGCCTGTGACCTCGCCACAAGATTTATGCCATTTTGGACCTGCCCCCAAAGGCTGCTAAGAGAGGAAATGTATTTTCACAGCTGGGAAAAAAAAATATGAAGGCAAAAATGGATTTGCTTTTATGGGTATAAGATGTCAAGGGTTTTGAAAAGGTCCCGTCATTAAATACAAAGTCAAGAACTTTATTTGAAAGTGTTCTTAAAGGGCAAGATGATAGAATTAATGTTCAAGTTTGTAGTTATGCAGTTTCTTAAAGTTTAAAAAAAGGGTGCTTTCGTCCGCCTTTTATCTTCATGCAGTAGGCACTTCTACTTACCTAATCCCTCTACTTCTTCAACGTTTTCTTCATTTTCTATTCTTCCCTCTTCTCTAGTCTTTTCTCTTCCTCAATTCCTTTCTCTTACATTCCTTCTCCTGAGTCATGTTGCCAATTTATTCTTCTAAGTTTTACCTTTCTGGCGTCTCCTCTACCACTTCTGATGCTTTTGTTTTTCTGTGTTGCCTGCAGGCCATCATGGCACAACTTCCCCAGGAGGAGAAGGCAAAGATTGCCGAGCAGGTAGAGAGCTTCAGACAAGAGAAGTGCAAGCTGGATGCAGAAGTGGCCAAATGGGACGACAACGGCAATGACATCATTGTGCTGGCAAAACAGATGTGTATGATCATGATGGAAATGACCGACTTCACCAGGTAAAATCACCACCTAAAATGTCATTATAAAACATTCAATGATTGTGTGTACTTTTACTCATCTACATTAAAGTGCCAACATGCAAAATGCAGCGTGACAAACATTTAACATCGTTCACCCTAAATTCACAATTCCCACAGTAAAACAAGGCAGTGGCTGCGTCAAGATGTGGGATGCTTTTTTTTTGTTTGTTTTTTCAGACGATTCAGACTTTGTTGGAGCAGTTTTTATATAAGAATACCCGAAAATGACAGTATCAGCTCGAGTTGAGACAAGAGGACCAAAGACATGCAGTGTTTTTCAGAATGGATTTCTACAATTTATTGAACATTAATCTGAATTGCTCTAGCACATAAAATCCTTTGAGAATACACTGAGGTTTGCGCTCTTAAGATGATGAAATCTGAAAAAGTCAAAGGGTTACCAGTACTTTTGGAAGACACTGTATATTCAGCAAAAAACGTTTCTGATTTCCTCCATCTCGGCCCGGGAAATTTCCCCCTAAACAGTCTGATGCTTGCTGACCCAGTTCATTGAGTTGTGATCCCTTGCAGTTAAAAGACATGGGATAAAGCAGAAACAAGTCACTAATTACAGATCAGAGCAGTGATTCGTCATGAGTGTGTGTGCCTGTGGTGCTATGACTGCACCATTAATACTTGATGTTGACCACATTCAGACTGGCACATGCAACACATATTAGCTTGTCACTGAACAATAATCACACGTAGCACACAAATGTCCTTAGTGGTCACAACTAAACAGTAGCATAATATGAAGCGTTACTATCAATGCTAGTAGCATCAGTGCTGCTATCTCAGCGTAGCATTGAGCTAGTAACATGGCCAAGACGTCATTATTAACACAGGAAACCCATTCCTGAAATAAGCTTTGTTGTATTTAGCATTATTAGCAACCTTGTGGTTACCTGCGGATTCACTAAACCGATTAGCCGGAAGTCATCATGATCTTGTTTAGCAGCTCCACAGCAAGTACAGTGACGCAATAGATAAGAAAACATTACAGGCAACAGAGAAGTATGAGCAGACTGAAAAATATAACCCAAAAATAATGTAGATATTTATGCAGCACCAGGAGAGAAGATTTTTTTTTTTTTGCACTTGTAGACACTCAACAAACAAAAAAGAGCTACAAAGTGGATTTTGCATGATACAGCTCCTTTAAAACACAATCTAAAAATTTGCCTTGCGTTAAGCGCCCTTTATTAGGATACATTTATATAAAATGCAGTGCAGTCTTTTGTCTGACTTTGTGTCATTTCTTTTCAGTAATATTGCAAATGTTATGTGAACTGCTGTTTCAGTTATTAGCACTGTTGTCCGGTTTCAAGAAAGTTATAGGTGCACATCCAGGCTTGGCGTTTTTCTGTATGGAGTTTGAATATGTAGTCCATGCATGCATGGCTTCTCTACTGACACCCCAGTGATACCGCCCCCCTCTTCCTCCCCTTCCACAGTCCAAAAACCTGCTAGATAGTTGGTCTCTCTAAATTACCCTTAGGAGTGAGCATGTATCCATGGCTGTTTGAGTTGTGTCTCTTTGTGATGCTCCGCAATGAAGTGACATTTCTAGGGTATACCCCAACCTCTTGTCACCTCTCATTTATTCTGGCTCAGACAACTCTTACAGTTTCCCTTATGGTGTATTGTCATATTATGATACTAATGACTATACAATAAATTGTACAACCCTAATCAACAGTTTAGGTTGGGGAATTTATGTACAAAGGCGTGCATTTCTGAAATCTGGCTATTAAAATGAAAGCTAGTTCCAAAAACAGGCCGTTGAAAGACAAGACAAGGCAAAAATGTCACTCTACTGGTGAAACTGGTAAAGGCCCCCAAAAAACGTAAAATACATTTATCATGTATCTTGTGCTTTACAATTATGCACTGCTTTGTGTTGGTCTATCACAATAAATATCTCAAATACTTAGAAGTTTGCTTATGGTTTCCTTTACAAAGCACTACCTATTTCTGACTTACATATTTACGTATTTCAGACTTACATATTTATCCTTCAGTTTTCGTTTCCGTTTGAAAAATACATATTTTGCTGTTTTTTTGGTGGATTTCATGTCTTGTGTTACTGGTGCTATACTCAGTCTTAAAGTTTTTCATTATCTATGGCTTTAATTCTTCGCTCACAGTCCTTTGTTTCTTTTCCTTCCTACAGAGGAAAAGGCCCCCTGAAGAACTCCTCAGATGTGATCAACGCAGCGAAGAAGATTGCAGAAGCCGGTTCCAGGATGGACAAATTGTCTCGCGCTGTTGCAGATCAGGTAGCTCCATAACTTAGTTTGTGTCTGTCACTATCACTCTTTGTCTTAATGCATTCCTGGGGGTTGTGAGTGTGTACCTGGTGGAGTCCAGGCAGCTGGCAGGAGAGCAAATTTTTAATTTAGAGTAAGTGGGCATAGCCAATGGAAATCTTTACTGTGAGAGTTGATGAGCGTAGCTGGAGTGGTAGAGCTGTGCTGCCGGATGACTTTGTCTCCCAATGGAGCCCACACAGAGAGAGCAAGACAGCAGAACCAAGTTGTGTCTCTAATATAATTAGCTTCCAGCCGAGGTGATGCATTCATTATCAGATGAGTACCTCTCTAAAACATGCTGACAGACCATTTTCAATATCTAATCAATCAGTTCTGGGCTGAGGGACGACGGGAGTGAAAAGAAATAGGTGTTTATGCAGTGTAGGTGTATGTACACATAATGAACTGGGAGGTATTTCACAACTCTCCCTCCAGGTAATGCATAATGTTCTTTTTCATTTCATCTGCCTCTAATAGGAAGTAGCGATGCCTTGGCCTCCAAACCCACTGATATGCTGAGACTGCCTGTTGTCTTTGTAATTGCAACTGCTGTTGGCTTGCAAAGCCTTGGAACAATTACTGTTGGTTTCAATATCACTTGCTGAGCGTCTGTGTTAGCAGTGTTGAGAAGAAGAAATGTTTGACCAAAATCTTCTTTTAGAATTGAAATGATTGCGTGCAATTTTGCAGCCACTGCAGTCACGATGAAGTCTACAAGTTTTTTTTATCACAAGGCCTTCGTTAACTAATTATATTCTAGGTCATCCTCTCTGTCATCTGCCTTCTTCATTTGCTTTGGAAAATAACCATATTTTTGTGGGCAGTCAAATGAAAAATGTAGGCTGATTATTCAATCCTCTTTTAATTATTTTGTGCCTTTCTTGACATCTTCAAGCCCGTTCAGTTGATAAAAAGGTCAGGGATCTGATTTTTAAATTAGAAATGTTCTACAGTTTTTATTTCAGTGCTCTTATTAAACCAGAAAACTGAATTTGTTTTGTGTGCGTGTGTGTGTGTGCGTGTACGTGTGCGTGTGTGTGTGATTTGAGACCTTTAAAAAAACCTCATGTTCACACCAAAAGATATACTTTTCCTTAGAAGATGCCTCTTTACGACTAATTGAAGTTGTTATCTGAAGCATTCTTTACCATTTATCTACACCAATTTGTCAAAGCAAGAAACTTTAGATAAAAGGCCCCTTAATGATTTATTTGTCAAAACCTTTATTAAAGAATTAGCCCTGCCAGTCACAGTTAATAAAAGTGGAGTGTGCCAAACATATGCTTAGGAAGTTATAGACCTTCTCTGTACACTCATTTTCTATTTTATTAGCTACGTCTTGCTAGTATTGTCTTCTGTCCCTTTTTACCCTATGACGTTGAGAACAAAATAGATGCATTTTCTAGGTTTGCATTAGTATAAAGAAAAGTGTCTAATTCCAAAATGAATTATCTGTCAAACATTGGGATGAGCAACACATACATGTGGGTGATTGGCAGAGCTAAGACCCTCCTCCTGGCTCTGATTGTTTGTTTCTAGTTAGCACTGAGAGCCATTACATATTGCAGCTTTCAGTCCAACCTTAGCTGTAAGTACTTACTAAGAATTTAGGAGTGACATCAGACATATAATATATGACCACTCCCATAATATCAGACGAATCAAAAAGTGCACTTCACCTTTGCTTTTATCACATATACTCAGGGATTTTAGATTTGCTTTTATCTTTGTCAGTATTACTCTCAGGTCTAAGGTCCTGTAGCAAACAGGTGGTTTAGACAAGCGGGGGGAAAAAGGAAAAGACGTTTATCTCTAAATATGTTGGAAAACATGATTTTATTACACCAGTATCTCCACATTTTGTACTCCCTCTGTTATTGTGACAGTATGCGACTTACCAGAAATATACCAGCAAGTCTTCAGCTGATGGCATACTGTGAAGTGTCTGCTCGTTGTTGGAGCCGTAGAGTATGCAAAGCGTTCAGCGGGACAGGAGGCAGCTGCAGTCAGTGCTGACACTGTTTAGCTCCAGTCACACCATCCTGAACATATTGCACTGCACAATCTGACTCTGAATTCTGCTTTGCTACATTCCCTCCTATGTATTAACGATCACCAACAGGGATACGTTTTTCTGTTTGTCTCGGATGTAACCGCACTTGTTTCTACTTGAGGTCACACCTGTTGTTTAGCCCACACTTTGTAGCAAACGGCACTAAGAAGCTTCAACTATTTTGTTTGTGAGTGTATTCGCTTGTTGGCTTGTGGACTGCCAAATGACAATCAGTGTTTAACAAGGCTCGAGTGGGAGGGAATCCTGCACGCCATGAGGCAAATCACTTGAAGAACCTGTGTCGGAAATGAACAGTTTGCTGTAATAAAGAGGCCAGGTGGCTTGCCATTTTTGATTCTCACTTTAACATTTCTTAGCCGAGGCCGTGCTGAATATGCAGAGCCTTCTGTCACACTTCTAGAGACATCAGAGCTTTCTGCTGGACATAGTGGAATATAAGGGTGTTTTATTTTCAGCATGTGTTCACTATCTTGAACATTCACCGCGACAAGCAGACAGTAGTGGCCAGTGACTAGTTACATTTACTCAGTTAAATTTGCTTGTGTAAGTCTTTGATAAAGATGTACATTGAGTTTTTAGTTTTACCACACCATACTTTTTACTGTTACTTGAGTAACATTGCTGTGAAGTGTCGCTACTCTTACTTGTGTGTAATTTCTGGCTACTCGACCCACAGCGAGTAACTTTAGTGAATGAAGAAGATCAAACATGTTTTGACCACCCCACCCATAGTTTGTTAAAGTGAGACGTCTCGTTTGTACACAAACTTCATAATTTTAATGTTATTTTCTCTCCTGAGCCATTTTTAGGTCAAGTGAATATAAAGTTAAACGTGGATGTTGTCACTGATGGCACCTTACCCTGGTCTAACATATATAGACATTACTATAAGTATTGGTTTCAATAGTTTTACTTTGAAAATAATTGATTCAGAAAAAAGTTTGACTTGATTTTTTTTTTTTTTCACAGTAATGTATCTATTTATTTTAAAATACTTTTATATCTTGTCCATCTAATTACATAATTTGTAAATATCAAATCATATGTTATGATATCAAAACACTCGGCTAATGAGCACTGGGAGTGACCTTTTTACCAAATACTTTTTAACTCTTGTGTAACTTTTTTTGGTTGCTATTTTGTTCTTTTACTTGAGGAAAAATCCGTTGAAGTTGTGGTGCTTTAGCTTGAGTACGAATTCTGACTAGTCTCCCCACCCAGGCAAGCAGAACAAAAAGGCAAAGCTTATTAAAACCAAAGACATCAGTTTTATTCTTTATCACATCGTAAAAACATGCAACAAAAGCAGATAACATCGATTCCCTGTCCTTGTTGTGCATAAAGAAGACAAGTATTTTGCATTCGCACATTCTTTTAGGTGGGCTTGTTGAGAACACTGCAGCTTGACATTATGTAGAAATATCTTTGCGCTACTCTAGGTAAGTGGTAAACCTTGTCAGTCCTATTGATGAGCACAAGAAGACAATTCAGCGTAGAATGATGAGAGGGCAGCAAGCTCTTTCATAGTCATTTAAATATTGTACTTGACTTTGACAAAAAGGCTTTTGGGAACCTCAGTCCCACAATGTCTTTCTCCCCCCATTTTCTATGCTTCTTTCTTCTATCTCAAGCACTGACACAATAAATAATGCTAAATATCACATGTTCTTTCGTCGCAGTGGATAAGTTGATATCCAAACGTATGTAGATTTATTAGACTTTAATTTCTTTGGTAGGTTGTGTATGTTTTCATTTATGCTGTCAGAGTCAAATTTGTGGTTAATAAAGAATTTGTAGGCTGAGGTTCAAAACAAAGGTTCAAAAGTTGAATGGACATGGAACTCTAGGATGCCACAAACACTACCTATAAAAAGTCTTCACTCCCTTGCATGTTTAAACTTATATTACTTTAACAAATCAATCATGATCAACATAATTTGGCTGTTGGCAAACTAATGAAATGAAAATATTTAACACAGGTGACTGCATATTTATTGACTCCCTTCAAGTCGATATTTAGTAGATGCACTTTTTGGTGCAAACGCAGCACGGACTTTGGGTAGATGGGTTCGGATGTTTTCACATCTGGATGATGCAGTTTTACTTTACTCTTCCTTGTAAAATTGTTTGAGTTCTGTCTTAATAGTTTCCGTTGATTAATATTTTCTTTTGTTTTAGGACTATAACTAAACAACAAACTCGGTGTTTACACACATGCTGGTGTTTGCACTATTTTATTAATTTCGAATAACATTTCTACTGCGGTCTGCACATTCTCTGTTGTTGCACAGCAATAAGTGCTGCATTAAATTCTGTGCAACCCGACATAAAGTATCATAAGTATTTGCTGCCAAACAACTTAAGTTTTCTTTGGCAGAAACTTTGGATGTTTCTGAAATTCATCCGGAGGAGCGGAGGACATGTCTCTGAAATAACATTCATTCCTTTCTTGTCTGCTTCAACAATGCTGCCAAATCTTTGTGAAATGTTCTCTTCTGCAATCTCAGTGGGTGTCATTCAGCTGATTACTATGTAGGGCAAAGAGTTTGATTCATATCACTTTGAGACTGAAAGCATCAGTAACCCCCTGTGGCCCACACGGGGGGTGAGGGTTGAGATGGGGTCTAGGGGAAGGTAGTGATTGACAATCAGGGAACATCCAGTTTTTTTGGGCTGTCGTTTTTTTTTTCTATTTTACTATGAAGAACGATTTAACATTTTACACCAAATATTTCAGAGCAAATCTTTAGTGTAGGATTCAATCATTTTTAAGCAATTAATTTAATTAATGTATTGTACAGTAGATATTAAAGCTGTTCAGAGAGCTATTCAAAAGTAATAAAAGAATAACATTGTAACTGGCTACTGTGCTAATTTTCATGCCTGATGAACATGGATGCTCCACTTGTTGACAAAAAAAAACGTTATTTTATTGAAATATGTGGGGTGCGTGTCATGTGCAGATGTGTGCAGTGCATATCTATTGGTATGAAGCGTGTATAATACAGTGCTATTCTGTGCCTGGACATATTGCATACATTGACTGTGGTATCACCAACTAGTTTTTATTTTTATTATTTATTTTAAATAATTATTTATCTTATGGTGAATGTCCAATTGTCTAGGCACAGTGTATAGGACCCAAGTGGATAAATAAATATTTAATGAATTAACGTGAATGTAGGTCAGACTCCTATCAGTTGCAGCCACTTTATATGCAGAGGACAATGAATCTTCATTGGTGCATACAGAATGACAGTAAAACGAAGCAATAAACGAAGTAATGCAATTTCCTGTGATATTTGAGTTGAACATGAATACATTTTGAAATGCATGTCTCGTACATGGTGGATGTATTTTAGCAGTTTCAAAACAATCCTGGGCACTTTGGGTTTGCTGAAAAGTAAACAGCATGGGCTACATTAGAAAGGTGAAGCGCTACTTACCTACAGCAGAGTATTCTTCCAATAAAGATGAAAGTCAAGGCAGATACACAGTAGTGGGATTGGGTGTTGGTATGAATAAACATCCAAGTAATCACATTTCTTTTTTTTTCCTTTTTCATTTAAGTATCTTTTTATTTAGCTTTCAGCTTGAGCTCTGAGTACAATTAAGAAATCCTTTGAAGCGTCAGGTAAAGAAATTATTTAGTTGACTAAAAAGTGTACAGCTAGACATCAAGGTGTTTCATCACTTGTCACATAAAAATGCAGGACTCCACACGCAAAGTCCTTGTGGCTTGCTGACAGCAGTGAACCCCAGTGTGATGTGATGTTCTGTGTAAATAAAAGACTCTTTGGTAAAAACAGAAGGCAGAGCTTAACCGGCACTACTGGTTGTTAGCGGATTCAGAACAAGATAAGTGTAGCATTGAGCATTGCTTCTGCTGAGTCAACATATCTAATCCCGGAAATATCAGCTTGTCAGAATATTGAGAGTCTTTGTTCTTTGTATAGCTTATGTCATGAAGTTATGAACAACGTTTACGGGGTAACTTGTCCACATTTTTTCCTTTTTAAAGTGTTGGCATGTCACCCTGTCAGAGCAGATCCAAAAGACAGGAGTTCAAAAGCAGCTTGAGAAAGTCTGCAAAACTAGGAGAATGCTTTTCATTTTTGTTTCCTTTCAGGAACTACATGGCATATGATGAATTATAGCAAAAAAAAAGATAAACAACTGTTTAACATTTCATTCCGCTTAAGTTATGAAATCAGCAGTTCCGACTCTTGTAGGAATACAGCATTTCTAAAATTGATTTATAGCACAGGGTTTTATAATGTTTAACATACAGCAATTTAAAAAAGAAAGTAAACTCTCTTTCGATTCTTAGGTTATATGTACTTTGTATACGTCTAGGAAATATATCTTTTAGTTGTTGTAATTTTAGTATTCATAGGTAGACAAGCAGAACCGCAAACTAAGCATCCTATAAATCAAATAGTAGTTTTCAAGTGTGCTGGGTATTAATCCTTTTCACCATATTGCTCTGCATATTAATACAAAGAGCGTGTCAATATTAATTAGCTAATTAGTCAGGTTATCTGGATAAAGGTAACCAACTTGTTGTTCATCATATTGCATTTCCTGCTCTTGAAAAATATTGTATTTATTACTGTGAAAGGATTCACTCCTAATGGTCTTGAAATAGCCTTAGTACTGTCTCAGATTGATGGGCAGAAATAATAGCTTTCCACAGTATTGATTCCAACCTGCCAAGAATTAGTTAAGTGCTTTTGATTAGTCACAACTAGTTGCTTTTAATCACTATTCCTGAGCAGTAAAGGTAGACCTCTTTGTTCACACACTGCTTCTGCCGTTTATTTTTCTGCCTTTTCCTTTAATTTTTCTAAATAAAAAGTCTTATAAGTAATATGTAATGTGTTCCTGTTCCTCTGAGGTTCCAGTTGCCTTATGTTAAACCCTGCTAAGAGCCAAAGGCTTGTCTTTTTACATAAGAACTTAACATTGAAAGAGAGCCTACTTTGTGACAGCTTTCCATTAGAGGGCATGTATCACTGTGTGTATCTGGATGTGTCCGTCACTGTGTTGTCCACATGTCATTCGTCATTCGTTTTGAATGTCTTGTTTTTTTTTTTCTTTCATTAGATATTTATTATATGCCACAAAAAAGCCATAAACAAAGATATGAAAAATCATATTTCATGGCTGCAGCTTACGAAGTGAACGCTTTATGAAAAAGCCGTTCATCAGTATGAGGCAGAACACTAAAGTTATTTTTTCTTCTTCTTTTAAAGGATTTTTGCTAAATATCCATGATGAATTCTTTTTCTTAAATTAGGCATAAACAAAAGACAAAAAGACTGTTTTACAGAACAGGAACCACAGTGGCATTTGCGGTCAGAAAGAATATTCAGAGGGTCGAACCAAGTCAGGCGGTAAAGCAAGGAGTGTTTTCTGACTAGTCAGTAATGAATTCTGCTTCACCGTGTCAGACAAGGAGGGGAAATGTAAGAGCTTCAATGAGCCCAGCAAAGTAATAGGCCGTACAATTTATTTACATCAACAGGGAATCGGTGATAGCAGTGGACTATTAGTCAGCCATACAGTGGGAAACAATCGTGTCATGTCTGCATCAAACTCGCCTGAGGCGGTGCTGCGCCTGTATGTGTGCGCCTGGGCCTGAAGTGTTGTTAGTGGTGACGCTAGCCAGGAGTGGCGATGCAGCGATAATGCCCAGCGAGAAACATCTCCCCTCGAGACCCCCACCGCACCCGCAGCCCAGTCCTCACCGGCTGCTGAATGAGTTAGCAGCTTCAGATCAGTGTCGCTTAATGTGGTTCTTCACAGGACCTTACAAAGTCCCATTCCTAGATTTGTAGAATCCACAGTAAAACCTTTATGGCTGAATTAATTGGGTTAATCGTGATGAATCAGTTATTGAATTAATTGTCAACCAATTTAAGTAATGGATAAATCGTTAATCTGGAGCATGCAGATTCAAAACAGTTCCTTTTTCTGAAAGAGCATGGTCAGAGAAGTCTTTTGTTTGTAAAAATGCTCGAACAGAAGTCTTCCAGTGGCATATGTTTAGCAACACCTGGTTAAAATTCTGTTTAAATGTTTATTTTCTTTTTTTTTGAAAAAGGAATGTAATTGTATACTTGCATTTATAGTACAATTTTAATATTTTTGTTCAATAATCTTAAGTGGTTAAATGTAAATTCTGCAGAATGTGGCTACTTTTTAATCCAATTAGTTGATTAATTCAGACTAATCGATTAATCAATTACTAAAATAATCGTTAGTTGCAGCCCGGGATACTTTACCATTATATATTTACCAGCAACTTTATCAGGTACATCTGGCTTTTACTGGGTTGAACCACTTTTTTTCTTAGAATATATTGATATAATGGCATCATACATTTGGTGAAGAATTATTGGCTGCACATGTCTCATGTCACATCCTAAAAGTGTTCTGTTGGGTTAATAATCTAAAAATCCATTTTTGTGGCTTGGTACATATCGTTCTGGAAATAGTCATCAGAAGATGGGTAACATATGTTTAAAGTCTTTTAACAACGAGGCAGCTGAATATATATCAATCACTTTTCAAAAAAATGCATAAGCTCTACAAATGTAAAGTATTCATGGTGGCAAGTTGTTCGGTCAGTGAACGTTCGACTATTTTTGACCCATATCTGAAGAAAGGGAGCACGATAAATTGATTAACACGCTAAAAGCTTTGCCGTCTGTTTTGCATGCGAGGCAACATGTTTCTAGATGACACTGATGTTGTATTCTTCTTTAAAGTTTGTGGTGGTTAGCTGTTTTACAGCCGGTTTGGCTTCAACAAAAGGCATGTCAGATAAACCAGCTCTTGGTTTCTCCTGTGTGATTGTCAGATTCACTGTTGATGTTGAACAATAGAAGAGGTGTACCTAATAATTTGGTCATTGAGTGTACATTTGTGGGCGTAAGAATGAAACATCTCACCGAACAACAGAAAAACTGTTTTACACTGAATTTCTAACCACCAGGGAAAAGCACCTCCAGTCAGTTAATACTATTTGTTTTAGCGTGAAAGGGCTTTTGTCAGAGGAAAAGAAAGGATCTGAGTGGCAAAGGCTTCCTCAAGTCCTTGGGGAGGTACAGTATGCGCCTATTAGAGATGTTTAACTTACCACCTCCCTCTCCTTCAGGCCAGAAGTCAGGTAAATGACTTTTGCATTTCACTATGCAGGTCTGCTGAATGTCCCAGTTTGGACCGTTTAATATTAATGCTATAAAAAAAACCAGAAGAAAAAAAAAGGTGTTTCACAAAATGATGCTCTCAGTGTTTAAGCAGCTGATGCAGAGTTCTTTACCCACTGAGAGGTTAGTGGGCCATGGCTAGCTTCTGGAAGGCCTCCAGATGGAATTACGAGGGCAAACTGTGTGATAGCGGGACAACCAATGAGGCTGTCCTTGTATTCCACGCTGGTCCATTTGCTGCACTGTATGAGTAGTCTTTTTTTTTTTTTTTTTTTGCTGCTGAAGTAGCACAAAGGACAAAAGGACCAGGTCAGGACTTCTGGTTCCTTTAAAGCGACAAGGGCAAATGAGTATGGAAAAAGAAGGAATCAGGTCTCCAAGCTAATGCCCTGTGCAGAGAAGTTGTAGAGTAATTTGCATCCCAGAATGTGTGAAGCCTGCTGTTTTCCCTCTCGTTCTGCACTAAAATAACCCTGACTTCAATCACAAACAACTCCCATATAGCAATCCAATTTGGCAGAGTTTGAGTCATGAATTTTTTTAGGAGGGGGTGGGGGGAATCTACTTTTTAGAATTATGCAAGTGTTCTTTAATAGGCAGGAGGATTTTTGCAACAGTGTATTGAAGCCATTGACCTTTTCTCCTGCCAATTTTATGTCTTTGAGTGGATTGAGACTATGAAATCTTTTCAGCAGTGTTCTTTTTTTCACATTATACCATTGACAAGGCACTTTCAGTCAAGATTCAACCAAAAAGCTTTATTTTATGAATGCAGACACTGTTTCACCCAGAGTATTATTGAATCTTAAGCATCCCAATTCCACAATTTCCTGCTCACTCTAAATCCCTTAATGGTTTATGTTGTACATTGTAATAAACAACGGATGATTCAGTGCCATACAAACATTTTATACCTCCGTCATCCTTTTACCTTTTTGTTACTTACTATCATGAAAGGGTATCTGTGTGTTAGAATGGCTCTATTAAAGTCCAGACTTCAGTCCAGTGTAGAATCTGTATTTCTTTTTGCTGCAATAAGAACATAAACAGCTTTTTATTTCACGTTCATGTTTTTTAAACAATTTTTATTTCTCTTCCCCCGTTACAATTTAGTGCCCTGACTCAGCCTGCAAGCAGGATCTGCTGGCCTACCTGCAGAGAATCGCCCTGTACTGTCATCAGCTCAACATTTGTAGCAAGGTGAAGGCGGAGGTGCAGAATCTGGGCGGAGAGCTCATTGTTTCTGGGGTAAGTTTGTCATTTGAAAACAGCACATGTTCTTCTCCATCATCCCTGATTGTCCCAGACAGGTTTTTAATCACCAAACCCCTACAGTTGACTATTTAAGCTATTTTTTTTTTTTTTTTGCTTGAGGTCACAATGGAGCTGAGATGACAGGTTAAAGGATTATGCAGAATGATGCTAATGCAAAATAATAATAATAATAACTATTATTATTACTTTAAAAAAAACAAGATCATTGTTTCACAATTAAACTTTGCATCACGTAAACAAGATCTCCAGGTGGTTTTCTAATCATTATTGATGCAGTCAAAGTTAATTTATTAGTAATCAGTGCGTGACATCCTACCTTTACCACAGTTAGCTCAAGTGAAAACTTAATTAGATGAATCTGATGATGGTTATGCACCACCACACTTAACCACGTTGGGGTTTTGGTACCACCAGAGTAAATCCAACCTATATGTCAATTTGAAACAAAGGGCTGTCTGTTATTGCGCAATAGTCAGCCAGTGTTCATGTTGTTTCACTATGAGTTGAATATTAATCAGAGAAATACATATCTAATCAAATACCAATCAATTCACTGAGTGTGTTTGCTTAGCAGTTCTAATTATACAATGTGTGGAAATTCAAAATGTACCATAGTGGATTTATTGCACATTTCAGAGCTTTCTACTTCAGTAAAAGGTGTCTTTGTTTAATAATTATATGCATGTCCTAATTCAACATGCTTCATTGTTGGTTAGGAAAACATAGAAGGTTTTATAGAAGAATTTAACCTCATCTTGTGTGTTTAACTCACATGTCTTCCAGATGCTGATCCATTATTGATTCATCTCTGTTCATTAACAGGCATCTTAAATTTAGCTATTTTATCAATTAATTTCCGTGTTGTCCCGAAAGACAAAGAAATACATTCAAATGATTAAATTTTAGTATTTATAGGCTTTACGTTCTGTTTTGAGAGATTTTAAGATTTTATAAATATATGTCCAGTCTCTTATTCTCATTTTAATTTATATATGAAAACAGGGAATTACAAATTAGTCAGCCCAAGAAATATATTTGAACTTTTTTCTTTTACTTGAAAAATTGATAAATGATATATAGTTGGACTAAATATTTAAAAAGTAATTAAATAATTACTGGAAACCTCTCTTTTCCCTCTTCCCTTTCCGGGGGGAAACCACTGATGAAAATTCCAATGTCTTTATTCATCACTATCAGCATTTTTGTTTATGAAATCTCAGGCAGATTCCAAAGATGTATGTTGACTCAACAATATACATCTTTAATAACTAAAAAAACATATTAGGACCTCAATTTGGAATAAAATGCAGTACATAGCAAATCTGCTCTTGGAAAGGTTTCGTGTCTCTTTCTGCTAGAAATATCAGAGGCTCAGTTGTTTCCCGGCAAAGACGAAACTTTGAGGACTAGAATAAGAACTTCAAAGATGAGATTCCTGGAACTGTTGTTTTGATTCAGCAGCCCAGTTTTATGTGCTCATCATCCTGTATAATAGTTTGAGGTTTAAATGAATTCTTGACACTTTATTAGTTAACTTCGGACATGGTAGTGCCACCACTGTGATTTACAACTGCTAAGTTATTCTTGTGGTTTGATGCCTTATTGTTATCATTTTGACTAAAAGTTTGTCGAAGTAAGACTATAGGATAGTTTGGTTTAACCTAAAGGTGCTGATTTTAGAGAGGGACTCCTTTACAAGATATCTGTACTAGACAAATATGCCTTACAAATAAAAACATCCAATTTCGTTATTCTTTGAAAAAGAAATTACAAATTACAGAAAATGTTTTCAAAAACTTGGTTTTATTTCAATCATCTCTTCCGGAAGTTGACCTGGTTTCTAAGTCCAAATAACTGCAAGCTGTGAAATCTGGTTGTAAAACAAGAGGGAAGGCCTTGAGTGGGATGATGTCACTCTGAAGCCCTCGCTGCAAAAAATTCAGATTTTCAGAAAATTAAATCTTCATAAACAGCAAATTCAATTATTCAACAGAACCGATTTATCACCCAGCCCTAGTTTGAACTAATTATCTTTAATGTGCTCTAATTCACAAAATTGCTTTAAGACATTTTTTGCTGTCTAAATCCTTAATCACCCTTCTCTTATCTGCATTGTCACGCAGTCATCGGTACACAGAAGACGACGAGAATAAACAGGGCACTTTCATTTCATTTTCCCCCATTTACATTATGTCGCTTGCCCACTTAAAGTTCAACTTGACTTATTTTATTATTTATACTTTGGCTTCCAATGCGTGTTTAGTTGATACTCCATGATTTCTCTGCTTTCTCGTAGCTTTTCTTCACATTAGATATGCAAGTCCTGCTGAGATTTCAACCTTTTCATGGTGGCCAGCTGGAATCCACACTCATTAAATTGAAACAGTTGACTCATCTCAGTGTGATGTAGGAGGAGGCCCCCTGGCCGCCGGCCCTTAAATGTCAGGCAAACAAAACAGAAGTAGACAGAGGTAGACCTGACCCTTGCGTCTGCTCATTAAGAAATACTAAAATAAGTCGTCATATAGCGAGGGCCGTATTTTTATCCATCTTAATTGCTAGATGCATCCGAGATCCCGAAAGGTACTTCACATAGCTTCTGCATCCTGATGTTGAAGGCGAAGCCAAGAAAGTAATTGCTCTTTTCCCTCATGTCACACATTGCCTTTTTGACGTTTTTCTTTATTCTCCCTCCTGTAGTTGGACAGCGCCACCTCTCTGATCCAGGCAGCCAAAAACCTCATGAATGCTGTGGTGCTGACTGTAAAGGCATCCTATGTAGCCTCCACCAAATACCAGAAGGTTTACGGCACGGCCGCGGTTAACTCACCGGTGGTTTCCTGGCGCATGAAGGCTCCCGAGAAGAAGCCTTTGGTCAAACGGGAGAAACCAGAGGAATGCCAGACGCGCGTGCGACGAGGCTCCCAGAAGAAACACATATCCCCCGTCCAGGCCCTCAGTGAATTCAAGGCCATGGACTCCTTCTAAAATAAAAATATAAAATAAAAAAAAAACAAAAAAAAACAACAAAACACGATGGTATAAGTCGGTGAAAAAAAAAGTCCCTTTTCACATTGTGTTAATCTACTTCCGTTTGCTGTGTGTGCTTGGTGACACCGCAGGAGGACTGCAGTACATATTTAACTGCCTTTACTGTGGCTCGGCTAACACTGTGGTCTTCATGGCTCACAGAACACCAACACACCCGATAGTATTTATTGATCCTATTGTAGCTTAATGTGAGAGCCAAAATGTGACAAACTACTTCTGAAAACCGGGACTTAATATTTATCAAAAGAGGAAAAGGGACAAATAACAAAAAAGAAAAAATCCCAGTCGATATTCTAGCTATATCATTAACGTGCTGCAGACTGGCTGCTTGTGAACACACTAAAACTGAATGGAAACTGAATGAGTAGAGGAATCATTCTATGCTGAATAAATTGGTGGTTTTGACCCCTCTTGATTTTTTTTTCTTCCAATCTGAATGTTAACCTGTAGTTTTAGGAATATCCTATGTTAAAAATCCTGAGAAGCATCAGGATCCGAATAGTTTCCTTCCTCATAACGATTACTATGACAATAATCCACATGGTGTTTTCTTTTTTCTACCAAAGCACATTTATGGTCTAATGTATTCCCCTTTAAAATCTCTTTTATTTATAGATTTCATCACTAACTATGATGAGCTTGTTTGGAAGTTGTGTAGCGTATCATTTAGACAGAGAGGATTGATTAGTTGTGGTTTGCTCTGAGAATAGAATCCCTGCATACAGT
The DNA here is from genome assembly GCF_000485575.1 of Poecilia formosa. Taxonomy (NCBI): domain Eukaryota; kingdom Metazoa; phylum Chordata; class Actinopteri; order Cyprinodontiformes; family Poeciliidae; genus Poecilia; species Poecilia formosa. The sequence continues at coordinate 895,605 of NW_006799983.1, read as the reverse complement.
AACTTTATATTCACCCTTCTCTAATAAATTCCTTAACTTGACCCTCTAAGTTTCCTGTGTTGTTCTTACCAGCATGTATGTATACTTGCTCCTCACTGTCGGGGAGTAAGAAGGTAGACATTCACAAAGAAATGCAGCCCATCAATCTCCAACACCAAGTTGCATTTATTTTTGCATAAGTTTGAAGTTCTTCACAGTAAATGCAAAAGTGATCAAAGAAATGCAGCTGAACATCTTTTTTTTTCGTAGTTTAATTAGCAGAGAGAGATTAAGTCCGTTCCTGAACTGACAATGCACTCCCTGTCATTTGGGTGGAGGAATTATGTCATAACGGTTTTTTCTAATTTAATAAGTGGTGCTGCAATATGCAAGATAATGGAATGAATCAAAATGTTGCAATGTCTCCACTTTTCTTCTCCTGCACTAATATTTCTACGAGCTTTCAGCTGACGGTATTTTTTTTCCATGACAATTGCGCAACATAAATGGTTCCAGTCATTCAGAATGCAAAGCCGTTTCCTTTAGCTGTTGTCTGCATAAATAAATAGGGATGGGATTTATCCTAAAAGTGTGCTTTGTACCTCATTTAAATGTGGAAAATTGTCAGCCCAGGGAGTTTCTTTCTGCAAAGGGTCATTTCTAATGAGCAAATCTGTCTCTGCCATGTTCACAATTAGAAAAGGCTTTAACAAGTTTGCAGTCAAAACAAATACCCTAATTAATTTAACTGTAGGAGTATTTCAGTGAGTACAAATTGTAGTTTATTTTAAAGGATCAAGCATCATCTTTACAGATTTAAAGACCTGTATTGAGAAAGTCTTTAAATGCAAAAATGTTTTGATCCAGTGTCATAGGTCAACTTTCGTACTTTATTGTGACTTGCGGTGTTAATATTTTTGAGATGTTTGCGCTAGTTCTCCTAAACAAATGGCTTTTTCCGTCAACATCCTAAATGGATGACTTCACACAGAGATTCCCAGACGACATACCTTTAGCTTGTCTTTTATTTCACAAAGGTCAAAGTTCTCCTTGAACTTTTCTTTTCCAAAGCGAAACATATACTTTCATCCGGACATTAACGTTTCCCTTATTGTTTTTCCGTTGCCATCGACATGACATCCACTGACCTTGGCTCTTTCTTTGATATCTACAAGGACTATAAACGGCCTGGCATTTCCTTCTCTTTGTGGTTTAAGCTTTGTGTCTTCACCACAGAGAGTTGCTGCAGAAATTTGTGAACTGCCGTCTGTTCAATGAAGTCCAAGAAACTGAGGTCGTCCTGCTGAAAACGCCTTTCAGCCATGTCACATCTACACTTAAGCTTCTCCGAATTGGATTTCTTCATACCAACAAACATCAACTGGAGAATAAATGTTCCCTTTTTATTAATTAAATAATTATAATTCATTTATTTAAGGGTTTTAGCATTTTATGTGTCAAACTAACGCAAAGAGGTAACTAATTGTGAAAGTGGAGAAGAAAACATGCAGAGTTTTCAAATGTTTTACCAATCAAGTTTGGTATGAAGTTGTGTCCATCCCACCTTACTCTGACCCGCTGTGACAAATAAAACAAGACTATTTATACTTGGGCAAGCCAATAAATGAAAAGCAAATCCTCGTATTTCAAATCCTTACTTCACCTGAGAAACTAAACATTTACTTTAAAAAGCGTAAACTATGCCATCTTTGCTTCTAAACATTTAACTCAATTTTTATATTCAGTAGATATAAATGCAAACTTTTATCAGACGATCAGTAAAGTTTGAAGAACTTGGGAGTTCAAGTTGAACTCCAAAGTTCTTCTCAGGCGTAAAAGCCCGTATTGACCGATGAAGCCCATATCAATTTGGCTTAAGCCCGCTGAGTGTCACAGGCTTGAACAGAAGGTTTGGGGAAAAGAGACCAACAAAATGAGCCGAGTGATCAGCAGTCAGAAGGGAACAACATAATGTTATGATCTTACGGTGACGATGTTGGTCCCCTTTAAGGCAATAAGATCAGTGTGAGGACAACCAACGTGGAGTGTTGCAGAGCTTGTCTGATTTTTGGCATGCCGCTGGGGCCTGGCTGCAAACTCGCTTCACGGTGAGTGATTTCAGCGAATTGGGTCGTTTTAAGAGTCGGCACAGTGCTTTCCTTTTACATAGCGGAGTCGTCGAGTCCCCGAAGGCCTCGCAGCCTCACTCTGCCATTAAAAAACGGAGAACAGATCAGCTAATTGCCGCACGCGACCTTGATCCTCTCGCAAATCAAAATCATCGACGAGCTGAGCTGTCCCAATAATGGTTCACGCAACACTGGTTTAGATTATTCTGCAATTCAGCCTCTGATAATAAATGAGGTTCTTTATGTTTCCACATTGTAGTGCTAATGACCATTAAACACAGCATGCATTAGGCATCTGTGCATCACCAGAGTACCCTCTATTTAGGAAACAGGGCCACAGGGGAAAAGTAGTAACACAATCCAGTTAATGGAGGGATTAATTCCTGGCTGTGGTGCCGTCTCTCCACCAAAATAATCCCTGTGTGTATCCGTCTCCACAATCCAAATAACACAAACCACGATGGCTGACAGCCTGCTCTCTGAAAATTAAAAAGAAAATAAAAAAGAAATAATTAAAAGGACATAATGATGTTAGCAGAAACACCAGCGCGACGTGGGATTTTTACTACTTTGATTTGTTAGATGTCTAAAGCAGGATGTGGTGTATTGAAGGGATTAAAACCGAGTTCTAATCTAGTTAAACAGACCGCCCTCAGAGCAGGCACAGAAATGGATGGAGAGGAAAATGACTGCCCAGGCCTCAGAGGGAGAATGTTGATGAACAGCCCACAACCAGCTGCTGCAATATGTTATTCTGCCTTTCGTGCCACCGTGTCAGAGGCCTTGTGACATCGCACACTTTGCCATCTGCACATATTGACATCGGCGCTCTGAGGGACCTCTCTTATGGCTGCAGAAAGAAACCGTGTCACAGTTGCATGCCCCTCTGTACCCAATCAGCACGGTTTAAAGAGATATAAAAGGTTATCAATGGAACATCATTCTTGTTCTCTGAAGTATGCATGGCTCTAGACGTAGGAAGCGGTATTTTCTGTTTTACTTGGATTCCCTTATCTTTACACAGACACCAGTGATATCAACAATACATATTTCAGAGCGGATGATTGTATTCCGCTTGAATTCCCCTGACATTACTGCTACAGATTCATGGCAGACACTTTTTGGGGAGATATAAAAATGAAGCCGCAGATTTCTTGCCTTCCTAATTTATTCATACGTTTTCTGCCAAAGGTCACACCGGATTCGCAATCTTATTTTCTTTAACAAGTCACCAAGTGGAGAGGTTCTTGATAAATCATGATCTCCTCTGAAAGTTGGGATGTTACACAAAAGTATGTTTTAAAGCTCAGCGCCAGAAAACAGTTTTTCATGCTTCCTCAATTCTAACTCCAACGACGGGTCTTTAGAGGTCAAGTGGACACAGTTCTTCAGTGTGGCTGCCCAGATTCACTCTCCGCCTGTCACACTCAGTCCATTTTCACATTTCACACATCCAGGTAGTGATGATATTAAGTGCCTGTTGGTTATACATTCAATTTACAACACATATTGTGGTCAATATGTTGAGATACCGACATGAAATATTCAGTACCAAAAACATACTTTTTCTTTACTTTACTTTTCTTAACTTGTTGGCATTTTAGGACAATAATGCCACCAAGTTAAAATAATTGAAGGTAAGTGCTTCAATCATTTTAACTCTGTTTGAAGCAGGGGTAAAATATTCCACTGAGATCATTTTTCTCTTAAAAGAAGATGATACATCATCAGTTGTCGTTGCTCTTTTTGTCCAAAGATAACACTTATGGTGCTGTAAAAAAGGATGTGCGTCTTGCTTGACACTGAAAAAAATTGGATAAAACAAATGTTATCAAAATGACTTGAATGAACAAACAAAAGCAGCTTTTACGTGAAAACCAGCCATACTTTGCATCAAACAGCAATCGTCCCTGTACCTAATTACATTTTCCCCCTTCGTGAATGTTAAATTTAGCTGAGTTCTGCAGTGGTTTAAATGTTTTATTTTCTGTTTTTTGTTGTTGTTGTTTTTGGTGCACTCATGTGACTTGAATAACAACCGATAAACATAGACACATTTTTGCGCTGCACCGCATGTTTTTTTTGCATCGCCCTTGGTAATCTTGATGTGAATCCTCACACATTGCAAAAACAACTACAATTTACAACCTTTTCTTAGGATATAAAGAATCTTGCCTGTTTGCGTCCCTCATTTATCAGTGGTGGTGACCTCATCCTTCTATCATGGAGTCCAATTTGTTTCATGGTGCAGGTTGAAACCAGCACTCCAGATTAATCCCTGTCAAACTCAAGCCCTGCAGATGCTGTGCTTTTGGTTCACAATCTGTATTAATCTTCCCCAAGTCTCTTCTCTCTGCGCCATCCTGTGACACTGCTAGATAACACCAACGAGTGGAGAAGAATATCCTTAAGTCGTGTTTTTTGTTCAACTTTTTGTATAATCGTGTATTCAAACAACATATACAGGATTGAGAACTGTTGTAACTTTTTCATGGATAATTGTCACTACCAGTGAACAGCTGTTCAAATGCTGTTTCCATGAGCATCTGCTGGTTCAGATTTTATACTTAGTTATTTCATTGGACTCGACTTTGTTACTCTAGACACTGCCACTGTCTGGACATCCATCTCTAAAAGTACTAGATACCAAATTGTTGTTATTAAAATTGAATAGTAAACTGTTATCAATACTCCATCATGCATCACTGGCACTTCGTCGGACTGACAGATTTCTGTTGACTTATTTATCACTCTGTTCTGAGATAACGCTCATTTTCCTCTTTTGTTTAGAATGTATTTTTGTGGAAATATTCATTAATGAAATGTATATTTGCATTGTGGGAGAAATTAGGGTTTTAAGAGTCAAGATGAAGAACTGAATGGGAAAGCATTTGACAAAAGTACTGTGTGTACATTTAAGACAAGGTTAATTGAATAATAAAAATGTATATATTATATATGTGGCTTCTATACATAATTGTATTTTTTCTCACCCAAATATAGTATTATTAAGTTTGTTTGTCATACACGTGTTTGAAGCTCAAGGAGCAGGAAGTTCACCTGAATGGACAAGTAAAACACTCTTTGAAAAGATGTTTTCCATCTTTAAAGATGATTGAAAACATACTGATTAATATGAGCTACTCACATTAATCATAACTCCTACATAAAAGGGTTATATTAAATATTAATTCACGTGTCTGCAGATATGAGCTCAGAATTTGGTCAGAAAAAAGCAAGTGAAGCAACCAGGTTAGGGTGATTATTCAACCAAAGGTGAACTTTAACTGCTCCATTGTAAGTGGATGCAAGCTGCAGTCCCCTGCATCATAGTCAGATGTGCTATATGGCCCAACACCATATCCATATATCTCACTGTGCTAGATAAAGGTCACAGTACCTCCTGCATTCGCATGGAACACTTGCAGTGGACATAAATCATGTGCTGCACAAATATGTAACGTGAATGTGAAACCAAGATATCCTTGAATGCACACACACCACTTACAGTATTGTTCTTATGGAAATACATCACAGGTTTATTCATGCTATCAGAGTCGTCGAGCTGATCTGACCCACATAGCTCTGCCATATATTTTTATAGTCTGAGAAAATCAAAGAAGATGCGCTGCAAAAATTTGGTCAGGTTATGTAAAGTGAACAAAAACACAATGGGAACAGAGTCTTTGTCCTACATAATTAAAAAAAATGCATTCATGCTAAAAAGGCTATAATGTGTATACTTCTGTTTTAGGCTAACAGCAGCAGCCTCCACAGAAGTCATTTAAATGTGTACAGAAGCCTTCCATAGCTGCTGTACACGGAAAAGAAATAATATTAAAAAAACACACACACACAGCTGGCTTGCTGGCTACATGTTCTAAGCACTTTGGATGCTGTCAAAGGACACCAGGATTCCCAGGCAGAACCTCCTCAATTACCTGCTCAGCAGGATGGCAGTGATGGACAGGGAGAAGGAGGGGAGAGGGCAGGGGCTATGCCGCTGTCTCTGGGTGTAATGGACAGTGGTGCTGCCAGCTGAAGAGTTTGGAAGGGGACCATGTCCGTAGTGTTGTGCTGACCTTTACAGTGATAGGCAGTTTAGGGATTGTGGGCTGTTATTTTGTCAGTTTCAGACTTGTCAGTATGAGAGAGAAAGAGGGTGAGAGATGGGCAGCGCCAACAAAGGGTAGGTGGTTGTACGAGCCGTCCTATTAGAGAGAGATACCTGGCCGGGGGACTTTTTGTCAAACCTCTGTGGTCAGCTGACATTGTCATTTGCAATGACAAGACGTATAACTTTGCAACCTTTTTGAGAAGCAAAATAAGCGTTTAGTAAAATAATAAATGAGTCATTTATGCTTTTATCCCTATTTTAGCTGATCTTAGACTAATTGTGTCTACCAGTTCCCTCAGGTTACAGCTGTCTTCATGCAGCCTCTTTCCCTTGTGAGTGGGTGAGTCTTCTTAAGGCGCTCCAGTTTCCTCCAGCAATCTAAACGCTTGCATGCTAGCATAAGCAGAGTCTTAACTTGCAATAGGTAAGGATGGAAGCATGCAATAATGTTGTATCTTTATCAATAATGTTGTAGTGTCTTGATATTTTTATTGTTTTCAAATGTACAATATGGAGAAAATAGCCCCCTTATTCCTCTTTGTTTTCTTCTTGAAAACATTTATAAATTAACATTAATAAGTGTTAATTTATTGTAACTAACACGTTTTAATTACAATAAATTAAAACACGTTAATTTATTGTAATTGTGTATATTAAATAGCATACAACTACAGTAACATGCGTTTCATGACACAGGGGGAGTTATCTGTTAATAACCAGTCTGACTTCGTGGTCAGCCATGTCTGTCCAAAAGCTGCATTCATTCAGTTTCCATGTGAACCAGCGTTTCTCCCACTGGTGTCAGTCTTTGTAATTTTTAGTTGTGTCAGGTTCTTGCGGCAGGACATGCTGCTTTTCTGTTTGCAAATAAAGATATAAGTTGACAGAAAATATGACCAGCAGAGGAGGAGATGACTGAAAGAAAATGTGGAGGATATTAAGTCAGCAAGAAATATTTAGCATCCTCCAGCTTCAGACCATTCTGGATTGATCCAAAGTAGATCCTGTCTCTGTAGCAGGGCTATTTGACTTTGTCTGTGACAACTGACAACATTTTTTTAACAGTTGTTGCATGGAAGGGTTAGTTTAATCTTGATTACACACTGTATACAGTCAAACTCTGAAATAATATGGGTTTCCAAACAATTCTGTTTCATTGCCTTAAGTGCCAATTTAAAGTTTTCACTATGTACAAGTTTTATTTTTCTTTAACCACGTGTAATCAACCTGAACTTCGCTCTTAACAGCAAGGATTACCAAACCATGCTGGAGGTCCACAAAAAAAAAAAAAAAACTGACTAATTTCTTCATTTACTGTGCAGCCCAGCAGATGGTACCTTAATGGCTTACTGTTCAAAATACATAACAGAAGGGACAGGGCTGTCATTGCTTAAATTACTCAGCAAAAGAGCCAGAGTGGCACAGACTGAAATCTCCTTTGCAAATTTGAACAAGGTCATATTAAATTGTTCAGTAGTTGCCCAAAATGGCTGGAGAACCAGCTTGATTTATGTCTGTCTGTAATTGAATGAGGAAAGAGAGTGACCTCTGCTAAGCCTGAAAATTCTAGCACACACATGGGATGTGGAAGAATTATTTCCTCCCATCACCAACCATGATCCTCTCTACAACTATTAACTATATAATGAACATTAGCTTTCAGAGAGAGTGGACACCAGAGGAGCTCATCGGCTGGAGTCCATACTTACCCATCAGGAGGGATGTGCTTTCATAGAGCGTAAGAAGCGAATGATGACACTTTAAACAGTGTGCTGCACGGTCAGCAGATTTTTTTAATGTGTTTTTTAGCTGCAACTACATAAAGCAGAGCTAGCTACTCCTATAAATCAAGCTACAAAATAAAACCACTTGTTTTAATGGGTCATCATATCATGAGGTTTTTCTCTTTAGGGAAGTATCCACAAACTGAGGTACAAGCTGTTGGAGTCAGTTGGAGCTGAAGTGTATAATGTAGGGGACACTCAAAAGCTGTGCAAAAAAAAAAAGAAAAAAAAAGAATGGAAGATATGTGAAGAGCTAATTTTCATTACTTTTACATGTGGACTCAAGTGTAACCTCTTGGAACTTTTAGGAGAACAAATGAGTCTTGATCTTGCACATCTTTTATATGTATCTTGGAGATTAGATAAGCAAAAATCTTGTCCTGCTAGTTGAACTTCATTAATACTGGAAGTTCATTAAACATATGACAATCAGTGTCTGTTCTAAATTATAATAAAATGCATGCTTGTTATGTCCAGTCACTTGTTCAGCAGATTTGATTTAAACCACACTGTCAATTATACTGAATGCTAACTTTGGATGGTTTCTGACTTGCTTTAATTTTTGACCATTTCATGTTTTATTGATCAAATTATTATTATTTTTATTTTATTTTACCTATTATTAAGTGGGAATTTAATGGTTTTATACAGGCATGGAGTAATTAAGTAGGTTTTTGTCCAAATTCATCTCAAATTATTTACATGGCCCCCTCTTAACCTTTGGAAGCTCTCTTCTGTTAGAACCTTTTACATAAACAAACGTTGAATTACTGTATGACTCAAAACCCTGTAATCTCAAAAACTCTGCAGTGTTGTGCAACAACACAAGCAAAAAAGTTAGAAATTCAGTTGCTGATACAAGTTAAATAAATAGATAAATAAATAAAGTCCTTTGTCCAATTTTTTTTTTTTTTGAAAACTACATTATAAATAAATGTGCTTATCCTTTGTAATGGCTCATGAGGTAGTATTTTTTTTTTTTTTTTTTGAAAACTACATTATAAATAAATGTGCTTATCCTTTGTAATGGCTCATGAGGTAGTACTTTTTTTTTATCTTATAAGCAATATTGTAAACTTTTTGGTTGTCAATAAAGTCTTTTATAACCCTCTCCCCTCCCCGTAAGCTCTTTTTGTTTGCGACGCGAGTTTGTCTAGAGAACAGGTCTGCACAACACTACAGAGTATCCATAATCGCTACTATATTGGAAAATTATCAAAGATTGTCTTCAAGAACCTTTATTCTTTCCATACTGGAGGAAAGAATAAAACTCGTTAATGCAACGAGTTTTGGTAAGTTTTTGTTTTTGTGCTTTAGCATTTAAGCACGGTGACGAAGAGCCGGAAACTGCGACACGAAGCAATTTAAGCCTTTATTTTCAACATCGTATACCTCTGTGTATTTTATGTTTATTATTTGGGTTTATATTGTTTTTAAAATATTGCCCTTTCTGGAAGAAGATTAAAGCGGCTTAGATGAACGTGCAAGCGCCATTTTGTTTTTCAGGTCAAGTAGCCCTGCAACAGACCTTGATTTTGACTGAAATTCATCCTTATTTTTGCCATGTGGACTAAAATTATATTTCTTGTGGCCTAGCCTGCAGGGCACAGTTTCAATTCCCCCTGAGAAGACCCTGGATTTCAGATGTGAATGTCGGAGCCCTCCCCTGTGATCTCTAGGACTGCTATTAGGACAAGGCATGGTTCCACCTTCACGGTAAACTCACTGCTACACCAAAGTAGGAATTTAAATTTTCTCTGAATAGATTAGACATGGACACTTGTGTGCAACTGATCACATCACTTAAGTATTTGCTAAGCTGAAGAACAATGGAAACACTGTTCTATTTTTGCAAATTATACTGTTTGACATTTGATATTATTTTGAGCTTTAAAGGATACTTGTATGATTAATTTAAAGTGCTACTATTGATTTGAGAAGGTGAATTGTGTGAAACGTATGATTAGCTTAACCTTAAAATTAAGCAAACATGAAGTGTATTACCCAAAATCATACTAAAGAAAATAAAAACAAAATAGAAATAAAATTAGATTAGAAAAACATTTGAACATAAAACCTGTTATTTCAATCCTTGACACAAAAAGGTGTTCTAAAGCTACCATATGCAAATTAATGTGCCTAAACTCATTTAACTGTCTTGTCTTTTGCCAGCTGATATCTATGTTGCTTTGATCATGACTATTACACCAAGTTTGCCAGTAGCAAATCTAGAACTGCTCCAATCGTCTGTATTCCTCTGCATCAGTGCTACACATGCATATCCTACATAATATTTTACAAGGTCCGAGCTGTAAATGGGATTTTGGACCATACCTTTTTGGACTTCAGAAATCCCTGTACCTCTATCATGTTCTCTTCTACTCAGCTCACCTGCTTGTTTTATATTCAATACAGCTCTGAAGACTATAGTGGCCTTGAAAAAGATTGATTACAACAGAAAAACCTAAACAGTCTACACGTTTTCATGGTTCATTGTAGCTTTAATGAATTGCGTGAAACATGCAATGGCTCTTTGTTGAAACATGGTGTGTTGTTAATTGTGAAACTGTTTTATTCGTCATCTGCTTGTGTTGGTCTACTATGTCTTCTGAAGTCCACAACTAATGCAGCTGTTTACTAGAAAAATTGAAAGCGCTTCATGCCTCCTTCTGCTAACAAGCTTTATGGCACCTGCCCACTCTGCCAAAGGTTTCAAAAGCTGGTTCAATGACCAAGGTGTGACTGTGGTTGATTGGACACCAAACTTGCCTGACTTAAACCCCGGTGGGGCTTTGATGAAGATGAGGCGCCAGACCCAGCAAAGCAGATGAAGGCGTATAAATAAATATATTTGTTAGAAGCCAGACATTTCTGTAGCCTTTCGTAATAATGTAATTTACTGAGACGCTGAATTTTGGGTTTTTATCTGTAAGCCATAATCAATATTAAAATATATAAAAACTTGAAATATTTCTATTTATAGAGAACCTAGTTAACACATAAATTTCAGCTTCAGAAATTATTTGCAAAAAATATCGAACTTTTCCCCGTAGTCTAGTTTTTAAATTTGCCGATATATGAAGTTGAATATGAATACAATAGTAGGTTGTTAATTTTCAAGGGAACTTACAGATGTCTTAAGGAGCTTTGAGGATTTCAGGCAATGTGGTTAAAATATCTCATTCTCTTTCTAAAAAGAATGCCTTTTTTATTTATTTATTTATTTTTATTAGAATTCAAATCATTTTTCCCCAAATGTGTGTGAGGTTGTTGTCAGGAATATCATTGACCTATTTAAACACACGTTTTATGATTACACTATGAAATGGCTCACCAGTGCAGGTTTAAGCAGTGTGCTGCAGTTTGACCTCGTACTCCATTAACCTTACTGGGTATTTGAGCAACATGCATTCTTTTTGTCATTTCTGTTCTACGGAGGGATGAGGACACGGTAATATCCCCAGGCTTTATGCAGCATATCGTCACACAAAGAGCGGGCCTGTTGTGAATGTTTCCATTACTGTCCTGTTTGAATTAACCTTGCCAAGCCTGTTCTCTAACTCAGAGGCAGTTCTCACAGCATGACAGCGTTGTGTTAGCCAGTGGCTAATTCCTTCTAATTGAGTAATGACAACAATTCAGTCTAGTGACACCTGCACTAGAAGGTTAGTCCAAAGCCTTGCCAGCGCCACACTGAGAAACTAAGTCAAACCTACCTTGTACCACACAGTGCACAGCAGGTGATCTCCTCAAATCCAATAAATCTAACTGCAGGCATCGAACACACACACACGTCCGCACGCACGCACTCACACACACACACACACCACACACACACACATTGGTGTTGGCAGAAGCCACATCCTGCAAGAAGTTTTGGTTGTGGGCAGTTTGTTGTGGTCTTATCACAAAAATGCACTAGACTAAATCATAGCCTGTTCTTGTTGGGGATGAGCCCCAGCCATTGTTTGTGAAGTTATTACCTCGGTACACTGAACTTAATGTTGGGCTTAATACACTGAAGCGACTGTTAATACAAGTGGAATGGCTGTCTTCCTATGCTGGTGACTGCATTGGTCTTAACCACCCAGGAAATGATGCATTAAATTTTGTGGTTACATGTGCACAGGAAGTCTTTATCTTCAGACTGTAGTTTTCACAGCTTACAATAAAAAAGACTTTATGATGTGGCGGCTTACAAAATGTCAGGATTTAAGTGTTTACAAGATTAGAACAAAAAAAAAAATACAAGTGTACAGATGAAATTACACACCTTGGTCTTTACTTTTTTATTATTCCTATTTTTAATCTCACATTTAATGATGATAAAAAAATAAATATTGATAGAAATGGTATTTGGAGATTTCTATGCCAGGCCTTCATTAACTCTTCATTTCTCACCCTTCGGTTCAGTTCTTTTTAATTAGGTGAACTGTAACTCCTTATCTGCAACTCCTAAAGGAATTAAATTGAAAGAAAAAAAAGGAACATCCAAAAGCTTAACTCTCCATATGGCAGCTTTAGCCATCAAACATGTATATTTGGGCAGGAATAATGGAGCATATGCACGCTTAGCAGATTACTGTAAAAAACAAACAAACACAAAAACCTTTGGGAGAAATTTGTGGTTTATGCCATTTTGTGACAAGAATACAATTTCACTGACTGGCACATGAACAGATTCCATGATCAGTTAAAAAGCATGCACTTGGGGACATGAAGTAGCCCGTTGCTACTTTTTGTCAAAGATCTCGAGCTCTAGGTTTCACTAAGCATTCTTCATGCCCTTTTAATTTCATTCATGTGGCACTTAATAGGAACAGGAGCTTGGAGTGCGGCACCAAGGTACTGTTCTATCCATTAAATGTTCAACTGCACATTAAATGCATCTGTATCTTCATGTAAGTAGTTCAATCCATCAATATTATGGCTGTTATATTGCTTGACCATGGTCCAAGAGAGACCAATGATAATAAGTTTAGTTTGAACATGAAATATGGTCAACTTCCACAGCCTTGTTTGTGCAATAGAAGAAGCAAAGAAACAGAAATCAATAAGTATTGCTATCGTAGAGTAGAACTGGAAGATGCTGCCAAAAATTAAATGTAATTTTATTTTATTTTTTTACATATTGGTCAATAAAGAAAACATTTTATTTTACTAAGGGAGGTAAAATTCAGATTGCTAATCTATAACAGACTGTAGTGGTGTGGCGATGAACACTTAGTGCACACAAAGATCACTGATCTTCTATACTTGCTGTTATAAGCTTGAGCTTATAACAGTCAATGTTCAATGCAAATAATATAGGAATAATTTCACTTGTTCTTTTCCTATGCCCAGTGTTTTTACAAAACAAGGTGCTGGAGGCTAATTATGTCATGTGCTTGTGTGTATTACAGAACCTAAATTTAGTTAAACCCTGAAGGTAGAAAGTGAATACAAATATATTTAAAACCTAAACCAGCGGTGCTGCAAGGCAGAATGTCCAAAACGTGCTTTCAACACATTAACATAAAAATAAAACTAACATGATTATTACAACAAATGCACCCACACATTTGTGATGTTGAACACCAGAGCAAAAGAAGCCCAGATCAGCACAATTCTGTTTAAATCCTTCTGACATTCGGAAAACACTTTACAAACAACAGTTATCTGATCTCAGTTTTATTTCATTTGTTCATTTATTTTTGCTGTTGTCAGCAAGAGTTATTATCAAATGAACAACTTGGTCTAACCAGCCAGTGTCTAGTAGTGGATATGTCTAATCTAGAGGGTGGAAATGTCATTGTAGAAAATGTATTTTCATTACATTGCTCAATGCAATATAGATCTCAGTTAATTTGGGAAGTGAATAAATCCTGCTTTGCAGTAGCGGCCGATGGAGATATTTGTGGAATGGGAAAACAGATGTATAATGAAAAACTGCAGATTGAATTCTAACAACACAAGCATCCTGTTTGAAATGTTAATTATTTGATTTCATTTAAAGAAAAAAAAAAAAAAAACACACACACACAGACCAAATACTTGATTGCTGTGCATTAAGGCTTTGAACTGTAATCATTGTAGCTGATGTTTTTTTTTCTCTACGTCAAAAAGCTTTGCATCGCCCTGCATCACACTCCTTGACCCAATTACACTGATAAAAAGAAACCAAACAAGACATAGCATATTAAAAAGTGCAATTTTTATTTTTTTTATTTTATGAGGCCTACGTTATTAAAAGAGAAGTTCACTCCAGCAGCCTCTCTCGGATGCAGAAAGGTTAATAACCAGATCGTTGAAGTCAGGACACTTTTGGATGAATTCCTGCTTAACAGTTCAGTCGGTGCATTTAACCTTTCCTGTCCCATGTTGCTGATGAGAAATGACTTGATCCTTCTCTGTGTACGGAAACATATTCTGACTCTGCAGTCAGCAGGGTTGTGATGGCTACTTGCATTAATTTAGGGGTCATAGCAAATGTGCTCTGAAGATTGTTCTCCGTCAGCGTCCCCAACAGTGACGGGTCAGAAGTTAACCCTGCAAACCTCATAATGCTGAACATCACAGTTCACCTTTCAGCTTTTCTTTTTATATCATTGGAAAATGTCCATATGTGGCATCCGATTTTATTTTATTTTATTTTTCTGTGTGAAACTCGTGCTACAGACCAAGAACAGATTCTGAAAAGTTTTTGTGAATTTAAATTCTCCATTATTCTGCGCCTGGTAGGCTAGGAGCAAAGACTAGGCCCAAAAAGTCTGCGCCTGGTAGCGTGTCAGACTATCTGCATCTGAGTTTGCTTTCTCCGTGGTCAGTGACTCCTTGAGGTCACTTAGCTATGGCTAAAGATCATGAGTTTTTTGAACCGACTTGTCCCAGTTCAGATTTTTATTGATTATGTTAACATACAAATGGCATGAGCAAAGGCCTCCTTCGGCCTAGCTTGTAAACGGTAGGATTTGCCGCCCATCACAGCAGCTCCGTCATAAATCTGGGCAATTGTTTCATTTCCCAGTTTACACGGTTGGAGTTCTTCTTTCAGGAGCTTTTAAGACCCACAGCAGACCTGTCAGGAATCTCTTCAGTGAATTCATGCTCAGGTGAATTCAGTGAAGTATCTGGAAACAGTCACGCACTGCACCCTCTGTAAAGCAATGCAGTGGGCCTTATCCAGCTGACAGGCCATTGCAGCACACATCGCGTTGACAACGTGACATGTCCCTTTAATACAGTCATGAGGTTTCTTCTGTTTCTCTGAGGGTAACTTTAATTATACTGTGTAAGTCTTTTTTTGGTGCCTCTACATTTTAATTGATCTAATTACAAACCCAGCAGAAGGACCAATGCTGTTTTTTCTGGTGTTTTTATTTTATTTATAATCCTTAACAGATGTAATTTCAATTTAAGCTAAAAAAAAACAAACCCAAGTAAAAGTTCAGTTTTTGTGAACTAAAAGTATAAAGTACAGACAAATTGTACTTAATTACCGAAACACAACTCAATGTAACTACTTTCCACTCCAGCTGTAATTGTGGGCTTTAGTTTTAGCTAAACCTTTAAAGCTCCACTCGACATTCTTCTCGATTCTCAGGAAATCCTTTGAATAAATACCAAGATGTCCTAGAAACTTAAATGAGCAAGCAAAACAAAGCTATGCCAGAAAACCCCCAATACTCTTCCTAATTTTCTCATTTTGGCCAATTTACAGATGCCCATTACATAATAAATGCTTATTTTGCCTCTCAACAAAAACATTGAGTCAGTCTGTCACATGAAGAATTTTCCTTAACTGAGTTATTTCCCAACTGTCCTATTAATCAGAATCAGCTTTTAAGCAAATGACATGCATTTAGGCACTAAAAGGATCTCATTTTGATGACAAAAATGTAATAACAGTTGCTTTGTTTCTTCTCCCTGAAGAGCTTCGACTGTGATGACGTCTTGATTTCGACCAGCCTGCATCAATTCTTTAATGTCAGTCAGATTTTATTTGTTTAATATTGCAGAGCATTGTCCCATTTTGAGGTCCATTAATTCAGAGTGGTGTGAGCCATGCGGCTGAGAGAGAAGGTCATGTAAGTTAAATAAG
Organism: Poecilia formosa; assembly: GCF_000485575.1. NCBI lineage: Eukaryota > Metazoa > Chordata > Actinopteri > Cyprinodontiformes > Poeciliidae > Poecilia > Poecilia formosa. Next base: position 879,516 of record NW_006799983.1, on the reverse strand, counting down.
CCTTCAATATTTACATAATGAATAAAATAGTTTGGTAACAGGCACTATTACTCTGAATGGTCTTGTCGCATTCCATAAAGGGCAGAGTGAGCCCTGCATGCTGTGGAGGAGAAATGCCAGCCTGTTCATCTGTGCAAAGGTATTATGAAATGTGACCCATGGTGTGTTGTTTGTCAGAACTTGTGAATGACATTTAATGAATCACAAAAACCATTGTTCTTCCCACCATGGGTTACAAAAGCTTAGTTTTAGCTCACTCATAATACGTTCTTTGTTTGGAGGGCCAGGTGTCACGGTGTCTGTGGGATGGCCCATAATTTTTATTTCTTCTGGCTCATCCCACAAGTTGAGATAATTTCCCTCATGTTGGTCCAGTTTTTCAAAGGTCAGGAGAGCGGAACAGACTGAGATTTGGCTTATATTAAATGACTATGAAGATGGCAGCAAAGGTCCCAACGTAAGGGGCTGTGTTTCAAGTCAATGAAACTACACACATGGGTCAAGTGAAGGTTAACATGCTGCCATCTGTGCTGCATAAGTATTTACATCCCAGAAAGATTACAACATTTCCTATCCTAACCTTTAGAGATAATCAAAACATCAGTTTCATGATTGATAATCAAGACTGCCATAAGAAATATTACAAATAACAAAAATTACTGTACTAACTGAATATTGTAATGCATCTACAGAGCAGTCAATACTATTGTAAATTAATATGATAAATTCTACAATCATAATGCGTATGAATGCATTAGTGTAGTGAAAAGAGATGATGCTAATTACAATATATTTTGGGGAATACAAAATGTAATGTCACTGTCTTTTGGTTAGGAATAAGTCATGCATCATTTTTACCCTATTATTACATATAGACAACTCATAATTACAGTGGTGGGAAAGATATTTTCCCCTTTCTGATTTCCTATTTTTTTGCATGTTTGTCACACTTCAGTGTTTCAGAACGTTAAACCAATTTAAAAGAAACACAAGCACAAAATGCAGTTTTTAAATTAAGGTGTTTATTATTAAGGGGGAAAAAATCCAAACCAGTTTGAGCCACGGTTGAGCAACAATGGATGGGAACTGTCTTTATTTTTTTATATACATTTAGTTTGCTCTACTTTTCATTATTGTCATTGTGTAATCTACTTTGATATCCTTACTGTGATTTGTTGTAGTGTTTTTTTTTGTTTTTTTTGTGTGGAAAAAGTAAAATTCATAGTAAAATAATTCTAAGAAGAAAAATTATGTATCAATTTTGATGAGTGGAATTTACATGCCTTAAGTTTTTTCAATTTTATCGATGATGCTAATAGTTTGGTTTTGGTTTTATCTGGCCAAGACGGCTCGTCCTCTTCCCTTCTGTTCTCTCCCCTGGTTGGTTTTGGCAAACCGTAAACAGGAATTCTTATAGTATTCTTTCCACTATACCTTTCTTCTTGCTAATTCTATGTATATAAAGATCAGATTTAGGAAGTGCATCATTAATAATTACCATACTACGTCTTCCACCAGAGTTAGCACTTCTTTGCTGTTACGGTGGATGTGACTATCCAATAAAACACAAGCTGCCTTTATTGGGCAGCAAAATGTTGTGGTATGGGACGTGATTTGTTCTGTATTTTGATAAACGTTCAATAGACACATCTGTCATATACACAGCAACACTAAATGAAACTATAATTAACAAAAATAAAACAGGAAATATTAAGATCAGCTCAATTGTCATGTCAGGACTTCCACAGGACCCCCGACCCGCTACATACTGGTGCAACAGGCAGACACTGCTGTTGCCTAGAAACAGTCACATCACACATCTCGCTGCTTTCAACATCCGCGCCTTTTTTAAATGTCCAATCAATACTCCACCATCTCCCCAGAAGGGAAAGCCCTTCCGAGGATACGCACAGAAATTAGAAGACCTATCTATGGCTGAACAGCGTCAGTCAGAGTGAACACAAGGCAAATTTTAAAAATGTGTCTGCGTGTCATCTCCTTCGTCGTCTCAAACTATTTTGCTAATCCATGTACAAAGACAAGTAACTGGGCTCTGTTACTGACATCACAAAAGCCATGGCATTAATAAACTTTTTTTGTCCCTTTTACTCAACCCAAAGCGTGTGCTTTTGGTTTTTGCATTTAAACACCGGTTTCCTTTCATCCGCATTAACTCCACAGCGGCAGAGAGGAGCTGGTTTGCTCAGGCTGCACAGTTGTGTCCATTTCAAACACAATTCCAAAATTATTCGCAGCATCTTCGCCGCATTCTATCCTTGTTTAACTTCAAGTCCTCCTAACCACAAAGTAAATTGTACACAGTGTGATGGACAATACCGTGCTCAGAAATGTCCCGTGGTCAGACAGCAGCCTTTGAATGTGATAAAAGGCTCCGGATGGCAGGAGGGTTTTCACATGTCTGGCCAAGTGTTTCTGACAGGAGGAGGAATACGAGGCAGCTGGTCGGGAACACCAGCACTAACGACTTCAAAATGGAGCCTTTCATCTCACCAACAGTCAGAGACATATCATTCAGGTCTCAAGCAACTAATGTCTCTTTGGCAAAGTTCACATTTTGATGCAGCAGGCCAACAGGAAGATTTTCATTAGCATTCTGGGCCTATACTATTCCAGTTAATCTGTGTGTGTATGGATGAATATACTATGCATCTCCTTTATTCTAAGTTTTCTCCTCTAAAACCTTGCATGTCAACCCTTTGTCCATCCATTTTTGTCATGGCTGCCAGAGATGGCTTCCATCTGTGATAGCTGGTGTCTTTGAGTTGTCCACAGAGTAAATTCTTCAGCCCTGTGTTTATTACCCACATTTCTTAAATTGAATAAATTATACATTTTGATTAGTTTTTTTTTCTTAGTTTTTAGCACAATCCAGTCTTCTGTCTTTTGTAAAAAGCTCAAGAAAACTGCAGAACTCTTCCACAACCGGCTGCATTATTGACTGCCTGAAAGGCAGTTTGTGAGACAGAAAGGTTGTGAGTCTGAAAGAGGCTTTAAAGGGTTTGTACATACACCATGTCTCCTCACTTTGTAGACTACCTGTACAACTCAAAATCCTATTACCTGCAGATGCACTCAGATAACTAGAATGTTGTGCAACAGTGCACAAAAAAGTGGTAAAACGTTTAGTTCACACTGTCTGATGTAGTAGCAGTTACTTTTACTGGCAACATCATCAATAAAAAGTCTTTAAATAATTCCATCGTTTATTGCCGTGGTTGTAAATATTGCAAATAAAAACACTCCCACTTTAATTTGACTAAAATCATCAGGTGTTTTATTAAAAGTAAAATAAAACTGCTGTCAATACTCTGTAAGGTCGCCTTTTGCCAAAGAGACATTACTTGGTGTTTGCCTCCAACATTTCACAACTTTTTAAATAGGATTTAGGTTTTGGAAATGGGATGTAGATTTATCAAGTTGATTTTGTGATGGATAAATTATTTCTATGTTATCCAATGGAAATACCCACCTAAGACCTGTTGTAAATGTTTTAGTAGAGACCACCAGAGTCTTATTATGCAATACTTTAGCAACGTGAATCAATTATGGTCCATTAATTTCAATTTTAATTTGCTCTGACTAGGAGCAGGGCTGCTTTCTAAATAATGACATAATGCTGCTGGTTTCTCTTTATATCTTTGTGCAGCTTATTTCCATATTATCCTCAGTTCTCATATTATTCCCCTTTATTTCTGAATATTTCATTTGATTTCATTGTATATCCGCATTGCACTGTTCCCATAATATGCAGTTAATTTTATGGCATTTATCTACTCACAAGTATCTGCATTAAGTAAGACAATGTTTTACTCAATGCTTATTTTTCACACTGTCACACTGATGGATGCTGAGGAAACGGCTGAAAGCAAATCTCTCAAATCTCATCAAAAAAGGACATCAATATCTGACTTTGTTTTTTTTTTATTTATTTATTTTTTTTATTTAAAATTTAAATTTAAATGTACATTTTCTCCACTGTACATTAAATTCCCCCAAAACTCAAACTCATTCTAGAAGGATAACAGTATTAACACCTGAACTGGATTTGAGATTAAAAAATTCTATATGTGACACCAACATGCTAAATAATAAATAACAAATAATGTGTTTATTATGTTGTTTTTGATTTTTGGGTTTAACTGAGTGACTTATATTTTTTTGAGTTTAGAAACAATTTGCACATTCAACCCACAAAAGCAATACTCTATAAAAAAAAAAGAGTGTTTAAAGACAGCATTGTTTACTCTCAAAAATGTAAACATTTTAAATCTGTTTATATTTGTGACATTTAAAGAAATTATTTTTCTGAAGCCGTTCTCTCATGCAAAAATTATTGCCAGACTTTTGGCAAGCTCAAACGGAAGCCAACAGACGTTGGGGAAGGTGGGCAACCTGTTGCCCATCTGCTAATGGAGGTGACCAAACTGCCTCTCAGTGATTTTTGGCAATGAATAAAATTACACACTAATGCCAGATCCAACCGGCAACTCTACTATTACCACAGTTCTTTTAAGGTCTTAACTGATGTCAGTCGTTATATGTTCCATGCATATTGCATACATTTGAATATGTATTTGCAGTAATCTAGTTAAATTAACTCACCACTATCCCACTTATTCCATTCTGAGAGAAATTACAGCTAAATGTTGGTGATGGGGAGCCTTTGATTTCTAATTTGGAGCCAAATTGGAAAACACTAAATTTACCAATCTTGCACAACTCGCTTGATTACATTTTGCATTTGTGTGTTATGTGTCTGCTCAACAGGGAATAACACTTGATGTCTCTATTTTCATAGTTTACTTTTTGATGAATATTGTCTGTTCTTGAGCTGCCATGAAAACAAAGCATCAACTGTGTTTGTGCTACTCATGGTTGAATAATCGATGTAAAATATGAGCCAGAGCCTTATAATGCAGTAAAATATATCACTAGCAGTTGTATAATAACTCTAATTTCTGAAATCCCATCAGTCAGCAGAGGAAGAGATGTGGCTCGATTAAAATTAGTTTTTGTCACACTGGCAAAGATTTAAAAAAAAAAAAAAAATTTGCAGATCAGCTGTGCAAATAAGGATACAGATTAAAGCACAAATGCAAATTTCACAATCTTAATAATTTGGGAGATCAGATGTGTGAAGATAAATTGAAAAATCAGCTCATTGTAATTCTCAAGGATAAAGCAACAGTACATTAATAGGTTATAAAGAAGCCTTTGAAATCCAGCTCCTTTAATCTATCTACAAGGATTGTTCTCCTTTTCCTGTTACACTGCAGCACACCCCCATCCTTCCTTCATTTCTCTAGCCTGGGGATCCTGAATGTCTCCAGAGGCCTCCACTTCAGTACAAAAGCGGCATTAATGAACTCTTTAGCCTGTGCAATTGCTCTCAGGGAAAGAAAAGTACAAAAAAAAAAATAACTTTGATGCTTTGTTTTTTTTTTTTTCTCTTCTTGATTTTCTAAAATGATCAGAGACATTCCTATGTCACTAATTTCTGTCAGTGAGGGGAACATTTTGACTGATTTATCCCCACAGAGCTGGGGAAATGGCAAGGATGAAGCACAGAGAGAGTGCAAGATCATTCTGCTTTGACTGTCAAATAGGGAGAATAGGGGGACGTGAATGAGCCTGGGGGCCCGCACTCTGGATTCTCTTTATAGCTCTGCCATCCCATCCAAAAAGGAATTTTGAATGTAGCTGCTACATATTTAATACACAACTTGTTTCACAGATGTTTCTCCAGACATATTCTACCTCATGAAACAGGTTAGATTATTTTTTAATAAGCCAACATCTCCTGTTGTTATGATGATAAGTTTTAAAGCCCATCAGTGCTGCTTTGATGTGAATGCTGACAGATGTATGCATAAGTGAGAATGACGAGACAAAGGCAGGCAAATGTGGTGCATACATGCAACTTTTCATGTAGTCCTTCATGATAGAGATCTTCAAAGGTAGTTGTTTAATGTGAATGTGGGCGTTGTCATTATGAGCACCACTAATCAAATCAGAACCCAAGTTCTGCATCTAGTTCTGGTTTCTATTTTAAAGATAGGTGGAAAAGAGAAGATGGTGTATAAATAATACTAATATGGGATGGTGGTGTCCCATGCTAACACAAAAGATGGGCAATAGTCATGGTAATCTACCCATGGTTTTAAAAGGTTACAGTTTTATTTAATCAGCATTTTCCATCATAGGGTTTGTATGTGTCACAGACTTAATAGCACTGTTTCTTTGCATAATGCTAAAGTACCCACAAAATTGGCCTGTTAGTATTATTAGTGTGTTGTCTAGTAAAAACATCTGTATACCACAAATCAAGTATTTAGCATCTCTGCTTTTTGTAAAAAAAAAAAAAAATAATAATAATGTTTTTCCTCACCAGTAGAAAAACTATTATGGCATGAAATCAGTTTTACATTTTGACATGGGAGGCATTTCATAAATTTCTTCTGCTCATAGCCTCCCTAGATCCTACTGGCAATGTTAAGGTCTGAATACAGAATCGTCCGTTATTGGTAAAGTGCTGTGATCTTCACAGAATGTGAAACTATTTGTATTCTCTGCTTCGAAGCTTGATTCTACCAAACAATCCTTAGCTTAGCGTTCTGGGTCCTGGTGCCTCATGCAGCTGTTTTTATAGTGCATAAGCCCCATCTACAAAAGTAACCTTGCTTTTATGTGTCAGTTTTCTGAGCCCAATCATATTTTTAGGAAATGTTAAGAAAACTTGACTGAAATATGACAGGGAGAAGCAAGCCTTTATAGATGAGGTCTTTTAAGACAATCAGGAAAAATGAGGAATATAATCACTCAGCAGAGACACCCTGTCTTATCAGGGTTTTGATGAAGTAAGAGTCTTCAACTATATGAAAGTGGATTTTGTTTCTTTTCAGAACAAAGGGTTTTCTGTTTTGTAGAATCTCAACTGGATCTATTTCTGTATTTAAGGGTTTACTACCTTAAAATAAATGAATAAATAATTAAAGCTGACTTAGATTTTGAAAGTGGATTTGAAAAGGTTTTTGCATGAAATACAAGAACTCATCTGCATCTCAATAACTTTAAATATACGGTAATTGTAATCTAAAGGTGGAATGTATGTAATACAACTCTTTGGACAATATGAGCTACATTAAAATAGAGTATACAGTTCAAATTTATTAAAATCACTTTTGATTGAGTCTCCAATGGCTCTTCTTGTACCAGACAAGTGCATTTAATTATAGCATTTGAGTTCTGAAAACCAATCGGTTCACATTTCCATGTGTTTTTGTTTCTCTACATATCTTAACATGATGAAATGCATAATAAGTTGAATTATATCAGTCATAAGCATGTTCTTGTAAAAGAAGATGCATTGAATGCTGCCAATGGAACAGAAAAATATCATCATCCTGACAGAACTGCCATCACATGAATTTCTGGGACCATTTTGTGTATCTAACTCCAAATCCTATTATGCTACTTTGAAAACTGGCAACTTCCAAAGAATTGGACCTACAATGTACTTTTTTGCTTTTTCACAGTGGCCAATTTAGTAGGTTGCTATTCCTCTCACCCTGCTTGCAGAAGCTTTTAAGGCACACCTTTGAAAGTGTTGGAAGTCTATTATAGGCCTTTTAGTGGAGTGAATTCATGCTGTGTGTGAAAGTACTGAGGGAGAGAGCAGTGCAGCCACACATGGAGCTCAGCCGCAGGTTTCATGGCTGTGCGTTGGTCAAGGGAAAATTACATAGGACTTTAGAGATTTTGATTTGATATAATAATAAAAAAGCAAACATACTCATCCCTAGCCCATTGTATTCTCTTTCTTGAAAACCAACCTGTTTGGTTTCATTTTTAAACGGAAATTGTCTTAGGGAAAACTCTTCACATAGGACAAGACATCAGTCTCAATTTGCACTCTAGCATGTTTATGAATGAGATTAGAGGGAGAACAATGTTATTTTCAGTATAGGGAATCAGAAGACAATGATGATGATCTTCTTAATATGCATATAATGAACTTTTTTAAATTTCACTTAGTGAAAAATAAAAAATAGTCAAGCACATGGAAGGAGGTTCCTTTGGGAACAATTTCAAACCAGCAATAAGTATTGATGTGAAATAATATATTTGCAAAAATCTTGGCCCAATAGTACAACACCAGAGGGCATGAGTGGGATCATGAGTGTCGCAGGCAGTTAAAGACAAACGTAGAGTAAAGGTCAAGATGCATTACACAACATTTCCATCACTTGCCAGAATCTAATAGAAGTCAATCTGAGAGTTCACACAAGGCTGAATGGTAGTAATGTGCAATTGCCCAGAATTAGGTGGATCAAAATGCCATAGGAGTTTGATGTTTGAACCACTGAGTACTAGAGATGTCTGGTCATTTTTTTCAGATTGAATTTTTATGTGTTTGTATTTTGTGACGCTATGAGAGCTCTTGTGGAGGCAGCTGCAAACTGCCCAGTGCACAGATAAGTGCCTTGCTGCTTTTGCTACACAAACTTGCGTGAGTAGAGTAACGCAGTTTTGAGAAATACACCGATTTCGATACTCCCAAACAACTAACTCATTGTAGTGCAAAAAGTTTTCATCGAAAAAAATGTTTTTCCAAAATTTTCATTAAACAAGTTTTGTTTTTGTAAAAAACAAAACTTGTTTAATGGTTTTATTAACCATTAAACTTTTTCAGTTTAATGGTTAATAAATCTCTGGTGCTAGCAGGACATTCAAACATAGGTCGCCATTAAACCCAGGATAATTGCTTATTAATAAAGATTAAAACCGACATTTTTGTTGCCGAGTTGCATATTTGCAGTCGTTGATATCTCTACTCTGTACAGTTCTGCAGACCGCAGCCCAAGCCAAGAATATTAATAGCTCATCATATTTTCAAAAAAGTGTTCTTCAAACCACCACTGCATTCTAGAAGATGTGACTGACAATACTCGTGGGGAGGTTAAGTAGTGGTTCCCTATCCTGCCTCAGTCGCTTGTGGAATAATCAAGTAGTATGAGTTTTTGTGCTACTAAGAATAGAAAATTTAAGAAATTATCTTAAATTCAGCCTGGAATTGCATCGGCGTCCTGTACTCTTACAGCTGTGTGCATCTCTGACAAACTGCTATCCTGAAAAACTTGTCACAGTAAAGAATTTGGCTCTAATGAGTTCCAATTTCTTTATTTCTTCAAAAGAGATCATCATGAAAGGGAAAAGCGTTTCATCTTTGATTCTGAAACAACATGTGAATGAATGGAGCTGTGCTAACTGTCATGGGGGTTTGGACCTTCTGATGAAATATCAAAAGTTTTTTGCTGCAGAGCCTTGTGGGCATGTAAAGACTGGACAAGGTGCCTGCTGCAGTTTGTTACAATGACTAAGATATACGACAGATCTGCACTGCTTTGAGTTCAGCCCTTTTTTTCCAATCACTTGGCAAGCCAGCCACATTTGAAGATTAGAGTTTGAAAGGATTTTCCTTAAATTATATGTGGATGCATAATTACCAGAAGCTGCTTAGTAAATAAAAAAATATTCAACATGTTAAATTATTTGCCCATGTAATGTAAATTCATTTTGTTGTGTTTTCCAAATTAATTTGAACACAAGCAAGCTTGGTTGTTGTTCTGGTAGGTGTTTGCATTAGTTCTTTCTCAATTACTAAATGTTTTCTATTGCTTTGAAAAAAATGACTTTTCTTTCTTTCTTTGATCTTTATTCCTGGACTTCAAGTGTAAGACTGGTATCTGGTTTTGATCCATTTTCTATTTGCTTGGAGAGCACAGACATCTAAATGTGATCTCCAGACTGAGCAATAAATCTCAGAGCATGCCTTGTTTTGCCATATGAACAGAATAATGACACACACAGCTTTGCGTGTGAATCTTAAGACTATACTAGAGGATTTGGGAGACTAATATTACTTTTCAGCGCCGTGTTATGTTTTGTTTCTGTGAACCAAATGAATAACTTAAAAGATTGCCAGAAATTGTTTGTTTTGAAATTGAAATAATATTATCGTGTAATCTGTAAAACTGACAAAGAGTACTCTGGAGAAGGAAAGAACAGGGTAAGAGATGTACAGTTAGGTTATTTGAGGGTTTGTTGTTTTTAGTATCGACCTTATCAGGACAGGTCCTAGCAGTGAAGTACTGACGAGGAAATGAGCCGGTTGCAAAACGAGTACAGGTAGCTCCTACTGACACGGTTTACCAGAAATGGGTTTTCGTTGAAGGTAGATTTTCCAGGTGAGCAGCATTGTGTGATCTGAACACACTTCACTATGCAAGAGCCATTGTTGTAACAGAAGACGCTCACCTCTGGAACACACCCGACGGTGGGACATTCCCATTATGCCTATATTTGATTATAAATATTTGAACAGATGAAGCTTTTGGAAAATGTTACCAAACCACAATTCTCTTCCTGATATCTTGGCAGATTTTTTTATTTTTTATTTTTTTTGGACTTTCTAATCATGTTAAGCAAGAAAACAATGCGTTCCCAGTGTGGCCTTTACATACATCTATAGGTTTGCCTTCATTTGACTCAATTGTGTCAATTAAGCTATCGGGGGTTTCCAAATCCAAATGGTGAGATGGTGATCATTCTGAATCTAAACTTATGATTTTGAAGACACTTTCTTTCTCTTATTATTGTGGCATTTACCAAATAGAAATAATTCAGGTTATTCTAACTGACCTAAAACAAGAGAAGCTTGGTCTGATGTAACTTTAGACACCGAGATGTCCTTTTATTTCGTTTATCTTAGATTTTACTTTCAACATATATTATTCAAAGCCTTATCAAAATTCTGTGCTAAACTGATACTTCAGAAATGTCTATGCTCTATATAAACATCTGTTTTATTCTATTTTCCCTCTGATGGTCTTCTTTGTGCTCTTCCTTTTTTGTACTCCACTTTGGCAATATGATCCTCACTCGTGCTGGCTTTGAGTGCTTAATGTGTCGTATATCTAAAGATTTTCTAGGAAATTGCAAAAATGCAAACGAAAAATAGCCAGACTAAAAAAAACACACTTTTGCATAATTACTGAACTGGCATTTATGTAATGTCAGAGTACAAATTCACACCTGAAGTAGGTTTTCTAATGGAGATTTGGCGTAGAAGCTGGGATTTCTCTGCAAAGTGCTTTCACAGGATGCACTGTAGTTTGAGATGTACAGCTAAAAACACAATGACAAACAGAAAGCAACATTCTGCCTTATTTGTGTCTTAATTCAAAGAACATACAGTTTTGGACATGCATAAATGATGGAAGTAACAATGTTGCATGACATAAAATGGATAAGTAATTTGTGTGATGCAAGACTCTAGAGAGTTGTATTTCCTTATTTATCTGAGAAGTGCATTAAGAGCATGTCGTCTTCATATTTCATACTCATATTTCAGAGTTTTCTGTTTGCACTTATTTGAAAAATCTGGAACATGCTATTTATTTTAAAGATGGTGGAATTTCTAAAAAACAAATATGGCTGTAGACTATCCAGATCAGTAGAGGTAAGGTTAATCATCTCCCTTCAGAAATTCTTTTTAAATTGGAAATATATATCATGTAAATAATTCAGAATTTTCAAACAAACTTGTCTTATTACTATTATTTTTCCATATTAAACATTGTGTTTATTTCATCAGCTTAGGAACATGCATAGGAGTATTTATTGATGTGGAGTAAATATATGTCTACTATATAACTGTCATGCCGTATAGTAACTTAACAAAGGCTCATTTTAAAGTCCCTTAAAGTTGTTTAGCAAAAATCATCTCTTTACAAATGTCTGATTTTTGTAGCTAAATGCAAGCAGAGAAAGAAACATCTTCTTTTTCTCCATTCAGCATGAGCTGTCGGGATAGATAAATGGAATAATAAAACAATACATCAACAAGTCTGAGATTTGAGAAAACATTCTAGCATAATTAATCCTTTGCAGCTCTTAGTCTTGCAGTGTTGAGATACTCTTATTCTCACTTTTGTTGTGCTACAGTATGGTCTAGTTTGGCTATGAATAACTATATTTTATTACTTAGCGTAATTATTAATAAAACTAGTAAATTAATAAAAATGACCAAGTCAGGACACCACTAATATCAGAAAAATAATAGCCAAATAGTAAAGTCTATTATTTTCTGACTACCTGATAAGGCCTAGATTTTAAAACATTAGATAACGGAAACAAAATTATCCAGCATGGGTATTCTTTGAATAGTAAGATGCTCATTTTGAACATGTATTACGGATGAAATTAAGCATGCATGTGTAATGAATACACACTAAAGCTTCAGAGTTTAAGGATACTACCTGGGACTATTGGCAAATGTTGCTTCTTAATTGGTATTTGTGACAAAGAGAAAAAATAGTCTGATTTTAAACATCTTGTATACTGTAAAAAAAGGGTTAACATGGCACTGCATACATGGTGTCTGGATGTATAAAAATATGCTGATTTCATGCCCTGAAAGCCTCTGTGTCTGAATTTCTTCTTGGGATATTCTTTTTTTTTTCATACTGCCCATCATGAAATATATTCTCACATAGACAATTCTGTCACTATCTGGGTGCCTAGCTATAATTATTTAGCCTTTTATGCTACAGTCCTGCATACAACTGTTGACAAATATTTAATATCAATTGCAAATGTTATGAGGTAGGAGGAAATTCTTTTTTTTTTTTTTTTACTCTATTACTAAAGGTGAGTATAGTGCTTACGTGTACTTGTGAAGTCTCAAGGTCACTTAGGATGAACCAAAAATGAGTATCATTGTGAAAGCAGCATTTATTTAGTTTGAAATGCCTTATTGATGAGGAGACAAGAGGGAAATGGCCAGGCTAGTTAGGCATGACAGAAAGTCCATGTTATGTCAGATGACAGCTTTCCACAACTGTGAATGAACAGTATGTCAAAACTCTGAGCTAACAGGCTGCCAGAAAATGAACAGCTTACTGCGTCCTCCTTCAGTTGCCCAAAAGCAGAGATATTAAGCACAACAACAAAAAAGTTGGACTCATCTGTAGACCCTCCACTGGTCCTTCTGAAATAATGATATTTTAACATTTTTAGCAGTTATATTTTAAAAAGCTATGAATAATGTAACTATAATATCAGTGTTAGTGTTTTTTTTAATGTAAAACATGTTTCCGTGGGTCAACTTTATAATTCACACATTCCATCTAATTATAGATGATCAATGGAAAATCCTTCCTAAATATTAAATGATTTAATTCAGCTTCTATCATTGTCTAATAAATGATCAATTATGTAAGCAGCTGAAAAATACACCTATGATGTGGACAAGACTTAAGATGTTGAAATCTTCTGTAATGTTTTAATCAGTCAGTTTCTTTTTTGTATAGGACATTTCAGCAGCAAAGCAGCTCAAAGTGCTTTCTGTTGTGGATTTTATTTTAAATTAAATGTGTAAATTAAAAAAATGTAAGTACTTTATCATAAATGTAAAATTATTAATTTTAAGGAATGTGTCTACGTTAATTTATTATGAAGTACGATTTATTTGTGCCTCACGGATTTACAAAAGTAGCTTTAAACATTTGTCACGTTTCAACGCATTCATTCTCGTAAAGTTCCAGTCGGCCTTTTCTCACAAGTCCAGAAGTTTTCTGGAAAAGTCAACACTATAAAAGAGACGAGCTGCTTTCGCTGAGGCAGGTTTGAACAGGCCTGTTAAGGTTCTTTCTCTTTATTTATCTTTATTTCATGAAACTTTTTGTTCGAAATCTGCTAAAACACACACAAATACTTGTGCTTTATAAAAATATATATATATTTTTAAAGGACACCTGAAAATATAGCAAAGGTAATTTGCTTACTTATTGGAAATTTGCTGGATTGAAAAACATGACCTTATCATTGTGCTTTTTACAGGGAACTGCCAAGGCCAGTGCTGTGTGATTTCATTATTTGCTGTATTTATTTGTGATCCTTGTTACAGGGAAAATGGTCACACCGTGTCCTCATAGCCCCCTGGCCAATAGTTTAGTCTCTGAAAAATCCCCATTAACTCACCGCGGGAAACGAGCTGCTCCCTGGAAGCTGCCTTAAAGCAGGTTCTCTGTTTAAGAGGAGGAGGAGACTGTTGGTGGTTTTATAGCTCAGGATCAGAGTTTAAATCTCAGAGATCCATTGCAAGTTTTCCACCTATTAGCTCCCTTTCTTAACACCCAAATTAGGTTAGATTCAGCCAAGGAACAACTAATTGATTTCAGCTAAACCGATATTTACATTTTCTTTCGTGAAGATAATCCCAGATGATCTTCGTTGCTGATTTAGCTTCCCAAGGAATGTAAACCTTATAGGCTTTTGTTGAAAATCTGTGATTTAATGTGGGAAATTTCCAGACAAGTTTCACTGGCCTACAAAAACAGTCATTGGTAGCGAATACACTTAGAAACAAAACACGCTAACATTACATAATTTATTCCACCCTCATCCTTTTCCTGAATTCATACTGTGCATCATGTCAGCTATGCCAAGCTCCTTCTTTTGTATTTCACTTTCCCTCTGTGCCTACAGGAACTGCTCAGCTGACTCACAGGATGTGGGGGGAGCCTTCCTCACCTGCATCAGTGTGTTTGTAATTCTAAGGTGGTTTTAAAAGTTTCTGAACTACAGTAGACATGGAGAGTTTAACTAGTTAGGTACAATTTCTTCCAAAATTATCTACAATGAATGATTTTGAGAAAATGTCTTGAAAGCTGCAGAGGGCTTCATGCTTTACAAAAAAGACAAACAATGTGCAGCATTTCTTCACATGTTTGTTTACACAAAGAAATGTAAACAAAATGAAAAGTGCAATATAATTATATAAAACTATATGTAATCAAAGCATCTTGTCCTGACATTTAGTCAGATAAATCTGTATAGTTTTGTCCAAGCTCTTAAATATGGTTGACTTCAATTTACATCCACTTTCATTCATAAAACACAATCTGTTAGACTAATAAAAATATGAATTTAATGAGGAAGTGGTTAAAGGA
Organism: Poecilia formosa; assembly: GCF_000485575.1. Classification (NCBI taxonomy): domain Eukaryota; kingdom Metazoa; phylum Chordata; class Actinopteri; order Cyprinodontiformes; family Poeciliidae; genus Poecilia; species Poecilia formosa. The sequence goes on along the minus strand of NW_006799983.1, from coordinate 864,481 downwards.
ACTAGGCTACTAATGATGCAGGCATTTTTTGAATAGAACCTACAAAATGCGAAAGATTTATTAAAAAGAAACAATCAATGATGAAAAAAGAGACTTAACTGGAAAAAAAAAAGTTTTGTATGACAAAATTAGATTCAAATGAATATCAATGGAAGCTTTGTGCTTCACTTTTAAAACATATTTTACTCTAAAACCCTGCTTATGTGAATTCAAATGTTTTTTTGTTTTTTTTTTGTTTTGTTTTTTTCCCAAGAAATATTTGCTGAAGGTAATGGCTTTTAGATTTTTGCCGTTGATCACTGATACTACTCTTGGTATTCACAAAGAAAAATAAAATACAAATAGACATGAAGCTATCAATTTAGCAAAAAAAAAAAAAAGGGAAAAAAATGCTTTTTATAATACATTTAGGAAATGGCTCTGGCCTGAATGTTGTGTAAACCACTAATCTTACCTTGTAGAATAATGGCAGTGATAAATTTGTGCCCCAAAATATTCCTGCTGTGGGACTGAAATGATTACACAATACATCTTGTAGTATTTTCTGCACAGCTGCACATTCAGATAATTAAAATGGAAAAAAAAGAGAGACTTTGTCCACAATGAGTAAATGCATTCTGACAACACTTAACTGAAGTGCTGCAATGCAAAAGTTCACATCCCACGGACTGCTCAGCTCCACCTACATAAGTTGTCAGGATCTGTGTGTCTTTAGAACAAGACAGTCCTTTCCCCCATCTTCACATTATTGCTACATAGCCTTAAAGTAAATAATAATAAAAAAAACTTAATTATGTGGTATAGGCCTGGTAAAAAACAGTGCCTGGTTTTCTGCTTTTCTTTCTACAGATCTAGATCCTAGAAAGTAAAACAAAACTCCACAAGAGAAAAGAAAAAAACACACAATAAGTGTGTGTATATTTTGAATACAAATGCTTTGCCTAACAATTCATATCTGTCCTAATCAGTCTGTCCTAATCTACAACATATTTTACAGGATCTTTAACAACATAACGTAGAGCGTAATTGTGAACGGGAAAAATATAAAACAGAATTGTTTTTTTGTTCTTGTTTTAGAGCTAAAGTCTAAATAGGTATGTCATCCTCCTTTTGTCTAATAAATCAAAAATCCACATTGTTTGTACAAAGGGAAAAGAATGTCTCTACAATCTACAGATGGCAGAGACATTTCTGTAAATGTCCCTACATCCACACAGACTGGAATTTTGAACGCACATCTTTGTTGAACAGTTCAACTTTTGGACTTTTGGAAATCACATATTGCATTAAGCTTCAATGCTTTCAGAGTGGAAGGCTTTTACTTTTACAAGTGAACGTTTATACATTTTTCAGATGACAAAATCCAAGTTTCAAATTTTGGATCTTTGTGAGATCTTTGAGAGAGTTTGAAACGACTCCGCCCATAACTTGCTGGCTGCCATCAAGCATAATGGCAGCTTCAGAGTCTCATTTCTCTTGGTTTCTGTCGATGTCGAACATTTGATTTTCAATTTAAAGCATCTTTACAAGATTTACTGCAGCAGAACTGGATAGTAATATAACCTGAATAGAAGCTGATTAATGAGAAATCTTTTGGACTTTTACCAATAAAACACTGGAAATGAAAACTAATTTCTTTCATAAGCCATTGTTAAGTGGCTGAAAGCTCATCAACACTGCAACATATTGCATCATATTGTACCTTTCAAAGAAAAATGCTACCGATCAGATGAACAAGAGTGGAAGAAATGAATGCAGGCTATTGTGGCACTTGTGGCCACCATTAATGCTCCTTCCTTTGTATGCAAGTTCATTTATAAAACACATGTAAGTTATTCTTACAGTTTAACATTACAGGAATAAATATGTTACACAAGATCACATGTTAACATTGTCAGACCTTCACATGTTGATCATGATTATTATTTCAGATTTCTTTTTTTTTTTTTTCAAAGAAGGTGGGACTTGCATTACTGCATACTGGAACACATTTAGAAGATCTGTCAAGATACAACAAAAGGTTTTTCTTAAAGTAGCATAAGTTATATGTTAATGTGCAGACTTGAAATATATCCTTGTGACGTGTCAGACTGCCAGATGTTGGCTGAAAATGTGTATTAGGCTAATTAGATCAGTAACAAATACATCTTTAAGAAGAAATGTCTAAAGCTTTGTGTCAGTACCCACAGCTACTTATTTGGCATGTTCAGAAAACCAAGAAGTAGTTATTTTTATTTTTATTGTTGTTTTGAAACAAAGATGACATTAGTTTGTGCTGTTGACAATTTGAGGTAATTAATTCTGATTTGATTTAAAATGAAGGGCAAAATAAAGTTGCCTCGCTTGTATGACTGTATCCCGGTGAGTCATCATAAGTCCCTTTGATTAGAAATATAGTTCTTCTATATTTAGTTTGAGGAGTTTGCCAGAGGCGTTTTCATACTGTTTACATAGTCAAATATTAACTGCTCTGCAGTGACTAAGAAATTTTATTTTTCTTTAAATGCCACCGACTGCTGAGCTGGCAGATAAACAGAAGGAAGACCATAAACCATGACCTTGTCATAAACTGTATTGAGTGCTTGTGTCAACTTGTGTTATGTATTATGAATACATAACCAGCTAACCTGCAACAATAACTGGAACATTTCCATGAGTTTTGTGATACTAATACTGTGATACTAATGTGGAGCAGGTCAGTTTGCCTCTTTATGTCCCATTTGGTCTTCCTAATTCCTTTTAGTACACATGTACTTTATTATTGTGCATCAGTTTGTTTTTCTGGGAGCTAAATATGTTCATGAATTTAACACTATGATCTCATGAAGACTTTATATCTCATTTCTACTGACTGTGTTTCTGAACCCTGGTTAAGCCAGTGGATTCTGAATCGTCAGAACATAAAATTAGATATTTTGCCACCGACTCAAATAGCACATATTTTCCCAAGAGTTATTCAATTCTCAAGCGCTTTGACTTTTGATTTTCTTAATAAAATCTTTTCATTTAAAAATCTGTTGGATCTACATTAGTAGGACCATATTTTAATTTCTAAGAGAACACTTGACCCACTCCTGAAAAACTTCAATGAAACGATCAGCATCAGTATTGGCAAATATCAGTCATTCTTTAACATATTGGTTTTGGTTTGATAAGTAAGACTGGACTGAAGTAAACAACTGATATGTTTTTCCATCTTGTTGCCATTTGCTTATGTTGTTAAGGAGGGGAAAAGAGGCTGGGCATGTGGTGTTTTGTTCAGTCATGGGACAGTGATGGTGATCCAGACAGCATGTAAAGTGGAGGAATTTGTATATTTATATATATGTATGTGTGTGTGTGTATGTATGTGTGTGTGTGTATGTATGTATGTATGTTATTGGTAAATCATATAGTTTGTGTCCTTGTGACCTTTGAAGTCTTTGGCACTTTTGTCACACACAGAAACACATATGCCAGCTATGTGCATGGTAAACGCTACTACCTATTTGTTGCAACCGGTATGGTATGAAACATTTTCTGCTTTGTTCATAAAGCATCTTGTAGACATCGGCTGCAATGCAGCCCGCACTCTGTTCTGTCTACGGACGGATAAAAAACACCCGATTGGCACCATCTTGGGACAGGGAGGACGTCACATAAATGAAAGGTTGTCCATTTAAATATGCCTATTTGTCCCCTAAAAAACTATGGAAACTCGGGCATTTTCATCAATCAAATAAAGTCCCCCAGATGCCTTGGACAGAACGTGAGAAGTGGGATGTGTCTGGGGAAAGGAGGATGTTTGGCCACCTTAATCTACATATGCCTACCTTGCAAGGATCACATTTTTGTTTGAATTATAGACATTTTGTCAAACACAGCTTCAAGCAAAGACATGGTCTTGCCGTTTCTTTCTAGAAGCATATGAAAAATATGAAAGTTGACCATAGTTTGACTTTCGAAAAGTATTTTACCAACAGACTGATTTTCAAAAAACTGACAACTTATTTGCGGTGCTCAGCAACTGCATTTATAAACCTTCAAATTATGAAACATTACAGCTATAACTGTATTTTACTGGGATTTAATATAATACAGCAAGCCAGAGTAGATGCTTTAAGTTTCAGATTTTTACTTGTAAAAGTGTTCTAGGACGATGGTAGATTTTTCATTCTATTTGTATTTCCCCCCAAATATGTCTAACAAAAATATGTTTTCTGCAACAGCCGTAATTACAGATATCAATGCTCAGTTAAAATGGATGAAGACGCGAGTCAGTAAAGAAAAAGAAAAAAATCAAATTTCTTATCATTATAAGTAAGGATATAAAACAAGTGTTACTTGTTCATGAGTCAAATACGCCTTTGAATAATTACATAATTGCCTGTGACCCTAAAATCTTAAATTGTCACTGTGCACAAACTACAGTTTTGCAGCAATGTGGAGAATGGAAGGCATAATGCTAACAAATACCATAGTGATAAACAAATATTCATTTAAGAACTGTATTTAAAGCAAATATATTTGACAATGGTATAAAAGATTTTAGACTTTAATTTCTCAAATACAGCAAACAGGAATCATTATGTACCATACGTTTACTCTTTGCTCACTTTTGTAAAACAACTCAATCTACCATACTTAAAACTGAAAAATACTAATCTAAAAACACGTACTGTGGGCCTCCTACCAAGTTCCAATGCCCTTTAGGGTTAAAATACAATTGTTAGTCAGTTAAATTTAAATGGGATTTCTTTGCAGTTAAAGTAAAGCAGGAAAAAGCAACATTTTTCTACAATCTGTTGCTGAATAGAATATGTATCACCCAATTCCCCTACCTTCTTCATTGTGCAACATAAATCAGTTTTGTAAAACATATGGTGCATTATTAGTTTGTTTGCATTCAGGTGATAATGCAGCCCTTAATATGTCTACATGAACAAATGTACCTAATATATTATCATCACATTTTTCTCTTAACACATGAAGAGAAAATGTATTAGGAATCCTGGGTTAGGATACAATCCGTTAAGAGAAGACCAATAAATAGAAAAAAAAAACTGTCAGGAGTGAATTTTAAGTATCATGATAACAAAAAGCTACAGAAATACATAATTTAATATTTTAAAATATAGTAGCTATATAAAATATAGTTCAAACTTGCACCTCAGGAACTATTTCTCCAATTATGGCACTGAATGGTTAAATGGTTAGTACTTGCTAATACAAATGAAATCTTTACAAAAGTTTACTCTCTAGGCATTTGACATATTGTCTGCAGGTTTAGACAACACCACCAGATCTCTGTGAAGACATTTGTTGTATTTGTACTTTTAGTTTAGCTTAAAAATGAAAAAAAAAAGAAGTTAAAAATCAAAAATGTATTCCATAAACAAAGGTGAGTAAATACAGAATTTAGTGTATTTCAATAATAATAAAAAAAACTGTGATTACAAATGGAAATTAGATTGATTAAATCGATGGTAAAATAAGAATAAACTACTTTTACTTTTTCTTTTAACTTGTTTTGCTGTCCTGTATTGTCCCCTATAGGCAAAACTCCATAACACATCAAAATTGACCACTCAATGAGGGCAAAGAGTGAAAGGATTATATACCTTTCAAAACTACTTTCAAGTCAAATTATTGGAATTTTTTTGTAGAATTTATTTTAAAACTGAGGTTATTATAGAAGACATGAATTCCAAAATTTTATTTTTTTAACAAATCATTTTATACCTTTAGGAAAGATTTTTTTTTCAGACAATCTGCAGTTGTATCCTTTTTTAACTTTTATTCGGTTATAGTAAACATTATTTATTAATGGTCTTAGTCACGGAAGCTACGGTGCTATGAAAAAAGCATTTGATCTCTTCTTGTGCTCTAGGTAATATTTTTTTTAACGTTTTGTTTATTATTACATTTTTGTTAAAACACAGCAATCAGGAACAAACTGGCTTTGTGAAAAAGCAATCGTTCCAAATAGACCTAATAACCCTTGGCGTCAACAACTGCCATCAAACATTCATGATAACTGGCAACGTTTGCTGTACTGCATTGGCAAAATGTTTGGTTCACGTTTCTTTGTAGGACAGTTTTAATTCTGCACTACTGTAAGCTTTTCAAGCATGAACAGATTTTTTAAGGTCATGCCACAGCATCTGAAATGGATTTAAACCATTCAGAAGAGGATTGACTTGTGTGCTTTCGATTATTTTCTGGCTGCATAACCCAAGGGCACGTAAATCTCTTAATAAACTGATGGTGAGAGATTCTCCACGTGATTTTCCCATAGTGCGCAGGATTCACTGTTCCTTCAATAATGGCAAACCACCCAGGCCCCGAAGCAAAATAACTGCTCAAGACAATCAGGTTACATCTAACATGTCTGACTTTCATCATGTTGTTTTTTTTTTTTTTTTCATGACTAGATTGTCAAAGAAAAAAAAAAATCTTCGATTCACTAATTTTGAGGGACAGGTTGAGGTAATTTCTGACCATGCCCAAAGGAACTAATAACCTTTTTGCCTGATCTTTAATTACTAAGCTGTTTTCTGAGTCAATAATCCAATAGTAAAATGTTACCTCACTTTTAATATGTTATTATGATAGCAAACTTTAGAGTGCTTTAAATGCAACATTAGTTATTTTATAATCTATAACCAAGTAGTTTACTTGACAAATTAATTTAGCACTTAGTAATGTTCTTTTCCATCTTTGTTTTTTGTTTTTTTCTGTCGTCTAGCAGGTATGTCATACGCAAATACAATTAACATTTTGCATCAGTAGATCATAAGAACCACAAACCATATTTTCTTCAGCTAAATTTAACCTTCCTTGACTGCTTTCTCTTCAGTAATGTAGTCTTGCTGTGTTTTGTATTACACCATCCCCTTCCTGAACAAACTCAACTATTACATGACATTGCAACTGTGTTGAACATATTCCTTCCCATAATGACTGATGTTGCTAACCAGCAAGTTCCTCTTTAAACTGTTTGTCTGCTCTTTCAGATTTTTAAAATGAAGAAGTACATAGGAAACTGGTTTTGTATACCTGACCTAAACGACTGAGCAATCGTTATTTCCTTCTTGTGCTTGTCTTAAATATATGTAGGCAATTAAAGTGGTCTGAAATTTTCTTTTTATTCAGCTTTCTGTTTTTTTACAGGTGGACTGAGATCTGTTTTACGGGCATGAGCCTAGTTGCCAATGAAAAATAACCGCTCTTGTTTGTGACCATCGCGTATTAAACGCTTTTTTCTAGGTCTGCTGTTTTTTAGGACACAAGATTAATTAGTTTGCCAATTTTCCTCTCCAGCCTTTTGGGAAAATGCTACACAAATGGGATCTTTTCTTTTCCTCTGTTTTACTGTAAAACTGTTGTTGATATAAACTGTCTGAAACCAGTTCACGTTGTAACCTTTTTGGATATATTTCTAAGCACCCTAATTGTCATGGATGCAGTACACCCATGGCACCTATTGCTGCTTACAGAATTTCCAAGTGAACCATAAAACATGTGGAGGCAGTAAAAGCCCAAATAGACATTTATGGCTAATGCCAGCAAACCCCCCGCCCCCCTAAAAAAAACAAAAACAAACAAAAACAATAACAGAAAAATAACTTACAAATAACACAGACCAGATATTAAAACTAGATCTGCAAAAGATTCAGTGTCTTCTTGTCAATCAAAAACACCAGATGTTCCCATACGTTTCCACATTAAACAGAAACTGTATTTCTTGTCCAGTATTTATTGTAATTCAAATTAATGCCAAGTGATGCAAATCTAATCACACCATGGAGTCACAATAAAAATTTGTTTTGAATTGAATTTTAAAGGAGGTGAGTTAACATGTGGGCATATTGACCTGTAAGGCATCGCTAAAAATATTTTCTTTGCCATTACCAGGTGTTTAATGGTTGACCCCAATGCAGGTCAGCCTAAAAGCAGCCTTCACACTGTTGGCTATCTTGGCGCGTATTCCCTGGTGTTTTGAAAAACACGTGTTCAAAGGTATAAACAATTAAGAAAATTAAGAGAAATGTGTGGCGCATCAACTGTTATGTCATAAGCTTTTGAAGGACTCATGTTCTGAATAATGCATAAGGATTGAGATCAAGATTGTGAAGTTCCTATTAACACATCTCAACATCTGGTTTTAATTTATTTTTTATTTTGTTGTTTTAGCAGTCAGTTGACAATCTGTAAATAAAATGTTCGTATTTATGTCCCAAAGTAGTCAGATAATTATAAACCAAAGTATATGGAAAGTATAATAGACCTTTCAGTTTGACTTTGTCTGAGCTGGCATCTAGTTCTTTACTCTAACTAGATTTTGTCATAGACAAATTGAGTTTTTTTTTTTCAAACTTCAGCTTTAAAAATAAAATAAATGCTGAATAAAAGGTGGCCTGTTAGCACCACATTTATAATTACAATCCTTTCAACACTATATGTGTTTGGTTTTGTTAAAACATCTTTGCTACGAAAATCATCCACAGAAAACCATATAAAATTCAAAAAGTTCATATCTCCGAAGGGAATATTGCAACTTTTTTCTACCCATAATTATGAAAGTCTGCTAGAGTGTGTATGCTCCAAAAGACCGTGATTTCAGTGAGGTTCGTCCATTCCTGTCAAAGTAATTCACATGTTAAGGTTAAAGGGTGTTGTAGCACAAACAGGCCTTCTGAGTATCACTTATTTTATCTGATTGAAAAGTAGAAACTCTACCCAAAGGAGTTTATCAGTCTGTCACAGCGCACAACTTTTAATAGGCAATCAATTTTCTACATAACAAAATTTGCTTGTGATAAACTTATGCTAACTGCGCATTTGTGTTAATTTATAAATGTGTACATTGTAAAAATAAGTTTGATTATGACCTAATGTTTAAAAGCTGTAACTATTCCACATTTTCTAAATGAGTTGCTTTTTGAGATGCAAATAAAAAAACGTTAGTGTTTAGCAGTAATAATTTCAGAGCGCCATAAATGGGCACAGTAAAAGGAGCAGTATGGAAATCCTCTGCTGGTGAATCCATCTACTGCATATTTAATGCTTCTGCATTCCTCCACTTTTGCAGTGTTCAGTGTCTGTCTCTGTGACTACAAAGTCGCAGTGCCCTTTCTAGCATACACAGTAAAACTTTGGCTAAAGTGCAATGGAGAAAAGGTTTTTTTTGTTAAGTGTGGAAAAAAATGGTCTTCATTGTACAGTTTTCCTTACCTCTAAAAACACTTTATTTGCTCCAGTGGGCTCCAGTACACAAGCTAAAAAAGTGTAGTTTAATGCAGCACAGTGGGGGGAAGAAAACAAAACTAGAAGCACCTGATAATTATTCAGGGGTGGAGAGCTATTATGCAAAATCAACTTTCTTGAGCTTCATCTCATGTTATGACATTCCCTTGTCCCGGAGCGTTTTTGTGCGCCGTTTAGGCTGTGCACCAACATGGATTCAGCATCTTGGGAGACCAGAAAGAATCCATGTTGAAACTGGGTTCCAGAGAGGAAAAATGTCAAACATTCAGAACCAAAATTTTCTAGCTGCATCTTATGTTACGATGTCATTCCCTAATTAAAAATATACCAAGTGTGTTGTTTTTGATTAATTCATGCATGTCTACAAGGTAACTATTTTTCCTTGAACAATAATGAAAAGGAAAATAATTTGTGAAAGAAATTACTTTCTTTCATGAAAGAAAATAATTTCAGTTATGTCCAAAAGCACACCTGTGAAGGGACCACACAGAATCTTTAGCCCTTTTTTGCAAAAGAAACACAATCCCCACTGGGAAACATGATTGCAGAATTATGCTGTGCTGCAGGAATAATTACAGACTCCAAAATATTTACTATGCAGGTGGAGCTTCACCTTCCAACCGGATTGCATATTTGCAATCTGGTTGTTGTAAACATACAACCAGATTTATACTAAAATAGTTTAGATCCAACTCATTTCAACTCATCTAGTTGAAAGTGTATTGCCCTTAATTCTTTGCTTTTTTGGAAGTAAGTAAAGTTCATTTATATAGCACCTTTCACAGACATAAAAATCACAAAGTGCTTTACAAAACAGGGAAACACAACGATAATAAAATAATCTAAAATCAATTATCAAAATTAACCAAAAGCCAGTGTGAAGAGAGAAGTCTTGAGACTTTTCTTTTTTTAAATGTGTCAGTTTGCAAAGAATTATGGGCAAATGTTTTGGGTTTATAGAAAGCTGTAGTTATAGTTAAAAGTGTAACAAATAAGTGATCAAAATTCATCAGTACAGTAGTTGTTTGGTCTATCACCTAAAATCAAAATAAAATTTGTTCTGAAAATATTCAAGTAGTATGAATATTTCACCACAATATACATAAAAATAATTTAAAAGATACCTACTTGGTTTAGGAGCTTCTTATTTTCCATGTGGGGGGGATCATGATTATTGTAAATGTGGGCTACTTGTACTGAGAATACCCTCTTACCAATAAGTAAAAACTTGAGAATGGAAAGAAAAAGTAGTCCATCTCCGCTTAACAGTGATCATATTGAAAAGTGAAAAGCCTTCTTTATTGCATTGAGAATTCAAATCATGTTAATTTTTTTATACTTTATGAAAGAACTGTGATCTGAAACATGTTTAAAAAAAATTAGGCTATTCTCTTGTTCCTCCATAAAAGTATATTATTGCTGAAGAGAGTGGCGTGTGTTTGGCTAAGGTCACTCTGAAAGTGGACCATGATTGGTGAGTGATTATTTGCAGTCAGTCATCGTTGTGACATGAAAATCCATAGGGAAGAAGAGTTGCTTCTCGCTGGCTGATGTGGACCACCAATCGATGGCCAAGGAAATTGGTCGCTGGTGCAGAGGGTGAAGAGCGGGGGTGGGGTGGAGGTGTTTTGGTAAGCGAATTTTCTAAGGATTATTTATGATTATACGTTTATTTGTGCTGACACAAGAGCAGTTAGATCTTGTATTCAGGTTTTTTGTACGCACCAAGTATTTCTATTTTTTTTTTTTTTTTTTTTTATTCGCCAAATAGGAGTCTCATAAAAATATTTTCTGTCAAATGTCCGCTCTGATTGCACGGAAGAGTTCAAATGTAAGCCTTTACTAATCTACATTTCTGTCTTGTTTTAGCTTATGTCTGCCAGCTAAAATGTGGGGTGCGCTATATTCTTTTTTTTTTCTTTTCTCAAATATAACTTCCTTTGCTCTCTTTTACACCTTGCTCTCTCACTTTTGCTGGCTTCACTGGTCTAATTTCCTTTTCTCATTTGATCTCTCCTTTACTTTGTTTTTTTTTCTCTCCTTTCTCAGCACCACAGAGAGTTGGAGATGAGCTTATCACTTTCTGCTTCACAGGTCCAAGCTGTCATGCTGGCTCTGTCTAAGCTTTTCTGCGTGTGTATGTGTGTGTATGTTTGTGCGTATGCATGTTGATATGTACGCGAGTATATATAGGTGTTTGTGTGTATATATATATATATATATATATATA
>NW_006799983.1:840862-852916 GCF_000485575.1 Poecilia formosa | reverse complement strand
CGTGTTTATGTAAAACTAAGCCTTTCAGCTTAGAATATGGTACATTCTTTTGTTCCACTAAAAAATTTCACACAAACATCTAAATGTTTGATAGCTTTACTGGTGTGAAATGTTGGCGACCTACCAGAGTGCTCTCCACCTCCTGCTCAATTTGCACTTGGCTGTACTCCAACCTTCTGCGACCCTGAAAAGGATAGGCAGTTTAGATAATGCATGGATTTGTTCGTGGATGTAACCTAACTGTTTAGTGCAAATCACAGCTTAAACTGGAAACAAAAACAGTAACACATATGTTATTGTATAACTGACTTAAAAGTGCAATTTGTCCAGCTTGAAGAACAGTATTGGAAATTTAATTCTTTAATCAATTAGGACTCGTGATAATTAATCTATTCCATATTAAAAGTTCTAAATAAATTCATAAAAACTTGCTTGTCAAATATGCTGGCCTCTGCTTTGGCTAGTATATACAATTACATCATCCACTGAATCTGACTGTCCTGTTTTTAATAACTGCACAATATTTTTTTTCTTATGCTGTAAATTTACTCTTAATGTGCAATCTGTTGTTTTTACTTTATGTATTTTCATCTTTGTGTGAATGTACATGCTTCAAATTGCTTGGTAGTTTGTTCCTGGCACAACAAAATATCCCCACTGAGGGACAGTAAAACAATAAAAAAGTTTATCTTAAAGTTTATGACAAAATGTTAAGTTCCTGGGATATTGCTACTTTAGCTAGGCACATTACATTTAATGGATAATGCATTCAGATTTGCCAGGACAAAGAATTATAGGTGTATTTATGTAATATTTTTTTCTGGTTTCTGGAATCAGGTTGTAGATGGTATAATCTTCTTATACCATGTCTTTAAAACGAGTGGTGATATTACATTAAGAATAGAGTAAAAGGAAAATGTGTAAGTTTTTTTTTTTAACATCTTAGACATTAATATTGTCTCATTATTAAAGATGCCATGTTCCTTTCTCTCTTGAATACACAATACATGCACCACTCGTGCATGATTAATCTGGCGATAAGAGGCTTGTTCACTTCACAGCTTCTACAAGGCTGGTATTGCATGCTAAAAGAAGTTACAGGAAAGTGTAAGAGTTCATTCTTGGGGCCGAATGTCAACAACTAGAGCAGCACAGACATCCTGCTACTTCACATTTAAGTAGATTTTATCACCTGAAGCATCAACTCAGTAAGTGTCTGCAGCTGTTCATCATTTCAGAGAAAGTGTTTGAGAGGCTTAACCTGCTTTCTCTACTTGACCTGCCTTACATCTAACGTGTGGGAGCTCTTCATTTGCATTTCAAAGCCAGTGTACTGATCAAAGGTCGTTCTTGTCCGAGACAAATGACACAATCAAGTCAAAGTCTGATGTCTGACAGTCCAGATCACTATTAAAAAGCTTACTATCCATCCGTCTGTCCATCCATTTTCTGTACACCCTTGTCCCTAGCGGGGTCAGGAGGGGTGCTGGTGCCTAGCTCCAGCGAACGTTTCGGGCGTTCTGGTGACCCCGGACAGGTCGCCAGTCTGTTGCAAAAAGCTTATTTTTGTAAAAAAAAAAAAAATGCCAGAATTTCTTCAGCATTTGATTTATTTTATAAGTTGAAAGCATTGTGACACAAAATACAAATGTCTTGCTACCTACTAGTGCATTATTAGCACTAGTTAGCAACTCAACACTTTTACAACTAACAAATGTAACACGTTCAACTTTCATTAGACGATAAAGAGTTCTCTATATTCCAGATATGGGTAAACTGTAATTTCCAACATCTTTGGCAATTAATTGAAGATCAATTTCACTAGCAACAGACAGGCCTGATTACACCCACACAGAGGAATAACTACACAGCAACAATTAAATAAAACCTATCTATCATGAAGTAGACTAAACAAAAGGGGATTATTATGTTAGACTACACCTTAAGCTTTTTCTATTTAACTGTTGAGTGAAAGAATAGAAACAACCATCATAAATTGGACTAAACCAACAGGTTCAGCTTATGAGTAAACTAGAGTGCTATTGAGTATTGGCCATTTGCTGACTGGATCTGGAGAACTAGACTATTATGACTTTGTTTGAATTCGGGTCATCCTGGTCTCATAATGAAATTAAGAGGTGAAGAGGTTTTCCACGCACAAAAAAACTTATTAAAACCAGAAGAAAATCTGGAGCTTCTAGCAACTTAATGCAATAATATTATATAAGTAACTACTAAAAACTTGTAAAAATGTATTTCCTTTAACATATGTTGCTTGACAATAGAAGTGTAGCGTTTGTATTTATTGAATTGGTTTCGTATCGCGAGAACCAAAAGAAGCAACCAACATTTTCAGTGCAAGTTATTCTGTGTACAGTATTAAAAATGTAGCAGTGGACTGACATGTCCTGTTCTGTGTCAGTTTTAGTGTCAGTTTATCATTCTGATGTCCTGCATTCAAACAAACATCAGCAAAAGGAGCAGGTTGGCATCTGACGGCATGAGTTGGTGGCGCTCTTTCAAAGTGTTATAGATTAGTGAAGTGGTTGGAACCACCGGTTCCATAAATATTTCTGTGAGCTGTAAATTTTTCTTCTGTCAGCTGTAGCCTCCACATTGCATAAATCCCCTGGGTTTATGTAATAATTCCACTGGGTGTTGCAACAGTGCCATGATTTAATATTTTAAGAAACACAAAGTTAATTGAAAAGCAGATTTCCACACTTTTGCAAACTGATAACTCTCCGCCTACTCATGAGTGGGTATTTTTTTACCAACAGTGCCCCTTGGGGCTTGTTGAACTTTATAGTAAGATTTTTCTGAAAAGCCTTGTTCTTTTGACTGGAATGGAAGATGGAAATGCCGGCCAAATTTGGCTTGAAGTTCTTTGTGCTCCATGTTGGCCGTTTTTCATATTTATCTGGAGTAATTCAATTTTCTTTAGCCTCTTGAAAGATAATAGGCTTATAAATTAATAGAAGTTCTACTCTAAAAAAACAACAACTGGGAAACCCCTTATGTCTTGCCTCTACCCATGTACATTCTGCTCTTTTGCTTGATGTCGACATTATTTTCCTCTATACATTAAAGTCTGTTTGATATCATTAAATAAAGCCTATAATGACCTTAAATCTTGTTTCATAGATTTAAAAACATATGATTACATTGCTTTCGTTTAAGACTGTTCATCAAACTATTGCTAGTATTTAATTTGGTCAACACACAAAATATCTTATTGGTATAATATATCCCACCTTGTTTTTTAACAGCATTACGTCCGTAAAACTAAGGGTGGTTCTCCTTTGGTTTTCACACCGTAACTATGTTTTTTATTGTTGTTGAAAATATATTCAGTTTAATTTGTCTTCCTTGTAAGCAAGAGAAATGTAGCAGCAGCCTTCATTTGGCAAGCTGGCAAGTGCAGGAACAACAGGACAAAGGTCAGTACTGTGGGCTTCACACAGCAGGAGACGTATTGTCACGTTGGTTCTTTGACTATCATCTTATTAGAAAGACTTAAATACCACAGTTTTTATTTTTTTTAAACCTCCAATATCCTTGAAACCTAAAGCCAATACCAACCTTTACAAGTTACTCCTGGCTGAAATTAAATGCTCTGCCTCTTCACTTCTTGGAGTCCTGAAAGAGGTTGGAGGATAACCTGTAAAACTGACTTTTGAGCTTAGTATTCATGTTATAATGTTATTCCCTCATCAAAAACATACCTGGAGTGTCAGAAAAAAATTAGCAAGAGCTTCTTAAAGAGACAGACGGTTATTTCAAAGCATCAAATTGTGAAGTCAAATTTCTTATGAGATATGTTTGGCATATTCAGCATTTCTATTACATCTGAAGGTAACATAGTTAGCTTATAATACGGTACATAAATCTGCCCCTTTCAGATTCCAGCTCTCGTGAGTTATTTCCGAGTAATTTCTTTTTCCGCTCTTCTTTGAAAGTTGTGATCCATTTGAGATTTATTGCATTTGTAATCAGCTTTGTCAGTTTCCTCATCTGCTTGTGTCTAACAAGACAAGACATTAAACTTGGAGTTAAGAAAAAATAGTTGAGAGGTGTAAAAGTAATCTTTGCCCTGCATTTCTAAATATATGAATAAGAATACTAAAATTTCAAGGTTGGTTGGTTGATGTAAAGCTCATTTGATAACTTTCAATCTAATTCATTTCAGTTGGCAGGATTGTTTATAGTGCTAGGGCTGTAAAGAGATGTTGCAGTCTGAGATCTAGCAATTATTATGATTCCCTGAAGTGAATGTGTACGGTAAACTTGACACCCTTTATATGTTTAAGGGTCTTATTTTGACATGTAAAAAGGAAGTGGTTCTTAAGGTTTTGCCCTCTTGTACTGATGGAGTCTGTTTATGAAGATGTTGGGCACTCTGTTACTGAAGCACTGAAGAAGCTTCCATCACTTTTAAATAGTTAGTGGGGCACAAGTGTGAGGGGCTGACAATGACTCACTCGTATATTGCAAAGTTTGTCAGAATAAATAAATTGTATGGGTTATCTGTAAAATAAATTGAATGGCATATCAATGAAGTTAATTGTACAGTATCACACTTATTTAAACAGTGATGACATCATTATATAAGCATCAAGACTAAGCATCTACACACACCACATTTGTAAATCCACATATTTTGAAAATCTCAAAAGACAGAGAGTTTACATTTCTATCCAGAAGAATACACATTGTAATAAATGTGCTACTCTGCCATAACAATGCTGTTTTGTCAACCCTTCAGTAATGTTATGGACAAGAAAAGGAAGATGCATTTATTGTCTTCCTATTAATAAACATTAAAAGGAACTATTATAATTCCCTGATGTGAAGGTGTACTGTAAACTTGACACAATTTAATGTGTTTTTAGGTAAAGACAGATTCACTAATGCGTGGCCAGTAATCATCCTGACAACAGACTGCAGTACAGCTTATGCATTGTTGTTTTCACAAAATAAAAGGCAAGCGTCAATCTCCAATAATAATATTAAACTTTAGGATTTTCCTGAGACGATGTTTATAACTACTAGCACTGGGGTACTTAATTGGCTCATAATTTAACAGACTGCTCCCTTCACAACAGGGTTCATCTAAAATGTCTCTGTTGACTCTGTTGGTACCTTCAGCAGAAATGCACAGCCAAATCACACCAATAAAAGCTTTGTTTCACTCACCAAAGCTGGGGTATCACAGCATGGTGATTCTTCCTCTGGGCAAACTTGTCATTAATATCCTGCAGGTGCTGAATCAGCTAAAGTCAAGGTTTTGACCCTCTCCCAGATGAAAAAGCTCCTTTCTCACATCCCGTCATATCAGAATATCCCCAGATTACGAGAGCCTGTCGACTCATTGTAGCCACAAAGTCCTATTTTTCTCTCTCTCTTTTTTTTTTAAATTTTTAATTAATTTATTTATTTTCTTTTACAGATTTTGCAGACTACGATGCAGATCAGCACTCACCTTTTTCTGCATGTTAAGTTGCTCAGCATTAGTCCAAGTTCGTCCAAACATGAACTCTGTGAACTCCATTCAAACATATATAGACCAACCAAGCCCCATTTAGAGTATTCAACACAGAACAGAGATACTTTAAAACACATTTCTAGATTTGTGAACCCTTTATTTTCTTTGTGAAAATACAAAAAGAACCAGCAGGACCACATTGGACACACATCTACTGGGAGAATCAAACCTTCACCAGAATACTTCACACTCATCAGATTTGTAAAACCTTTATTCTGTTGGTGAAACCAAAAACAGGGACTTGTTAGTTTTCAAATATATTGTTAAACCTTCAGGACCACAGGGAGGAGTTGGATTTTTTTTCAGATACATGCCTCGTGTTATAGTGGCATGACAGTGACAGTTTTAACTAAAAAACATATTCTTTTAAGTTGCCTACTGCAGCTTTAATTAAGAGATTGATGACTTTTTATATTGAGGTTTGTCCAGAAAGACTGATGAGAGGTAATTTACAAAGGACAGAAACCTCTTGATAATTCTCCAAAATTAGCAACTTATATGTGCCATTTAGCTCACCACTCATTCTGCGATGTTGTTGCATGTTAAGAAAAGAGGTTTATGTAAACATACATGCCTAAAGATGTCTGTTTATGACTAAATTAGCCATGGCTAAAGAGTTAGAACTATTTTTAACAAGTCCCTCTTGTTTGTTGTTTGTCCTGATCCTTTATTTTTTCATTTGCAGCTGTTTAGTCAGAGAATGCGTCAGAATCGAGGTTGCTTTAACAGACTCAGTACTCCCATCACACACAACCATGTAACCAGTGTTAGACAAGACTCGGTCCCAATGGGACCAAGTTAGTGAGGCAGATTTGAGAATTAAGCAGCTGTTTCACTAAAACTAATTTTTGTATGTCAAGGACATATCTGTTATTCTGGTGAGCTGCTTTGCCCGCTCATCAAGAGGAAGACGGGTTTAATGAGCTCACTTGTCAGTGCTGCCAGGAAGGTTGTGTACACACTGTACTATTTAGCAGGCAAGGGGAGATCATGCATGACAGCCTACTCCTTTGGACTGTCGAATCAGTTTTATGAATATACTATGGCAAATGTGTGAGGCAGGTATTGGCCATTTTGACCCCAAACATAACCTGCTAAAAAAAAAATATACTGTTTTTCTTACAGAAATATGGTTAGATTCCTTTTCTATGCGAGCGGGGTGTTCATTAGAGAAAAGTATGGTAGAATCCTCGTGCTTATGTATAATGTGTATAAAGTTTAAAAATGCACATACGTTTTATTGTTACTGCCTTATGCTAAACCAGACTAAATGTGTCCTGTTTACACATTGGTTAGGATTTTTAAAAATATTTCTATTTGCAATATGCCAGACTAAAGAGAAACAACCCCTTTCATTTTAACTGCTTTCTTCAAATTTAGAAGTTTGCACTGTTCTCTAAGCAATGCAAGATTGCTAAATGTTTTAGATAATTGGTGTCAAACCTGTAGATGTAATTTAAGAAAACACCTAAAAAACAATTCAATTATTTATTCTGTATCCAATTTAAGCTGCAATTTAATCTGGACCTAGAGAACTGAGCACAGACCAGAGGAATGCTATACCACTAACCAATGATAATTATGACAGAAGATATACCAACATGCTGCTCAGATTTATTCATTCTTTATGTTCAGAGCTTTGATTTTAATGTACTGTATCAAAAGTGACTTAGCTTGGCTTCAAAGTAAGGTACTTAATTTATGAAGCAAGAGAACAAAACTTTCTGTGAATTTTATTTGCTCACAATTAGTTAGAGCCGCAAAGAAAACCTGTTTGTGACACAGAGCAAACCTACTATTTTCAGGAAAAACCCTCATCAGAAGGAGATGCGTGTTTACTGAAGACCTTTTGTAGTTAGTTGTATGTGCTTGGTGAAGCGTTAGCAGAACATTATAATGTCTTTGTGAAACCTAGTCAACCCATCAATGGGGCAAAGAAGAAACTCTGGACAGCTGGGGGACAAAATGAAACAATTGTTGTCAGAAAATACTGTTTTTATTGAGTCAGGACACAATCAAAAATATTGATTAGTAAGATTCTATAGCCCTCTCGTTCATTGACCCGTGGAGGTAAGCCCCAGCTGTTTCTCTCGACCCTGCACAAACAAGCTTGTTTGTGCAGGGTCACAAACAAGCTTGTTTGTGACGCATCCAATGGACGGATGGATTTCATTGTTAACTCCTGAAGTCTCCTGTTGCTCTGACCCTCATGCCATGTCCTGTTTCCCTCGTGTCATTTGATTATTAAAATATCCTCAACACCAAGCTTCTTCTTATGTCCCGCCTGCTTTTAGGTCAGCATTAATCACTATTATATGTGTATACTGTAAATATAATACAATGTTGTTGCAACTTTAAGTTAATTTCATTTTGTTTATCCTTGTGTGTAAAGAAAGTATTTTTTTTGTTGAGGCGTTAGGTCGACAAAGTTTCAGTCGAAATTGATCATACAACTTCAGTGCAACCAACGCTTTACTATCAGATGTCTTGGGGTCACAAAAAACAATTCCTGACGAAGTGCCTATGATGCTATGCCTAAAATGGTAATTAGATTTTATTGTAAAATCGTATGGATGAAAATAAAGTTTGAGAATTCCTGCGTTAGAGTAAGCTAGATTTTCATCAGATTGACTAATACTCTATGAATTCCCACACAAGCTTAATCAACCTGAAGATTAATTGTGCATCCATTCTATTTGCTTTTTTTTTTTTTCAATATCATTCCATTGTTTTTTATTAAAGGCTGAATACCAGCTTCATGACCTTTACATTTTCATTATCATGATTAAATTGTTGAAGGTCACACGTCTCTGCATTTCTTTTGTGCGTATTTTAAATTCCTAGCTAAAACTGAGATCCTAATCCCGTATATGTTTGGATATTAATGAGCTAATTATGAATTCCCACCAAACTAATCATCGTAATTATTATTTTCCTTTTGAGAAGTCTCAGGCTAACAGATGCTAACAAATATACTGTGAAGATACCTTGAGACCAAGATTCCTTTTTTTAAACGGACAGTCTTCTTCTGTGGCTCTAAGACTTTGGCATTACATGAAGTTAATGTAATGTAGAATTATCACAAGCTTGTATATTGAGCTAAGGAGCAGGATGACAGGTTCTCACATACAGGTGATGTATTGCTCTACCTAAAATAACTCCTGTACACTTCTGCTGCCTTGCATGTATAATTTCCTCCTAAAATTGTATGGTGTAGTTCTCTGATTCGTAGTTTTTTCAATAGAAGAATAGTGCCTGTTCCAGTTTGAATTCAGCTGCTGACACTCAAATTTTCCCTCTGTTCCAGTGAGATGGATGCTGTGGATTTATTTTGTTTCTAAGATTTTCTTTTCTTTATGGTAACTGAACCTGTCAAAGTTTCAGTAAATGGAAAGAGAGCTTGACACTGAAATGTTTTGGCGTGACGTTATTTTCTGCATAGAGTTTATTTCATGAAATATTTGCTTTATTCACTTTAAGGTCATGAAAGAGAACTGACTTTTATTCTAGCCATTATAGGTTTAAAGCAATGGAACACCATGAAGATGTTATCTGTCCATCATTGGGTCCTTATAAAGAAACACAACCAAGTATGCCCAAGTTTGCATCCAAGTCTAAATTTGAGTCAAAATTTCAGAAGACATGCATCGTCTGAGCTGTGAGAAATTCAGAGTAACCCCTCAAAAAAAACCCAGGCGTGTGGGGATAAAATGCAGACTTCACAAAGAAAACCCTACAACAGTCAAGCCTGTTACACCACACTGCCTCTCTCGACTCAGTCTGGCCCTTTCTATTACTACAAAAATAATTTTTTTATCTCTAGTCAACTCTGCGTTTTAAAAGGATGAAAACAAGTTTTCTTCAAAAGCTGAGAGGAAGGAAAAATGTGCTTATTTGATCACTGTTTGGGAAATGCAATTTCAGAAAAGATGGGAAACCGTATTTGAGGCTGCATACAATATGGAAAAGGGTAAATGACTGCATCTCTACTGCAATTTTTGTGTTTTTCCACAGGCTTTGGTTTTGTAATTTAATCAGTCCTCTAGACAGTTGAAAGGGAAAAATTGAAAGGAAACTGGTGAAGTCATAAAAATATTTTTGATTGTGGACAACATGTATTTTCATATCTCTGAGGATCTACAAATACTGAACTCATTGATTCTATTAGCATAACACTGAGAGAAGTAAAGATGTGGGAAAAAGAAACATTCCCTGTAAACGGAAAACTTTGTGTGCCATCTTGGACATTTCCCACAGAGGTAAATAATTATAAAAATCCCCCGAATTACAAGCTTTGCTTCACGGCGTGTAAATGTTTATTCAATTTGCCATCAAACACTGTCACAGCTGGCACATGTTATGTGTAAAGCAGGTTTTGCTTTGCACTGGCAGAAATCTACTATCAATGGGCACAGCTGAACTTCAGATCAATAGCTTGTCTTTTTCAGAAAGTCTGACACATATTTGTAAAACCAACACTGAAGAGGAATATCTTCCAGCATGTAATATGTTGTAGTAGCATTTGGTACTCCTACGTTTACGTTCACTGAAGGCCAGTTCAAAATAGCCGAACGTTTTCCTTTTAGTCACTTTGTTGAATGTAGCTGAAAGTTTTGGGTCATTACAGTGTTGGAAAGACCCACGACCTGAGACTAATACCAAGCTTACTGAAACTAGGCAGAAAGACCTTCCTTATCTCCAGGATCCCTTGATGGTCTTGAAAGCTCAAGACATCCAGATGGAGAAAAGCATAACTGCACCTCTTCCAGGTTTCCCCAGTCGAGACAGGGTTCTCTTCTTGGTTAGACAGAGTTAAAGTAAGATAGAAACCAGACTGATCTAAAAGAAAAATAAGAATAAGGCAAACAACACAAAACTGCAAACCTAGAAACAAAACCTAAAACTCCTCAAGATCCCGACACCCTCATTTTTAGCCAGGCCTGTTGTAAAGCAAAAATATGATTTCAATGATAAATTTTTAGTACATTTTTTACTTTTGTCAATTTCAAGTTAAAATTAAAATGAAATTACTAATTAGATCTCTAATTAGTAATAACTGGTGTGATCCTGGTAAGACTTTCTTTGTAACATTCACACAAGGGCAAAGCTCTAGCTGATGAAAGCCAAAGCTCCAGAACCTTGTCTTTGATCTGACAACACTCCGGGATCAAGCTTTTGATCCACTTGTAAAAACAATCTTCCTCAAGTCCCCAGCAATACATCTGCCACTGTGAGGTAGATTAAAAGATGTACTATTGAGAAAAGGTTTATAACACAGATAGACATGTGTCTAGTGTAAATCCCTTTGTGCTTTCAGATTTCTGTGCAACAGCAGTGATTATTCTCTAACGTGCTAAATGTTTCCTTAAACAGACCTCCTCTTAGCTGTGGAGAAGATCCTCACCTGATTGGATCAACAGTTTTTCAGATGAGTCAAATAACCTTGGCATGTTTGTCAACAAAAAATGGCAAAACAAATGTAGCATATATTGATATCCTTTGCTTAAATTTTAAAAAGTAAAAAACAAAAAACTGCATGCCCCTTCCTTCTTCAAAAAACTTATTTTGATAAAATGAAAAATGCTTTTTTTTTTTTTCTTCAAACCACATTATTTCAGTTGTCCCTGGTACAAAATAACACAGTTATCTGATTTTTTCAGAAAATTACAAGGACCATATTTTTTTAGTGCCTTTAGAAGATGACTTTTTTTTTAAAACCAAAAATCAAGTCCATCAAAAAAAAGCTTCTGTCCATCATTGCGCATCAACCCATCCATAATGCAGCTGTTCAAAGTGTAGTTTATACATTTTAAACTCATGAAGAGACTTGTGGTGCATTCTCTTCTTTTCATTTGATTGATCTGATTATTGCGAACATTATTCCAGTCGCTTAATTAATGTCACATTTATTACTTTCAGAGTTTTTCTATTTTTGTCTAGCGCTCCAACTTTTAACTGAGGACTTGGAACAATTTAATGTCTCTTCCAGCATGTTAAGCAAGATTCTCAGTGGGTGGATTGTTTTATTGTGAAGTTATGTGTGACAATAAGGTTTCAGGCTCTCTAAGCAAATCTTTCCCTTTCTGAGCTGATGAACTTTGGCATAGTCGTCCTGGAGTGTCCATGCCATCAGAGAACAAGCAATATGTTGATGAAAAAACCTGGTCATTCAGCAGATTCATGTCAACACCTGACATATTCTGAAAGCTCAACCTGACCAAGTGAGGCAACCCCAGATAATGATGCCCCATAGATTTGAACTCCAGGCATTATTGGTCCATATTTTTTCCTCTACTCTATAAAAACTGCTAAACTTTGTGTAACCTTTCTGTGACTCAAAAATTCTGTTCTTGAAAAATCAAACACTTCAAGTAGCCTCAGTTTTTAGTAGTTTCATAAAGGCTCCGAAGCATTTTAGTATTTTGAGTTTTTATATATCAATTTACTATATTTTCACTATTAAAATTATTTCTGATTTTGACAAGGAGATGAAACAGTTAAGATTATTA
>NW_006799983.1:750139-840852 GCF_000485575.1 Poecilia formosa | reverse complement strand
ACGCGTGGTTATGTAAAACTAAGCCTTTCAGCTTAGAATATGGTACATTCTTTTGTTCCACTAAAAAATTTCACACAAACATCTAAATGTTTGATAGCTTTACTGGTGTGAAATGTTGGCGACCTACCAGAGTGCTCTCCACCTCCTGCTCAATTTGCACTTGGCTGTACTCCAACCTTCTGCGACCCTGAAAAGGATAGGCAGTTTAGATAATGCATGGATTTGTTCGTGGATGTAACCTAACTGTTTAGTGCAAATCACAGCTTAAACTGGAAACAAAAACAGTAACACATATGTTATTGTATAACTGACTTAAAAGTGCAATTTGTCCAGCTTGAAGAACAGTATTGGAAATTTAATTCTTTAATCAATTAGGACTCGTGATAATTAATCTATTCCATATTAAAAGTTCTAAATAAATTCATAAAAACTTGCTTGTCAAATATGCTGGCCTCTGCTTTGGCTAGTATATACAATTACATCATCCACTGAATCTGACTGTCCTGTTTTTAATAACTGCACAATATTTTTTTTCTTATGCTGTAAATTTACTCTTAATGTGCAATCTGTTGTTTTTACTTGGTATGTATTTTCATCTTTGTGTGAATGTACATGCTTCAAATTGCTTGGTAGTTTGTTCCTGGCACAACAAAATATCCCCACTGAGGGACAGTAAAACAATAAAAAAGTTTATCTTAAAGTTTATGACAAAATGTTAAGTTCCTGGGATATTGCTACTTTAGCTAGGCACATTACATTTAATGGATAATGCATTCAGATTTGCCAGGACAAAGAATTATAGGTGTATTTATGTAATATTTTTTTCTGGTTTCTGGAATCAGGTTGTAGATGGTATAATCTTCTTATACCATGTCTTTAAAACGAGTGGTGATATTACATTAAGAATAGAGTAAAAGGAAAATGTGTAAGTTTTTTTTTTTAACATCTTAGACATTAATATTGTCTCATTATTAAAGATGCCATGTTCCTTTCTCTCTTGAATACACAATACATGCACCACTCGTGCATGATTAATCTGGCGATAAGAGGCTTGTTCACTTCACAGCTTCTACAAGGCTGGTATTGCATGCTAAAAGAAGTTACAGGAAAGTGTAAGAGTTCATTCTTGGGGCCGAATGTCAACAACTAGAGCAGCACAGACATCCTGCTACTTCACATTTAAGTAGATTTTATCACCTGAAGCATCAACTCAGTAAGTGTCTGCAGCTGTTCATCATTTCAGAGAAAGTGTTTGAGAGGCTTAACCTGCTTTCTCTACTTGACCTGCCTTACATCTAACGTGTGGGAGCTCTTCATTTGCATTTCAAAGCCAGTGTACTGATCAAAGGTCATTCTTGTCTGAGACAAATGACACAATCAAGTCAAAGTCTGATGTCTGACAGTCCAGATCACTATTAAAAAGCTTACTATCCATCCGTCCGTCCATTCATTTTCTGTACACCCTTGTCCCTAGCGGGGTCAAGAGGGGTGCTGGTGCCAATCTCCAGCGAACGTTTCGGGCGTTCTGGTGACCCCAGACAGGTCGCCAGTCTGTTGCAAAAAGCTTATTTTTGTAAAAAAAAAAAAAAAAAAAAAAAAGAAATTGCCATTATTTCTTCAGCATTTGATTTATTTTATAAGTTGAAAGCATTGTGACACAAAATACAAATGTCTTGCTACCTACTAGTGCATTATTAGCACTAGTGCAACTTAATGCAATAATATTATATAAGTAACTACTAAAAACTTGTAAAAATGTATTTCCTTTAACATATGTTGCTTGACAATAGAAGTGTAGCGTTTGTATTTATTGAATTGGTTTCGTATCGCGAGAACCAAAAGAAGCAACCAACATTTTCAGTGCAAGTTATTCTGTGTACAGTATTAGAAATGTAGCTGTGGACTGACATTTCCTGTTCTGTCAGCTTTAGTGTCAGTTTATCACTCTGATGTCCTGCATTCAAACAAACATCAGCAAAAGGAGCAGGTTGGCATCTGACGGCATGAGTTGGTGGCGCTCTTTGAAAGTGTTATAGATTAGTGAAGTGGTTGGAACCACCGGTTCCAACCACTTCACTAAATATTTCTGTGAACTGTAAATTTTTCTTCTGTCAGCCGTAGCCTCCATATTGCATAAATCCCCTGGGTTTATGTAATAATTCCACTGGGTGTTGCAACAGTGCCATGATTTAATATTTTAAGAAACACAAAGTTAATTGAAAAGCAGATTTCCACACTTTTGCAAACTGATAACTCTCCGCCTACTCATGAGTGGGTATTTTTTTACCAACAGTGCCCCTTGGGGCTTGTTGAACTTTATAGTAAGATTTTTCTGAAAAGCCTTGTTCTTTTGACTGGAATGGAAGATGGAAATGCCGGCCAAATTTGGCTTGAAGTTCCTTGTGGTCCATGTTGGCCGTTTTTCATATTTATCTGGAGTAATTCAATTTTCTTTAGCCTCTTGAAAGATAATAGGCTTATAAATTAATAGAAGTTCTACTCTAAAAAAAACAACAACTGGGAAATCCCTTATGTCTTGCCCCTACCCATGTACATTCTGCTCTTTTGCTTGATGTCGACATTATTTTCCTCTATACATTAAAGTCTGTTTGATATCATTAAATAAAGCCTATAATGACCTTAAATCTTGTTTCATAGATTTAAAAACATATGATTACATTGCTTTCGTTTAAGACTGTTCATCAAACTATTGCTAGTATTTAATTTGGTCAACACACAAAATATGTCTTATGGGTATAATATATCCCACCTTGTTTTTTAACAGCATTACGTCCGTAAAACTAAGGGTGGTTCTCCTTTGGTTTTCACACCGTAACTATGTTTTTTATTGTTGTTGAAAATATATTCAGTTTAATTTGTCTTCCTTGTAAGCAAGAGAAATGTAGCAGCAGCCTTCATTTGGCAAGCTGGCAAGTGCAGGAACAACAGGACAAAGGTCAGTACTGTGGGCTTCACACAGCAGGAGACGTATTGTCACGTTGGTTCTTTGACTATCATCTTATTAGAAAGACTTAAATACCACAGTTTTTATTTTTTTTAAACCTCCAATATCCTTGAAACCTAAAGCCAATACCAACCTTTACAAGTTACTCCTGGCTGAAATTAAATGCTCTGCCTCTTCACTTCTTGGAGTCCTGAAAGAGGTTGGAGGATAACCTGTAAAACTGACTTTTTTGAGCTTAGTATTCATGTTATAATGTTATTCCCTCATCAAAAACATACCTGGAGTGTCAGAAAAAAATTAGCAAGAGCTTCTTAAAGAGACAGACGGTTATTTCAAAGCATCAAATTGTGAAGTCAAATTTCTTATGAGATATGTTTGGCATATTCAGCATTTCTATTACATCTGAAGGTAACATAGTTAGCTTATAATACGGTACATAAATCTGCCCCTTTCAGATTCCAGCTCTCGTGAGTTATTTCCGAGTAATTTCTTTTTCCGCTCTTCTTTGAAAGTTGTGATCCATTTGAGATTTATTGCATTTGTAATCAGCTTTGTCAGTTTCCTCATCTGCTTGTGTCTAACAAGACAAGACATTAAACTTGGAGTTAAGAAAAAATAGTTGAGAGGTGTAAAAGTAATCTTTGCCCTGCATTTCTAAATATATGAATAAGAATACTAAAATTTCAAGGTTGGTTGGTCGATCTAAAGCTCATTTGATAACTTTCAATCTAATTCATTTTAGTTGGCTGGATTGTTTATAGTGCTAGGGCTGTAAAGAGATGTTGCAGTCTGAGATCTAGCAATTATTATGATTCCCTGAAGTGAATGTGTACGGTAAACTTGACACCCTTTATATGTTTAAGGGTCTTATTTTGACATGTAAAAAGGAAGTGGTTCTTAAGGTGTTACCCTCTTGTACTGATAGAGTCTGTTTATGAAGATGTTGGGCACTCTGTTACTGAAGCACTGAAGAAGCTTCCATCACTTTTAAATTGTTAGTGGGGCACAAGTGTGAGGGGCTGACAATGACTCACTCGTATATTGCAAAGTTTGTCAGAATAAATAAATTGTATGGGTTATCTGTAAAATAAATTGAATGGCATATCAATGAAGTTAATTGTACAGTATCACACTTATTTAAACAGTGATGACATCATTATATAAGCATCAAGACTAAGCATCTACACACACCACATTTGTAAATCCACATATTTTGAAAATCTCAAAAGACAGAGAGTTTACATTTCTATCCAGAAGAATACACATTGTAATAAATGTGCTACTCTGCCATAACAATGCTGTTTTGTCAACCCTTCAGTAATGTTATGGACAAGAAAAGGAAGATGCATTTATTGTCTTCCTATTAATAAACATTAAAAGGAACTATTATAATTCCCTGATGTGAAGGTGTACTGTAAACTTGACACAATTTAATGTGTTTTTAGGTAAAGACAGATTCACTAATGCGTGGCCAGTAATCATCCTGACAACAGACTGCAGTACAGCTTATGCATTGTTGTTTTCACAAAATAAAAGGCAAGCGTCAATCTCCAATAATAATATTAAACTTTAGGATTTTCCTGAGACGATGTTTATAACTACTAGCACTGGGGTACTTAATTGGCTCATAATTTAACAGACTGCTCCCTTCACAACAGGGTTCATCTAAAATGTCTCTGTTGACTCTGTTGGTACCTTCAGCAGAAATGCGCAGCCAAATCACACCAATAAAAGCTTTGTTTCACTCACCAAAGCTGGGGTATCACAGCATGGTGATTCTTCCTCTGGGCAAACTTGTCATTAATATCCTGCAGGTGCTGAATCAGCTAAAGTCAAGGTTTTGACCCTCTCCCAGATGAAAAAGCTCCCTTCTCACATCCCGTCATATCAGAATATCCCCAGATTACGAGAGCCTGTCGACTCATTGTAGCCACAAAGTCCTATTTTTCTCTCTCTCTTTTTTTTTTAAATTTTTAATTAATTTATTTATTTTCTTTTACAGATTTTGCAGACTACGATGCAGATCAGTACTCACCTTTTTCTGCATGTTAAGTTGCTCAGCATTAGTCCAAGTTCGTCCAAACATGAACTCTGTGAACTCCATTCAAACATATATAGACCAACCAAGCCCCATTTAGAGTATTCAACACAGAACAGAGATACTTTAAAACACATTTCTAGATTTGTGAACCCTTTCATTTCTTTGTGAAAATATAAAAAGAACCAGCAGGACCACATTGGACACACATCTACTGGGAGAATCAAACCTTCACCAGAATACTTCACACTCATCAGATTTGTAAAACCTTTATTCTGTTGGTGAAACCAAAAACAGGGACTTGTTAGTTTTCAAATATATTGTTAAACCTTCAGGACCACAGGGAGGAGTTGGATTTTTTTTCAGATACATGCCTCGTGTTATAGTGGCATGACAGTGACAGTTTTAACTAAAAAACATATTCTTTTAAGTTGCCTACTGCAGCTTTAATTAAGAGATTGATGACTTTTTATATTGAGGTTTGTCCAGAAAGACTGATGAGAGGTAATTTACAAAGGACAGAAACCTCTTGATAATTCTCCAAAATTAGCAACTTATATGTGCCATTTAGCTCACCACTCATTCTGCGATGTTGTTGCATGTTAAGAAAAGAGGTTTATGTAAACATACATGCCTAAAAATATCTGTTTATGACTAAATTAGCCATGGCTAAAGAGTTAGAACTATTTTTAACAAGTCCCTCTTGTTTGTTGTTTGTCCTGATCCTTTATTTTTTCATTTGCAGCTTTTTAGTGAGAGAATGCGTCAGAATCGAGGTTGCTTTAACAGACTCAGTACTCCCATCACACACAACCATGTAACCAGTGTTAGACAAGACTCGGTCCCAATGGGACCAAGTTAGTGAGGCAGATTTGAGAATTAAGCAGCTGTTTCACTAAAACTAATTTTTGTATGTCAAGGACATATCTGTTATTCTGGTGAGCTGCTTTGCCCGCTCATCAAGAGGAAGACGGGTTTAATGAGCTCACTTGTCAGTGCTGCCAGGAAGGTTGTGTACACACTGTACTATTTAGCAGGCAAGGGGAGATCATGCATGACAGCCTACTCCTTTGGACTGTCGAATCAGTTTTATGAATATACTATGGCAAATGTGTGAGGCAGGTATTGGCCATTTTGACCCCAAACATAACCTGCTAAAAAAAAAATATACTGTTTTTCTTACAGAAATATGGTTAGATTCCTTTTCTATGCGAGCGGGGTGTTCATTAGAGAAAAGTATGGTAGAATCCTCGTGCTTATGTATAATGTGTATAAAGTTTAAAAATGCACATACGTTTTATTGTTACTGCCTTATGCTAAACCAGACTAAATGTGTCCTGTTTACACATTGGTTAGGATTTTTAAAAATATTTCTATTTGCAATATGGCAGACTAAAGACAAACAACCCCTTTCATTTTAACTGCTTTCTTCAAATTTAGAAGTTTGCACTGTTCTCTAAGCAATGCAAGATTGCTAAATGTTTTAGATAATTGGTGTCAAACCTGTAGATGTAATTTAAGAAAACACCTAAAAAACAATTCAATTATTTATTCTGTATCCAATTTAAGCTGCAATTTAATCTGGACCTAGAGAACTGAGCACAGACCAGAGGAATGCTATACCACTAACCAATGATAATTATGACAGAAGATATACCAACATGCTGCTCAGATTTATTCATTCTTTATGTTCAGAGCTTTGATTTTAATGTACTGTATCAAAAGTGACTTAGCTTGGCTTCAAAGTAAGGTACTTAATTTATGAAGCAAGAGAACAAAACTTTCTGTGAATTTTATTTGCTCACAATTAGTTAGAGCCGCAAAGAAAACCTGTTTGTGACACAGAGCAAACCTACTATTTTCAGGAAAAACCCTCATCAGAAGGAGATGCGTGTTTACTGAAGACCTTTTGTAGTTAGTTGTATGTGCTTGGTGAAGCGTTAGCAGAACATTATAATGTCTTTGTGAAACCTAGTCAACCCATCACTGTGGCAAAGAAGAAACTCTGGACAGCTGGGGGACAAAATGAAACAATTGTTGTCAGAAAATACTGTTTTTATTGAGTCAGGACACAATCAAAAATATTGATTAGTAAGATTCTATAGCCCTCTCGTTCATTGACCCGTGGAGGTAAGCCCCAGCTGTTTCTCTCGACCCTGCACAAACAAGCTTGTTTGTGCAGGGTCACAAACAAGCTTGTTTGTGACGCATCCAATGGACGGATGGATTTCATTGTTAACTCCTGAAGTCTCCTGTTGCTCTGACCCTCATGCCATGTCCTGTTTCCCTCGTGTCATTTGATTATTAAAATATCCTCAACACCAAGCTTCTTCTTATGTCCCGCCTGCTTTTAGGTCAGCATTAATCACTATTATATGTGTATACTGTAAATATAATACAATGTTGTTGCAACTTTAAGTTAATTTCATTTTGTTTATCCTTGTGTGTAAAGAAAGTCTTTTTTTTGTTGAGGCGTTAGGTCGACAAAGTTTCAGTCGAAATTGATCATACAACTTCAGTGCAACCAACGCTTTACTATCAGATGTCTTGGGGTCACAAAAAACAATTCCTGACGAAGTGCCTATGATGCTATGCCTAAAATGGTAATTAGATTTTATTGTAAAATCGTATGGATGAAAATAAAGTTTGAGAATTCCTGCGTTAGAGTAAGCTAGATTTTCATCAGATTGACTAATACTCTATGAATTCCCACACAAGCTTAATCAACCTGAAGATTAATTGTGCATCCATTCTATTTGCTTTTTTTTCCCAATATCATTCTATTGTTTTTTATTAAAGGCTGAATACCAGCTTCATGACCTTTACATTTTCATTATCATGATTAAATTGTTGAAGGTCACACGTCTCTGCATTTCTTTTGTGCGTATTTTAAATTCCTAGCTAAAACTGAGATCCTAATCCCGTATATGTTTGGATATTAATGAGCTAATTATGAATTCCCACCAAACTAATCATCGTAATTATTATTTTCCTTTTGAGAAGTCTCAGGCTAACAGATGCTAACAAATATACTGTGAAGATACCTTGAGACCAAGATTCCTTTTTTTAAACGGACAGTCTTCTTCTGTGGCTCTAAGACTTTGGCATTACATGAAGTTAATGTAATGTAGAATTATCACAAGCTTGTATATTGAGCTTAGGAGCAGGATGACAGGTTCTCACATACAGGTGATGTATTGCTCTACCTAAAATAACTCCTGTACACTTCTGCTGCCTTGCATGTATAATTTCCTCCTAAAATTGTATGGTGTAGTTCTCTGATTCGTAGTTTTTTCAATAGAAGAATAGTGCCTGTTCCAGTTTGAATTCAGCTGCTGACACTCAAATTTTCCCTCTGTTCCAGTGAGATGGATGCTGTGGATTTATTTTGTTTCTAAGATTTTCTTTTCTTTATGGTAACTGAACCTGTCAAAGTTTCAGTAAATGGAAAGAGAGCTTGACACTGAAATGTTTTGGCGTGACGTTATTTTCTGCATAGAGTTTATTTCATGAAATATTTGCTTTATTCACTTTAAGGTCATGAAAGAGAACTGACTTTTATTCTAGCCATTATAGGTTTAAAGCAATGGAACACCATGAAGATGTTATCTGTCCATCATTGGGTCCTTATAAAGAAACACAACCAAGTATGCCCAAGTTTGCATCCAAGTCTAAATTTGAGTCAAAATTTCAGAAGACATGCATCGTCTGAGCTGTGAGAAATTCAGAGTAACCCCTCAAAAAAAACCCAGGCGTGTGGGGATAAAATGCAGACTTCACAAAGAAAACCCTACAACAGTCAAGCCTGTTACACCACACTGCCTCTCTCGACTCAGTCTGGCCCTTTCTATTACTACAAAAATAATTTTTTTATCTCTAGTCAACTCTGCGTTTTAAAAGGATGAAAACAAGTTTTCTTCAAAAGCTGAGAGGAAGGAAAAATGTGCTTATTTGATCACTGTTTGGGAAATGCAATTTCAGAAAAGATGGGAAACCGTATTTGAGGCTGCATACAATATGGAAAAGGGTAAATGACTGCATCTCTACTGCAATTTTTGTGTTTTTCCACAGGCTTTGGTTTTGTAATTTAATCAGTCCTCTAGACAGTTGAAAGGGAAAAATTGAAAGGAAACTGGTGAAGTCATAAAAATATTTTTGATTGTGGACAACATGTATTTTCATATCTCTGAGGATCTACAAATACTGAACTCATTGATTCTATTAGCATAACACTGAGAGAAGTAAAGATGTGGGAAAAAGAAACATTCCCTGTAAACGGAAAACTTTGTGTGCCATCTTGGACATTTCCCACAGAGGTAAATAATTATAAAAATCCCCCGAATTACAAGCTTTGCTTCACGGCGTGTAAATGTTTATTCAATCTGCCATCAAACACTGTCACAGCTGGCACATGTTATGTGTAAAGCAGGTTTTGCTTTGCACTGGCAGAAATCTACTATCAATGGGCACAGCTGAACTTCAGATCAATAGCTTGTCTTTTTCAGAAAGTCTGACACATATTTGTAAAACCAACACTGAAGAGGAATATCTTCCAGCATGTAATATGTTGTAGTAGCATTTGGTACTCCTACGTTTACGTTCACTGAAGGCCAGTTCAAAATAGCCGAACGTTTTCCTTTTAGTCACTTTGTTGAATGTAGCTGAAAGTTTTGGGTCATTACAGTGTTGGAAAGACCCACGACCTGAGACTAATACCAAGCTTACTGAAACTAGGCAGAAAGACCTTCCTTATCTCCAGGATCCCTTGATGGTCTTGAAAGCTCAAGACATCCAGATGGAGAAAAGCATAACTGCACCTCTTCCAGGTTTCCCCAGTCGAGACAGGGTTCTCTTCTTGGTTAGACAGAGTTAAAGTAAGATAGAAACCAGACTGATCTAAAAGAAAAATAAGAATAAGGCAAACAACACAAAACTGCAAACCTAGAAACAAAACCTAAAACTCCTCAAGATCCCGACACCCTCATTTTTAGCCAGGCCTGTTGTAAAGCAAAAATATGATTTCAATGATAAATTTTTAGTACATTTTTTACTTTTGTCAATTTCAAGTTAAAATTAAAATGAAATTACTAATTAGATCTCTAATTAGTAATAACTGGTGTGATCCTGGTAAGACTTTCTTTGTAACATTCACACAAGGGCAAAGCTCTAGCTGATGAAAGCCAAAGCTCCAGAACCTTGTCTTTGATCTGACAACACTCCGGGATCAAGCTTTTGATCCACTTGTAAAAACAATCTTCCTCAAGTCCCCAGCAATACATCTGCCACTGTGAGGTAGATTAAAAGATGTACTATTGAGAAAAGGTTTATAACACAGATAGACATGTGTCTAGTGTAAATCCCTTTGTGCTTTCAGATTTCTGTGCAACAGCAGTGATTATTCTCTAACGTGCTAAATGTTTCCTTAAACAGACCTCCTCTTAGCTGTGGAAAAGATCCCCACCTGATTGGATCAACAGTTTTTCAGATCAGTCAAATAACCTTGGCATGTTTGCCAACAAAAAATGGCAAAACAAATGTAGCATATATTGATATCCTTTGCTTAAATTTTAAAAAGTAAAAAACAAAAAACTGCATGCCCCTTCCTTCTTCAAAAAACTTATTTTGATAAAATGAAAAATGCTTTTTTTTTTTTTCTTCAAACCACATTATTTCAGTTGTCCCTGGTACAAAATAACACAGTTATCTGATTTTTTCAGAAAATTACAAGGACCATATTTTTTTAGTGCCTTTAGAAGATGACTTTTTTTTTAAAACCAAAAATCAAGTCCATCAAAAAAAAGCTTCTGTCCATCATTGCGCATCAACCCATCCATAATGCAGCTGTTCAAAGTGTAGTTTATACATTTTAAACTCATGAAGAGACTTGTGGTGCATTCTCTTCTTTTGATGTGATTGATCTGATTATTGCGAGCATTATTCCAGTCGCCTAATTAATATCACATTTATTACTTTCAGAATTTATTTTCTATTTTTGTCTAGCGCTCCAACTTTTAACTGAGGACTTGGAACAATTTAATGTCTCTTCCAGCATGTTAAGCAAGATTCTCAGTGGGTGGATTGTTTTATTGTGAAGTTATGTGTGACAATAAGGTTTCAGGCTCTCTAAGCAAATCTTTCCCTTTCTGAGCTGATGAACTTTGGCATAGTCGTCCTGGAGTGTCCATGCCATCAGAGAACAAGCAATATGTTGATGAAAAAACCTGGTCATTCAGCAGATTCATGTCAACACCTGACATATTCTGAAAGCTCAACCTGACCAAGTGAGGCAACCCCAGATAATGATGCCCCATAGATTTGAACTCCAGGCATTATTGGTCCATATTTTTTCCTCTACTCTATAAAAACTGCTAAACTTTGTGTAACCTTTCTGTGACTCAAAAATTCTGTTCTTGAAAAATCAAACACTTCAAGTAGCCTCAGTTTTTAGTAGTTTCATAAAGGCTACGAAGCATTTTAGTATTTTGAGTTTTTATATATCAATTTACTATATTTTCACTATTAAAATTATTTCTGATTTTGACAAGGAGATGAAACAGTTAAGATTATTAGACTATATATGTGTAGCGAAGTAGAAATACATAATTGCTGTACTTAAGTTGAATTTTGGCATATCTTTACTTCATCACTGATTTTTAATTTTACTCCACAACATGTTCACAATAAAATGTGTACTTGTGCTTGTAACAGGTGGTACCTTAGGGCGTCGCACCCTCCTTATGGTCTAAACTTTCATAAGAGGGAAGCTGGCAAGGTTGTTGCCCACCATTCAATTGATTGGCAATTGTGGTAGGTGTGGAGGGAAACTATTTTAAACTGATTGTTTTAATAACTTAGCATGTCCTGATGTGTTGTCTTTATACAGGAGCACACAACTATAGTGACATTCCCAGTTAGTAGCATTGTCTGGGTGTGGGGCTGTTTGACGCTGCAGGTAGGCTTTATACAATTGTGGTTTTAATCTGACTGCATTGTATTTTGTTTCTATATATATTTTATTTTTTTTTTTTTTGTCTGGCAGGGGTACTGATTGTTGGCTTATGCAACACAGGTATTCAGTGTTTTTCGATTTGTTTTAGCGATTGATTTGATTAAAGTGTTTATCATAAGCTATTTGTCATTTTTGTATTTTGTGTTTCTTACACTTCTGCCACTGCTAGTTGCTGTCCTTAGAGTTTGTGTCTTTTTCTTAGGCCGCCCAGGTTTTGGATTGTGTTTATTTATCTTTATTATATGTGAAGGCGGACGGACTAGTTTTCACTTTTTTTGTTTACAGGTCATTTCTCTGAACTACTGTACCATTCCATGTCTCTGTTAATCTTAAATATCTGAGACCCGATCCTGCTTGGAGTCTTTTCTTGGGTTTAGATTGCATGTAAATTATTCTGCAGTGAATCGAGTGCATCAGAAATTTCCAGGGAACAACTGTAGTGTTTTACGCGGGTTTATCCACCTGAAATGATGTGGAATGTTATTGGATTGACAATTAATCGATATCAAGTTTAATATTGTTCATCGACTTTATTGTCGTTGCTGATTATTACCTCCTGGCTCGGTAGAGTATAACATTTGGCGTCGTTGGCAGGACGCTCAGATTTGATACTGGGGAAACTTTTTTTTTTGTCATGTTCAGGGCATAGAAATGAGCTGACCAAATGTATGCTGATGTTCTCTGATTTGGAAGAAATGTCAGAAATTCTAAGGGGTCATAAAATAATTAAATGTTGCACCGTTTGAGTTTTAACACTATTGTATCGATTTGGTTTATAGTACTTTGCTTCCTTGTATGTGAAACTTGTATGTGAAATTTATATGTATATATATAATCACTTGTTTGTTGCTTAAAACAGGAATTGAAAGTGTCCAGTATAACTAACTTTAATTGTATTTCCTAAGATGTCATTCTTACTGAGCTGTCTGCTTTAGTTCCAAGTTGCAGTAACTGAATAGGATTATAAGTGAATCATCACTGTCAACAAATTTGCTGAACTGACTTTGGGAAATTGAGAGTGCAGCTATAATTCTGTCATAAATTTAGCTCCACAAACCACACTTTTATTTGTTAGAAGCAGTGTTTTAAAGCAGAAGGCTTAGAACAGCTTGATGATTATGTCTTCAAAACAAATGATAAAATTAGCAAAAGCTAGTTTGAATCTCCAGTGTGCACACCTTTTAAAAGTGTTAATCCATCGGACACAGCTGAGCCTCAAATTTATTCATCTGCTGTCAGTTTAAAACAGAAGCAATCCGATGGCCTCATGGAAATCCTGTAAAACTGTGTTTTACTGTTGTTTGTAATTTTCTTTAATCAATACTAAGCATAAACAGCATCTGAATTATTTTTAATTATAAAAGCAATATCTGCTTATATAGCTCACTGACGAGTTTCTCAACATATGAATTTTTGTTTAATACCTTAAAACTGCAACTTACTGCAGCTTGTGACACTGTGATGACATACTTACAAGGAGTTTTCATATTTCACCTCCCTGTTTTCTTTTCTAACCTTGCAGGTATTTTTTGTGACATTTACAGCAAATACATGAGGTTGACTGGCTTTAAAATTCTCCTTCTGGCTCTGATTGGTTGTTTTAGATCGGGAGCGGTACTTTGCTTCAGACGGCATAGCTCGGGGAAGGAGATGGAGGTGATTAATCTTTTCACAGTTTGTCACTTAACATGAAGTCACGACATTGTATGTTAAGTTTTTATAAAAGCAGCTTTCAGGCTGCATCATGAAAGTATGTGAGCAGCGCGTACGCAGCGGTGATTGGCAGGACCAAGACCCTCCTCCTGGCTCTGATCAGGTTGTTTCTGACAGAGCAGTGTATTTGTTCAGATGAGAGCAGGTCCAGAAGGAGAAGGAAAAGGGCCTCAGTTTTTTTTTTCTTCTTTTTACAGGTTATCCGTCTCACATTATTCTGTCACAACATAGTGATGGTTTTGACACATGTGTAAAAAAACATCAATTTTCTAACTGTTGCAGCTTTTATCTGCAAAACATTATACACTTGGTGAGAGTCCTTTCTTCATGATTTCGGTAACAAGCTTTCAGCCATAATGCAAGTCTGCCAGACATGTTTTTGATGGGTGAACCAGACAGGTCTGTGATGCACTTACAATTAAATAAACTGCATGTTATGATACTATGCTTTTCAATTTATCTTCTAATCATTTAAACAGTTTTGATTTAAATAGAATTAAGTAAATGGCACCAAAGAAGTGAAAAAAAAATAGTTGAATACAAAGGGTCCTCAACGTTTGAACTAGCTAGTATACTTCAAAAGGTCAGTTTTTTTCAAGATAGAAAAGGGGATACAAGTAAGTATTCCAAATTTGTTCAGAATACTTCTCTTAAAACTAAGAAATAGGATTAAATTTGACCACACAACATACCTAAACACTGCAGAAAGAAGACAGAAATTAAAACCTGTCCTTGGACTGACGGATACTGACTGCAATGCTTTTGACTATCTGAAATCTTGCCCAAAATCTAATGGATGATTTGCAGAAATCAACAGATTTGGGAGTTCTTGAAAGATGAACAAAAATACTTGCAGAACAGAATAGCTGGCACAGAACAGTTATCACAATCTTCATTCAGGTTAGTCCCAGTTCTCTGTGTTTAGACAGGGGAGTCGTCCAGTGATTTTTAAAGGTTTTGTTTTATGAATGAAAAGGCTTGGCCCATCAGACGTGTTTGTAATTTGCATAGCTTTCTCTTACATACCATAAAATGTATTGACCCCAAGTTATTCTGCGAAAAACAAAAGGTATCTCCAGGAGCTGCAGTGCAAAGACATTGATTTAAACCTTTCCTGAAAGCAACAAAAACTAAATTCAATGATGGATTGAAAAAAAATGAGGCAAATCTAGAAAGCTAGAGGAGGCTAGGGCTGACAAAAACAAGTTTTCATTTCTGTTTCAATACATAGTGTGGAGACTCAATAAGGTTGTTTTACTGTAACAATATTTATTAAATTCACCTCCAAGAAGGTCTCCTGGCAAAGAATAACCTTCCTGTATTGCATTTATTTCTATTCTTCATTACTTATTGCTATGAAAACAGTAACATATATAATATGACTGTGCCTGGCTTTGTTTTTACACTAAAATCTGTCTAATATGTCTGAAATTAAACAACTTTTACTGCAAATGATTTGTTACCTATATTGTCCAACATAACTGTGCACTTACTGCACATTTCCTGTGCAGTAAGTGCACAGGAAATGGAAGTTTTGTAGTTGTTCTTTAAACGATCATTTAAACTGCACAAGCAAAAAGATAAGTGTTGCTGATAGTACTTTGAAGAAAAGCTAACCCATGCTGCGTTTAAGACGTTAATGCAACATTACCAATGTGGGTCATAGCTGAGCAAGGGAGCAATAAGTGTTTTACCTCCTCTGTGATCGTCTTAAATGGGTCAAAGTTATCAATACTTTATTTCTACGCTGTTGAACACATTTTACAATGGAGTTTCAGGGTAAATCCATAATAGGAAATGATGCAAACACTTGAAATTGATTACATATTTTAAAGGAAGAATTATTTATTGACTTTGATTTCTGGCAATGCACACATGTTACAATCTATGAAATGTATATATTTTCTTTGTAATGTCAAACCATGTTAGTTGGTCAACTTGGATGTCTAGTAGATGCTATAAAAGGGGTTTATTTATACAAAAGAATCTCGAGTCAACTTTGCTTTGGAAGTTGAATAATCTCCCTCTTTTTAGGTACATTTCATTGTAAATTGCATTACAAGCCCCAGATTATCTTGTTTGCCTCACTTCTGTTCCTTTCTGACAGAACCCCAGGACTTTGCTAATTGAGTTTTCTGATTTTGTTTTACATAAAATCTAGTAAACACAAGGGTCTATAAATATATGATGCCGACAGTAGAGCACAGACCAGGACACACGGTCTGCAGCAGCAGAGGGTGCACAGCTAGTAATTGAAAGTTGCATAGTTTCTGTTCAGCTCTATTCACCAAAGTGGTTTTCGAAGCCGACACTGCTGGTTCCAAACAAAATACATGTTTCCAGACTTTCCTGCTAGCATATCCATTTTAATCAAACTGAAAATCTGGAAAAGGGAATCCACAGGATTCCTATTTTAAAACTTTCAGCTTTACACAATCACTTTATTTTATCCATGGTGTGATTTTATCCAAATCGGAAACAAAAGTTGCAAGTATTTTAAATTAGAAACTACTCTTAATAGCATTGTATTAGTGATAGTGAAAGATCTGTATTTGAAGTAACTTGATACATAAAAAGACATCTTATGTTTGTTTTATGGTTAATTGGTTGAAATAATAATTTAAATGTTCTGCAGCTACAAACTATTGCCATTGTTTCAGCTGGGTTATTTCATATATTGTATCATTAAAAACAAAACAAAAAACAAAAAGAAAAACATCCACTGAGTGATAATACATGCCAACTTCCTTGAATCCCTTATGTGGAAATGGGTAACAGGTTCAATATATTTAGCTAAGGATATTTTGAAAAGGATCAATTAGTATTTACTACCATACTGGTTTGTTGTCTTAATTTTTATTTGTTTTACGATACAGGACACATACTTGCAAAGTTTCCTGTTTTGGCCCGGAAGCTACCGTATTTTATCCCTCTTACCAATTGTCCTCCCATATTAGTATTTTCCTGCAAATTCTTTATAGTATACTCCTTTTAAAGCAATGTTGTCATGACCTGCTGAAGGTGGAGTGTTGGAGTAAGAGCTTCTTAGAGAGAGGCCAATTTTAAGACCTCAAATTGCAAAGTTAGTTTGACACAGCATTTTTATTACAGCTGACGCTAATAGTTACTTGATTGTGCTATGAAATTACTCTGTGCGTGGGAAGTATAGAATAGGCCACTTTACCCAAAATTAATTACTGTGAGATTATTAATTGAGAAATTTAAAAATTGCAAAACCCCTTGTGTGTTTACTGCCAAGCTGCAGCAAAAACTCTACAGTTATAAGCACAAACTAAGGTCATTCTCAGATTTAAGTGGCCAAGACTGTGAACTTGTGCTCTGTTCTCTAAAGAGGCTAATAGGGATTAGTGAAGGAACGTTCTCTGGAGAAACACTGTTGAGATGTCTGTTTTTAGAGCAAGTGTAGGCCTTGCATGAGACAATATGAGATACGTTTCCACTCTTTGCATAAACTGTGCTCTCTTGCAGCTGCTTTTTTCCCTGTGTTTATGCCACAGTTAGCTGTGATGGAAACAAGTGTTGGCATGAGTGTGGAGAGATTGATAACAGTAAGCTATTGTGGCCAGGGCCTGTGGGACGTTGGGCTCGGTCAGCAAACTCCCTTCCAAAATTTGGTAATGAACAGATAGAGCTGTCATCATCATAGTGATAAAAGCAGGACAAAGACACTACATCATCACAAGATGAGGTAAGCATCCTGGCTTTATCGGTCTTCTTGGACAATTTTAAACATTTAGAAAAATAGTTTGTATCAAAAATGAATGCATCAGTTAAACAGCACAGCATGCATGGGTTACCAAGACATGGACGGCAAAAAAAGGGACAGCACATTGCAATACTCCTGTGGCCATGTGCGCATGATTTCTGCAGTTGGCAAGCAGTGTTTTGCAGAAACAAATCCACATAAATTACAGACAGTGTCTTGCAAAATTATTAAATGTCCTTCAACATCTTAATAATTGTAGCTGCTTTATAGCTACAAACCTTAAATTGTTTTATTTGGAAAATAAATACAGTTTAAAGTTTCCCACAAGCCATGTAAAAGACTGCAGGTTTGCAAGCAAGCACAGGGAAGCTGCCGAGGGTTGAATGGAAAGCTGACTGAACCAACAACAGGTCAGTCCAATAGGAAGAGCTGCTACAGGCTGCAAGACTTGAGACTGCTTGTATAAGCAGGACAACAACCCTGAACTGCAAGGGATTGGTTCAGGTCAATGTGTATTCATGTATTAGAATGGGCCAATCAAAGTCAAGATGTAAAATACACTTGAGGATGTGTGTCAAAATGTTGAAATTGTGCTTTTTTGGTAAGACAGATGGGTCACACATTTTAGCTTGTAGATGTTAAAGGCTGGTAGAGACGTGTCCCACAAACATTCATCTTCATTTGCAGTTATATACGGTTCTTTTTCTTATATGATGAATTGTGAAATCTTCAAGTGGTATAAATACTTTAAAGTATGGTACCTGTCAGTGGTATAGAGCAATAGCCCAACAGTCAGCAAAAAACCTCTATTTTCTATCTAATTACAATTTTATCATTATATTTTGCCTGGACTTCAACAGTCACCACTCACAGTACAATTTTGTGGTGGTTCAGTAGCAGAATTGAAACTTAGCAGTGACTAAGTCTTCAAGGGGCCTTTGTCTTTGTTCCACCTAACCGAGGACATGTGATTAATTGAACCTCAGGAAAATTTTGTCAGGCTGATTATCTGATGATGAATCCTCCACGTCCAAATACTGTATGGAAGTAAAGGTGTCAGGTGATGAATTTTGAAAACACAGGACATCCTGTGCTGTTCTACATTATTGATATTGCCAGACTCACTTAGTTTTATGTGATTTCTGTTATTTCCACGCTTTTTTTCATGCCATTGTGAAACAAAACTGTAGGAGAATTTTGTATTTGAACATGACTGATTTTGACAGGAATATTTTGCAGTGTGCTCTTTTCCACAGCCTGTCCAAATAAAGGATCACAGGGTTTGCATTTGTGAAGTTTGTAATGGAGTAACAAGTCTTTCCAGTTACACATTTATGCAATGTTAAGATTTTACTGTCATGGTGGACTTGAACTAAGCCAAAGAGAAGGGAGGATCCAACAGAAAACAAAGGAAAGCCAGGGACTTGAATAGCTGGGAAACAAGTGATTGGCATAACTACGAGGGGGAAACACAAGTGGGTTTAATGGGCTTGATTGCTGGAACAATTAGCAGAACTGAAAACAGTTCAAGAAAATAAATACAAATACACAAGCAGCGTAACACTAAGAAAAACATAACACTAAACAAGGAACTGAAGAGCAAAATGAAATGGCACAAATGAAAGTGAGGATGAATAAGAAAACCAAAACACTGAGCAGGAGTAATGCAAAGGGGGAAAAAAAACATAATTACGGCTAAAATATCAACTATGAAACTAGACATGAACTGGCATGATAAAACCTGACCAGCAAGGAGCAACAGCTTGACATTTACATCGATATAAAAACACCAAAGAGATGCAATTTAAAAATCGCAGAATAGACATCGACACCAAAACCAGACAGCCTCTATGCTAGCTTCTTTCCTGCCCTCTGATGTTCATTCGTCGGTTTTTATCCAGTTCAGTTTTGTCCCATCATAAGCCCAGTCACCCAATGACAAGACTCCAAAGAGTGTTTTTCACTGAGCAGACACCTCCTTGCTGAATTGAGCACATGTGCATGAAAAGAGACACCCAATACATCTAAAATACATTAAACTAGAGTGGTGCTGTCAGTTCTCTGTCAGAAAGCCCTGAGCAAAAAATACAAGACATGTTTTAGAGGACAAACAGCTGCTTTGTAGTGCAGTTAAACAAGCTGTTACAATTTAATTCAATTTAAAAATATTTTGTAAATTTTATGTAAAGGGCTATGAGATTCATTTTTGTTATGATTACGAAAGAGTAATTGCTTTGACAGTTTCACTTCATCATCATGGCAGTCCATATGGTAGTATGTAGATATATGGCATTTTTATGTAACACTGAGGCTGGATTTTTAGAGGTGTAATAATACAAATTTAAAGTAACATGCTTGTATTTGCTTGCACAAGCCCCACAATCCATACAAGCTTACTGGCTGTTCTCTTACAAACACACACACTAAACACATGAGGACATTTTTAACCTTTATACCTTTTTGCTAATGTCAAATTTTTTTGTTTTTATCCGTTTTTATTTTAGCCTATGTGGTATTACTGCGCTAATCAAGTACACTTTTATTCAGTAGTTACTATTTTAACGTGCTACACTAATAAAATTTGATAACGTCCCAGAATATACTGGAGTTTGAAGTTGTAATGCTGCAAAATGTGACAGAGTTAAAGAGTTCGCCTCTTTTGCAAGGCACTACAGTCATTCTCAATGTCCTACAGCAAACAACACAACAACCACTTCGGCTCTCCCATTGGTTTAGTATCACTGGTCTGTCTTTTTGAAACTGATAATGATCACAGTCATGTATATGCAAGGGGAAATAAATCAAATCATATTTTTCACAGGATAGCCATTAGATCCTTGTACTTCTGTCTCTGTGCATCAACAAACTAATTATGTCACATTTTACAAACAACACATGATATGTTGGGTTCCACACATTAAACAAAAACAACCACTGATGCCAATCATGGCCTAAATTACACATCCAATTATGTGCCTTAACACTGAAGGCAAAACAAGGTAATTTGTGTTTCCCTATGATTTAAAACGACAGACACAGCCGTCTATAAAATAAACGTGTCAAGGCGTATCTCAAAAAACGTGAGTCACGGTAGAGGCAAGATAAAGGCCGTTCGCTTAGGCTGTCATTCCAGTTTCACTCTTGGTGTTGATGTTTCCTTTTAAGCAAACATACAGTATGAATACATGGATGAATGGGACGCTGGTAAGATTCCAGTATAACACGATATTTATGAGTCAGATGTTTTGGATTGAAAATAGATTCTGAACCACTTCTGTTTCTGAATTACAGGTCCAGCACTGCATTGGTTAACACTCTTGTGGCTTAAAATGACACTTCCCCCTATACTTTTGTGAAGAGTTGCTTGAAGTGACTCCAACAGGAGGGTAAAATTGACCAATTTTCTGATTAATTCAGCCACTAACTTTCTTTTTTTTTTATCGTCCTGGGGCACTCAGTCTGTGTATGGTGCACTGAACTATCAATCATCCAAGTTTATTTGTAAAATACATTTCAGAAACAAGGCAGTACAAAG
The DNA here is from genome assembly GCF_000485575.1 of Poecilia formosa. Lineage (NCBI taxonomy): Eukaryota > Metazoa > Chordata > Actinopteri > Cyprinodontiformes > Poeciliidae > Poecilia > Poecilia formosa. The sequence goes on along the minus strand of NW_006799983.1, from coordinate 819,865 downwards.
TGGTTTACATTATAAAAACACAAAAATACAAAGTTGTAGAACACAAAGTCAACAATTGAGAAAACCAGTAAACGTTACATTTTGCCAAGTACCATCATTGCACATCAAAATGTTGGTCAGTGTTTCATTTATTATGGTTCAAAAGCAACTCTAAACAAGTGGGTCTTCAGTCTAGATTTAAAAGAAATCAATGTTTTAGCTGTTTTGAGGTTTTCTGGAAGTTTGCTTTAGATTTGTGGTGGATATAAGCTGAATTCTGCCTCCCTACATTTGGTTCTGGTTTCAGGGAGAAGAACCAGAACCAGAAGATCTGAGAGGCCTGGAAGGTTGATACAACAACAGATCTTTAATGTATTTTGGTGCTGAGCCGTTCAGTGATTTATAAATTAACAACAGTATTTTATAGTCTGTTTTCTGAGCCAACAGTCATCCCCAAATGGTCAAGAAACCAGCAGGAAAAGAAAAAAGCAGTGATGGTGACATCATGGCAAATTTAAATCAAGGTGCATATGTGGTTAATATACATAATATTCACAAAAAACTTTCAATACTCAAAATGCCTGCCTTATCTTTAGTGTGCTCCTTTTATAGCAGGTTTGTCAGCATGCGCTCCCCATGGTTGCACTCCAGGGGAGTGTAACCTCAGTCTGTGAGGACCCTACTGTGAAGCAATGATTCTCATGTAGAGCTGCCATAGTTTTATCACCCAGTCCATGCTGCGCTGTGTTCTCTTCCACTCTGCCCCCCCTGTGACTAAAGCTTGACATGTGTCAGTGGTGCGTGTTAGTGTTGGGAGATGGGATGGAGAAAGGGCAGCGTTGGTCTCCCATGTATGAGAAATCAATGATTTGCCAAGGTGAGGACATTCTGCAACAGTTGAGAGCTTCCCAGCGAAACTACACATATCTATACATTTCTTACAACATCTAGAAGATGGTGTTTATTATAATTTATTTTGTTCATTTTGTCATGTTTTGCTAGATTCAAAACAAATTAAACTTTTTTAAGGTTGCTTAATATTTTATACCGTCTGTCTTTCTGACAGAGAACTGACAGTATGAAGTTACATCACAGAGAGAATAAATCATAAAACATTGTGAATATAACATTTTCCTTGTAGGAAATGACTTGTTTCACTTACTTATCCCATCAGAGTTGCATTAAAAATTGATAAATCCACCAAAGCAGTACATTAGTATTATTGAAACCTCAAAAATACTTTGTTACATGTACATAAATGAAACAAACCAGCAAAAAATGAGCTTTTTCTAAAAATTACTTATTTGATAAAACATTTGTTAAAAATCAGAACCATTTAAAATAATTCAAGGTCTGTTATGAGTAGCGAGTATGGCTGGAGTCTAGTGGGTCTGGATCAAAGAACATACCAGAACCTCTTAGCCTGGAAAAGAAAAAAAAATATGCCAAATGATTCAAAAAAGAAATAATGATGATACCCAAGATGCTATGCTACTGGTTTTACCTTTCTGAAAACTATCGTTTTTCCTCCATAAAAATACTTTAGAAAGAAAACATAAAAAATAGAAAATACAAACTATATTAGCATTATTTTATTCCAGACAATCTGGGATAAACCATTTTAAATAGACATAAAATAGCAGGAAGCATTTTTCTATGGGCTTTGAGCCGGCAGAAATGCCTTGGTGTATGGAAAAGCATCAAATGTTAGTCCTGCTTTTGGCACAATTTGAAAACACTGGCATTGTATAGCAGTGTGAATCATTATGAAACTCCAACCGCTTGTTTGAAGAAACCTCCCGCTACGAGCTTCTTTAATCACAGTCCAGAAGCACAAATTCCAACTTCAGGTTGCGGTAGAGTATATTTGTGGGATTATTTCATAACTGTAATTACCGAGATGGTTTAAAGACAATGATAAAAGGGATACAGAGACTATATTTTGTATAAGAAACAGGGCACTGCTATAACACTATGAGTTCAGTAAAACATGTGAATGCAAAATTGTGTTTTTAAGTTACTTAAGCAGATGATTAAGTTGCTCTACTTTCTGCTTTGAAGACATTAAGTTTAGCAAAATCTGCTCGCTCAGCTGGCCTTGATCATAGTAATGGAGGTGAGTTGGAAGCTCACAAAAAATGATAGGAAAAGTTTGATAAGTCTTCGACAGGGACAAAAACTGTCATGGTGACGGATATCTGAAGTGGAGCGCAGCCCTTTCATTAGTGTAGCACAATCCTGCAGCCATCTGTTTCAGATGACATGAGTGGGGTTCACTTGAAGGGCCCATAGGTTTCCAGGTGAATGACCAGGCAGCTGTGTTTAATTTTAGCTTGCAAAAGTGTAACTAAAAATGTCTGTTACATCATTGGGTCCTATATTTAGACTCCTCATTTTAAATCTTTAAATTTTCCATTGTGAAATAAATACACTAACGCTCCGTCCATCGTCAATATTAATCGCACAGGGTTGAAATGTGCCTGTAAAACAAAGTAACTTTAACAGGAATAAATAAAACTTTTCCAAAGCGAGCTTTAGAGCTTACTGAAACGGCCGGAGAGGGAACTAATTTTTCATGGTCAGTGAAGGTTGCACTGATCCCAGAGCTTAAGATATCATTGATCACATGCAAAGCTATGTGAAGAGGGGTCTGTTGAAGCAACAAGAGTCTAAAGGGGAAAGTATAATGAGGCAAAGCACAGGCGCTAATGCATAACCAAAAGAGAGAAGCAAGAAGCAAAATGGGAGATCCTAATGTGAAGGTTTATTCTGAGAGAATGTGTGATAAAAGAGACTTCTGTCTGCTTGTGTCGCCTTCTTATTGTTCTTTCAAAGAAGGTCAATTATATAGCAGTTCTTGCGAGGCTGAACGAGGTATTCAGCAGAGCAGACAGGCACGCACATTGTCGTGGGAGATGTGATGTTTGCCGCAGTAGGTGTGAAGTGAGCGAGCAATGATGGGCAGATAAAGCACTTAGATGAATGTATAACAAGCCAGTAGATTAATAAAACACAAGAAGCAAAAGGAAAAAAGCTCTCCAGCCTTTTCCTTTTAGACTTTTTTTTCACTGTTCCCTTGGCAAACCACGTCTGTACCCAGGCATAGGCTCTGTAAATGGACTCCACAGGCTCCAAGCATGGTTGCATTACGCTGAAGCAAATGCTGAAAATTAGCATTCAAGTCTCGCCTGCCAGACAAGTCTGGGAATTTGGTGAGACTGTGAATTATGTCTGACGATTCTCATATTTTCCTTCTGCATACGTGAATAAAAAAAGCACTTAAAAAGCTTAAAAATAGCTTCTTCTTCTTTTCATCCAGTGAAATGTTTTTCATTCAGCAGGAAAATTATGAGGATTCCCATGGTACTGAGATTGTAAAAGGAGGTTGCACAGAAGCACAACCTGTAAACTTAGGGGGAATGTTACAGGTGAGTTGGGAATTAAATACACTATGTTACCAAAAGTATTTGCTCATCTGGATTCGGTTCACAGACTTACCCTTGAGTGTTGGCCCAGCTAAAACAGCTTCAACTCATCTGAGAGAGCTTCCCACCAGAAGTGCATTTTGAGTTCCTATACACTGATGTTGGATATGGGCCTGGCTCTCATATTTATTCCAGTGATTTTCTATCAGATTAAGTGACTCTGTGCAGGCAGGTGTGACCCTTGTGCAGGCCATAGTCCTCTACGCTGTCGTCACAGGTTTGAGTCCCAGCTTGATGACCTTTGCTGCATGTCTTTCCACTCTCACATCCCACTTTCATGTCTCACAACTGTCACATAAAGGCCTGTAGATCCAATAAATCCTTTAAAATGAATAAAAGGCTGAGCCAATTCCTGAAAAAACTTAAAATCATTAGCATCTTTGCATTTTTTTTTATAACAGAAAATTAGTAAAGAGATTCACTAACATAAGATTTAACAACGATGGGGGGGAAAAAAATTTGCTCTGCCCCAGTTATATCCTACTGGGCACTAAGAAAGGGGGAGCTAGTCTTTTTATGGCTCCTACCTCTTCCTGAGCAGTTTTCCCTTTTTACTGTCTGGCTTTTACATTTTAATCACAGAAATACACCCCAGAGTGTGTTTATTTCTGGCATCAGCTGTAGCACAGTATCCAGCTCTGAAAATACCTGGCTGTTGTCTCCACATGCTGGCGGACTGTTGAGGCCTGTAACTCCCTTCCTCCATTTAAAATCGGACACAATAAAATAACAGTAAACAAACTTAATCGAAATAAAAACACCTATGTAAACACCCCAACTCTAAAATTACTCTTAGTTCATACAAAGACCAAAGAGGCACAGTGAAACATGCAGAGCATGGAGCCCAGACACTTAGCCTGACCACTGCATCCCCCAATGATCCCAAAATCTGGTCAACCCGGTCACTGGGAACCTGGCAGTAAGGCTGCCCGGCAAAGATGAGTGAGACTCCCCAAAGAGCCCCCAGCCAGCTTGATGGGGAATGGCACTCCACAGCGTTCAGGACCCAGAGGATCAATGAGGGTTGGGGTATCATGTCAGTCAAGGGGATGGGACCCCTGCCAGGGTCCAGTTCAATCCTTCCAGCCCACAGTCGATCTGGCATACATCTTAAATAAATGGTTACAATTTTAAGCCCTGTTTGGTTGACTCGGTTGGCCTTTTGAGTCCAATGCATCATTATTTAATTGTGAGGGCTTGTGCGTGTTATATGAAGACCACCTGAGAACTAGTCTAATAAGTTAATTCTACTCATTTGAATTTGCAGGACTTTAGCTTAATAGGAGGCTGTGTGTTTTCTAAGAGCACAATGTCATTTTGATCACATAATGATGTATTTCAATTGCATAGTTAAAAATTTTGTTTGTTTTGCAATTAAAATTAGCCTGTTCAGCACATTGTCATTCATTACTCTCCGCATTTTAAGAATTCAGTTACACATTTTTTTTTGTTTTTATTCAAAACCACTTGCCTGTTGGGAGAAGATAAAGTTAAGTGAGCTCTCTGTTTGGTAAATTGATGATTTCCTGATGATTTACAGACATAATTGCAATTAACTGTGCTATAGCTAATTAGTAAGCACATGGTCACCAGAGAAACAACCGTCAAAATGTTCTAATGAAAACAATTCCACTGTTTTTTTTTTTCTGGCTTTTTGCTTTCTACCACTTTCTCTCTCATCAGTTTTTATCACTGTTCCTAATCTAGATGCACTTTGCCGCTTGCTACTGAGTTACTAAATGAGAGTTATAAAGACATCTGCAACCTGGCAGCTTTTCTAATGTGCAGCAGGGATTTTGTCTTTTGTCAGCTGTAGGTTAGGTTTTATAAAAATGTCGGACAAGAATTTTACGTTGTCTGATTAAACATAGCCAGTTGCATATGATATGCAATTTGTCGCTTGCTATATCATACCAAATTGCATTCTATGGACTCGCACTGTGTACTCTAAAATCAGACTTGTACTGCATCAAGATGGAAGGGGGGATTGCATTTTTTAATATGTTTTTCCCATATGATATATTGAAAATTAATTGGGTTTTCCATAGAGTGGATCATTAGTAAAAAAGAAACATGTAAGAGGTACTGTTGAGAAGTTGCCCTACATAATGTCGTTGTGCTATGATGACACAGATTTGTGCACCAGTCCCTTCTATACCAAAACTTATGCTGCCACCGCTGTATTTAACTATTAGTATGGGATCCTCATCTTTGTCCCCTTTTATATGTATCGTTGGTCATTGGCCAAACTCTTCCAGTCTAGTCTTATCAGAACAATGGACAAGTCTTCAAAAATTAAGGCCTATTCCTCTTTCTTTGTTGGTTCAGGGGTAATTGCTTTGTCCTTTGTGACTGGCTTTCAGCCCATATCAGTTCAGGACCTCGTACACTTGGGATAATTACAAATGTCTGCCAGCTGCAGCAGAGCATCTTTTTATCAACAACATTTTTATTTATTTATTTATTTATTTTTTTGCTTTTGCAGTTGAGACTGAGGCACATTTTGCATTTAAACCATTTTATCTTAAGGATACAGAACCTCTCACCTTCTTTATTATTTATGATTGGCTGAACATTCTGACATATTTCTTTAAACAGGTGAAAGTATTACTCTCATACAAGAGTTTGCACCCAAGCATGAACCAGACTTGTGGGGATCCTGAATCAATTTTGACAAATTTAATCGCAATGTCACGGATGAAAGCAATATGTTTGAGATTTTGATACATCCATAAATATGCAGCAGTTTAACACAAATTTTGGAAATTGACCAATGAGATGCTACAAAGCCCGTAACATTTGTGCTTTCAAAAATTGTACAAAGACATAGTAATATAGTGACTTTAAAAGAGAAAGAGGATTGTAGGAATCCTACCAATGTTTTGATCTTTTTAAAATATTTAACTCGTCTGTCCTGTAATGCCATATTATTCCATTTCTACAAAAAACACAACTATCCTACTAATAACATTGCTATTGGACAATGTCTCCCACCCCATTCATGAAGTTGTTGGGGTGTTCAGTCTGTCACTGAAGAGCTCCTTCAGTGACAGACTGCTACATCCCAGGTGCCCAAAAAAGCATTATCAAAGATCTTTCCTCCCACCAGCTGGAGGACGACGAACAAACTCCGTAATTATTTACACCACTGCTGTTATTTGACATTAACTTAAAATACCATTCTGGCTGTTATTTTCAAGGTTTTTTTTTTTTTTTTTGCTTTTTGTCATTGTGTTTATGCATAAACATACATGCACATTTGGTACACTTTCTTCTTTAAGAAAGAAAAAAGAGACTGCCATCTTTAATAGCTGTGTAGTATGCCCCTTGCAAACTTGAAAGTCTCTTTTTTTTGATAAACAACTTCCCCAGTCTCAAGTCTTTTGAGACTTTCGTGTGAAATGACACGTATCCTTTTGACCTTTAACTTGCTGCGGGTACATCTGAATTGTGCCACTGTGGGACAATTAAAGGATACATATATTCTATTTTACATAGTCTCTTCAAAAGCTGCATTTTGTGATGTTATCCTGCATCTTTTTCAAAAGCAATGTCAGGTTGGATAATGGTCAGTAGAGTGATGGCATCAAAGGAACACAAGATACACAGAAGTAGAAACTCTTCAAAGGTAAATGGAGGAGAGGGTGTCTTTGATGCTAAGCACTGCCTGTAATAGAGGGCAAGAATTAGATAGCAAGCTTAATACCCGAGCATCCAAAGACACAGAGGCCCAAGCATATACACACACAAACATACACACCACATTCCATCAGAGCTTTATCTGGCCTTTTATTTGCTTTTATCGAACATGGCGGGAGTAGCCTGCTCACCGTTAACAATGTTGGGCTAAAGTCATTTCACACAACACTACTTGGTCATGTAAGCTGACATCTTTTATATTCTCCAGCGTCCTTTGCTTGCTCTGTCGTGTGGCCTCATCAGGAGCAAGGAGTGGCGCAACGGGTTGGATTTCAACACCAATACGTGCCACAGAATGGGGTAAATTGTTTTAATTTCAAGCCTGGAGGAACCATTACTGGGAGGTGAGCATAACTCGCAGTGGCAGACAAAACTGCTAAGAAAGAAGGAGCACACATTCCTGGTGGGCTTTACTACATGCTGCAATAGGTTTAATGTTCAATACTTGGCAGTGGTGCACATTGACACTTTCACAATCAATTTGTTCTTTGGTTAGCACAAGGATGTGTGTGTCTTTGTATGTGTATCTTTGCGGTAATTGCAGTGCTTTTGCATCGGGTGTGTAAAAGGTTGTTATGGACATCTTTTTAATTAACCTCATGGCCTGTTACTATGCACGCTGCCAGGATACTGCTGACCTTACACCAATTTATGCCACAATAAAAGTGACAAGGTTATGGAAATACAGGCTGATATAAGACGTGACAGAGAGGTTGTTGGCCCAACCTTTAAAAGCCTGACTGAGGCCATTATCCTTGGTATCAGATGAAGAGGTATAAGATTGAAATGCCCCCTGAAGTTTTTGCTGAATGTAAGAACAGCATGTAGCAAGACCAACGCTGGACTAACAAAATCTGCTTACTTAGGTAATGAGTCACAATAAAATCCTTGGTCATTTCTTGAGAAACCGAAGCATGTGTTAAAGAAAAATGGACATTAAGTTTAAATTTAAACTATGTTTGCCACCTATATACATATATTCTAGCTGCTTGTTGACGGTTTGACTTCAGCCCGACCATGCTGGGCCCTTAATGATACACTTAGACAAACACACCTTTCGCAGTGTGAAACATCAGAGTGGCAGAAACATAGGTGTGCTTTTCTTCAATTGGTACAAGAAAGCTGCGGTATTGATGAGAAGGTGGATAGAGGTAAATACAGGACAGCCCTATAAGAAAACCTGTTAGAGGCCACAACAGGTTTTCTGAGATATGGATATCTCAGTCAGATATCCAAAGATAGTCTGACTGAGTTTGGGCATTTTTGCAAAGAACAGACATTGAGCTGTATTCAAATACACACAGCAATTTTTGGATTTTATGTAAAAAAAATAAAAATAAAAGCCAACTTTAATTTGTCTTTTATTTAAATACTCTGTGCTATTTGGTTATGGCCAGGCACATAAAATCTGAATAAAATATATTGACATTTATGGTTGTAATCTGTGAAAGGTTCACAGATAAATACTTTTGCAGTTCACTGTATGTTCAAGTAAATTTTGGGTTACCCAAGGAAAGCAGCTGAATAACAATGAAATAATGTTTATTTATAGAAAATTACACACCCGCACATTTTTGTAGTTGTAGTTGCAAAATGTGAAGTAACATTAAAAAACTGTGTTTGTATTATTTAAGATGTAACTTTGCTCATGTGGTCCAAGCAGTACATGCATTAAGTTTAAGGCATACAACAGATAGGATTGGCTGGAGTCATCGAAGCTACCAACCTCAAGTAAAACACAAGAGAAAACACTTACAAAGCTTGATACTCTAAAATTAGAAATGACTATTGATTAGATGCCATGTTTTTTTCCTCACTATTTTTTCCAAGAAATGGTTCAGCAGCACATAATTATCTTGTTATTCCAGTTAATTACTGATATATAATAACACAAAATACAAGGCGAGTCCCTGAAAATGACAACATAACAAAATGAATGGAAGGACATTTGGGGTAAAAGTTAGATCTGTTCTCCACAAGGTGCATGTATCATAAAACTCCGGGTCATTCTGCCTGTCTAACACTGAGTCAGACTTATTAATATAAATGCAACTGTGACTCATGGGGTGTTCCTGGAAAAAAATTCAAAATATGTGCCATATCTGCTAAGCCGGGCAAAAAATATTGATGGAAAATAAAAATCAGTTGATGAGGTACAACAGTCTGTACGTTTTTAGTTTGCAGACCAGTGTTTTTGGATAATAAGGTTTGAAGAAAAGAAAAATGCTGGTTGTATGAAAAACATGTCAAATGTATCTAACCATGAGACTTTTATCAGGGTGAAATTAATTCTTGAGTTTCATAATCATTTCATGTCTTTCTTTTTTTTTTTTTTCTTTAAATATGTCTGTGAGCACATTTCTTTTGTTTTTTTAATGTTCCCCCTTGTTTTACTGCCAATTTGGCCTCCTCCACATTTTAAACCAGCACAAAGTTGTAACAATTTGAGTACAATTGTAATTGACAACACAAAACAGACCAACAAAAAGTCTGTGATGGCAAATTCGCCATGCTTTTTAAAATTAGTGATCTGTTTACAGTGGATGTTTCAGCCAGAGTCAATCAAGTTCTGGATACAAAAACAACAAAATAGACCTCGCACGCAATTTTAGTTTGGGATGTAGTAAGGGAGGTGTGTTTTGTGTCCAGTAGACAGCTAGATGAAATATGTGCTTACATTGCATCAAGCACAGACAATCTCTTGTTGCTATGACCTTGTCCAGCAGAGTAAACTTCTCCTGTTATACATCAACAATGATTTTAAAAAAGTATTTGCTAAATTGCAGAATAATTAGTGAGAATTTTTGCGAAAATGTTTTCAACTTTCTTCAAATACACAGAACTGCCTTTAAGCTGTATGATTTCGATAAAACCTGTTTGACAGTAGTGAATGAGAGAGAGAGAGAGAGAGAGAGAGAGACGTACAGGGTGCGAGGGCGAGTACACAGGGGAAAAGGAAATAAATCTAGCTCTAAAGAAAAACTAGACTGAAGAAACCCAATTAAACTGGAGTATGAAAGAATAACTATGCGAAATAAACATAACTAGAAACACTAAGAAGAACTGAAGTGAGAACAAGGCAGAACTAAATGACGAAATCCAAAACCAAACTCAAACAAGCCCAGATCCTAACAGATAAAATAATTTCATTTATGAGCTACAACCTCAAATCCTAACAATATACAGCACTAAAGAAGTCTAATATAATTCTCTCTCTTGTTTAGTTACTTTTTACATGTGCATGTGGCTGTATATATGTAAACTATGAAATTACACAAAAAATGTAAAAACCCATGTCATGTGTATTTGTAGTCCGGTAAAAACCAGCCCCTTGTTTTACGCTTTGCTGCATCCAGAGGGTCTGGTTTGACGTCACTGTACACAACCTCTCCTGTTCCTGATTGGCCTGTTTGCAATTCAAGTAGAGAAATCAAACCCAACGAGAAAAATCCCAGACAGAGCACTGAAGGGAGATGAGAAACGAACAGAACTGCATATGTAGGCAATGGCCAGGCTAGTGTATTTCAGTAATAACGTTGATTTTTCTTTATCCATTCTGGAATAGAGATGCCGTAGCTTTAGATAATTTGCATAATTCTTGGCTCCTGCCACAGGAAGGATTTTCCAAAACAGAGAAGCAGTTTTTTCTTTCAGGAGATTTTCAGTGTAATTTTTATTATTATTATTATTATTATTATTATTATTATTATTATTGTAAACTTCAGTGATTTCTTATCTGGGCAAATACTTTTTGGGGTCACTGTCTTAGGCCTCTTTAATATTCAAAGCTCTGATTACAGAACAAAGCTGGTTTTCATCCAGCCTCTCTGAGAACATGTTTAATTTTTTGGTCTGCTTTGTGAATGGCTTCTAGCAGCGTCTGATGATCTGCTGTGCAACATGTCTGAATGCTGTTGAGTTTGGGCAGGATGAAGCATCTTATGTGAACACATCAGGGGAAGGAGACATTTAGTCATACATCTCTGTGAGAACATTTTTTTGTCTGTATCAACACTCGCACGCTGTGCTTAAGTACATCCATGGATTCCAAAGGCCGACAGCTATTAGGGACGCTCTTCTGCAATGGCAAACATCATTGCTCTGCATGAACATCTGTTCATTAAACTGAAACTGCTCCATTACCAGCTGCAGAAATTAACAGGAGACTTGTGCCAAAGTACCACTCAAGCCTTGGAAACACAGAGAGACAGTATACATTTGCTCTTTCAATTATTACTTACAACTAAAATGAACATACAGAGCCTGTTTGCAGATTGGGGGAGAGGCAATTGACCTTCTCTTTATTCCAGAGGTATTGAGCAGGAAGACAAGCAGCAGGAAGACGAGCAGCATGATGCAATATCAGAATAACAGAGAAATTAATGAAACCTCCTAAATGAGATCCGTATATTTATAGAAGCGACACAAACGTTTCATAGCTTGGAGCCCACACAGACTTTTATAAACTTATTACTGTGAAGTATAAACATTCTGAAAATGAATTGCCGAGTGTTTTAATTTTTTTTATTTTTTATTTTTTATCCGAGTTTGGTGAAGCCAATTTATCACTAGACGCGTATTGTACCTTACTTTTCAGTAAGTAATAAGCAATATTTCATGTATCTGTAGAAGTCCTGTAAGACTGAGTTTGTTGGAAAGCTTAGGCAAACATTTAATCAGATCTGTTTGAACACCCATATTTTTCCACAGTTTTAAACAAATTACTTCCTGCAGTTGCTAAGTTTCTCTGGACCTGCTGTACTTTGTCTGTGCTGAAGCTGCCACTCCTGTCATTCCTTGAAATAAAACATAAGCTTTGAGTTGGATAAGCAGCTTTTGCCTGTCTAGCTGTGTTGTTTATAGGTGAGAGAACCCAGTAGGTTGATGGTTCATAAAGGTGTCATGCCAGAATTTAGCTCCTTGGTGGTAGTAATGGGAAGTTCAGCTTTTTGGCTCCCAAATGGCTCATAGTTCATCATTTGTAACCTCATGTTTTAGCTTAACTTTGCAAATACGAATACTTTCTATTTTAATCAATCCTTTTGCATTTACTTTTTTTTTTTAATGAGAAGCCTTATACTTTTCGAATTTTATGCATTTGTTCTGTTACGAAAGCAGGCCTTGTTAATTTTGTGTCATATTTTCATCAAATGTTTCTTATTTAAGAAAAACAACAACAACAACAAAACACTACTAGCAAAGCTATCTAACAAAAACAAAACCAAACTCAGTAACCAAACTAGGTCCTCAGTACAGCTTGGTTGTTCAAATAAATAAATAAATTCCTGAGCTTGGATGGCCTGATGTGGTTCATCCTCTTAGTGATTTACATTGTTTCTGAGAAGACAAGCCGCCACGCTGCCAATGAAAATAAAGTTCTGAGCAGGTTGGAGTCACTGAGAGAGAGAGCTGAGCAATGAACGAGAAAAAAAAAAAAGTAGGAGCCGGCTCTCACTTCAATGCCAACAACTCTTTCGGTTCAGTATGCATCATGGAGGTATGCAGGCTGAAAGAATGTAGGAAAAAATATTTTATTGAGCAATGACATGAACACTTCACCTAAGACCAAAGGGTGCTCTGCCACAGCTGTTTCGCAGAACATTACATTTATTTCAGGATAATTAATTTTATGAGTTTGCATGAAAAAGGTTTATAGGATGCCTGTGATGTTTTTTTTTATGGTCTTCTATTTTCTTTACTGCACATTACTTTAAGGGAATGTGTAGGGAGGTTATGAACAATGTTTATATTTGTTCCAACGTAAATTTGCTTTTGTCTGTCTTTCTCGATTTGATATTCCATGTTCACATTTATGCTACGTCCAGTTTAAAAGGGCCTATGAGCAAGTTACAAACTGTTTTATTGGGTTAGATCGTATTTTTCAGCTTGAGCAGGAGGACAATGTTAGAAGATCTTTCCTGCCAGCAGCCATCGCCATCTTCAATAACTCTTTAAAGAATCTAAATTAATGAGTTACAACAACATTTAGTTCCCCTTTGGGGTGAATACAGTACTTTTGAATTTTCATTGCCTTGAATCCCCCCAATAATTTTAATAAATGATATTCATTCCCCCTATTAATTAAACAGGAGAAGGCAGCCTTACACTTTTGCTTAAAAACAGTCTTAATAGAAATGTGCTTGTACCAAGACTAGAAATCTTTGTACAAATATTTGCACTAAGACTTAACCTCTGGACGAATCGGTCTTGAATTTAAAAACGATTTCAGAATGAACATCTAACAAACATTTAATGTAACATTTTGGTTGGAAAATTACACGTTTGCAACCTTTATCAGTTGCTTTACATTTAATAAACATTTTTGAAACAATTTGGAAACTTTACAGTCTAACTGCTCTGGATGATTTAACCATTTCGTCTTTCATACAGTAGAACTTGTATAATATTTGTTTTTATTAAAAAAATATGCTGTTAAGTACATAAGTGTGATGGATGGTAAAATTACTCAAACTGTGCTTTTATGGCACGAAGCTTAACGGCTCACTTCTAGAGTAAATATTTTACATTCCTGTGTAATATAGATAAAATACATTTTTGATATGCAGTTTCCTTAAGAACATTTCTACATAGCAGAAATGACTCATGATGCATTCAATGAGCACAAATGCATCAGAGCACAGAGATATCAGCTCATCACAGTTGGACGTAAATGGCAACCAAAGGATGGCAAAGCTACCAGACCATCACACTACCACTGCCATGCTTGACTATAGTTAAGGTGTCACTTTCTGAAATGATGCTGCTTTTTCTTTTTGCATTAAAAAATATCCTCTTTTCTCTTTTGAGTCAACTTAATATTTTTCCAAAAGTGTGAAGAATCAGCAACATAGTTTTTGGCCTTTATGATTTTGTTGGCTTTCACATTGGTATTTTCTCAGGGATGCAGATTTTCCCAGACTTTTCCATGTTTTTTTGAATCATGAACAGTATCCTTAGCTGAGAAAAGTTATCCCTGCAGTGCTTTAGATGATGCTGTGGATTCTTTTGTGGCCTCCTAGATGAAAGGTTTATTACTGTTCCAGGTTTTCACTATTTGTAGCTAATGACTCTGGCTGTGGTATGCTGCAGTCACAAAGCATTGAAACTCTTTTCAAACTAATAGAAGTAAATTACTTTGTGTCTCTTCTGTTGTGGAATTTCTTCAGATTGAGGATGTGTTGCTTTTCAGTAAAGTTTATTTTCACCCACAAGTCATGAAGAGATGAGCTCATCATGAACAGTACTAGTATGACCTGGGGAGGTATTGAAAACAAATCAAATCTGGTTAATCACAGTAAATTCATGGTTTAACAAGTGAGCAGTAATATTGTCACATAGGGCTAAGTTGGTCTGTTTGAAAAACTGCTTTCAGTTTTTACTCAGGTTGTCTTTATCTGATAATAAAGTCTCTTTCTTGACATTATATTAATATAATGTCAGGAAAGAAGCTGTTAGAAAGTCAAAAGTGTCTGCACTGAAAAGTAAAAACTGTATTCTTGGCATTAGTGATTACAGAGCACAGGTTTGATATTTAGCACTTTTTAAGTTGTAATTTTTTGATTTTGTACAGTGATTGTATCTCGAGGCTTTCAGCGTATGCTTTAAAAGATTAGACTGTTTTTCCTGATCAGGGACTACAAATGGACACTAGCTTAAGCTAAATCTGGTGCAAAACATCTTTTGTTAACGTCTTTTTCATATCGTCCCTTATGCACATGAATAAACTAACTTGAGGCCACGAGTGTGGCAAAAAAAAAATTAAAAAAAATGGCAAAAACAGACGAAATCTGTAAAAGTTAAAATTCTTTGCAACTTTTTTCTTTGGTTTAAAGGGGCAGGATTATGTAACGTCCAGGCACATGTAGCATAATAAAGTAACTATGTTACCTTCAGTTGCCATAAAAGTGCAGCATTTAGACACCTGAATGGTTGCCATGGGAGACTAAAGGGTTTCTCAGACATGCATGAAAGAATCAAAGTAACACTCCAGGTATGCTTTTTGATGAGGGGAATAGCATTATAACATTATACAAAGCTCTAAAAGGTTGATTTTACATAATGCTCCCCCTTTAAATTGTGTTTTAGGTTCATTTTGTTTTTAAAACATCCCCTTGGTTAATTACCTCATTGCATAATTACTTAACATTCATCACCTAGAAACCCATCCACTTGTCGTAAGTGTTGAAAATTACTTCATTTTTTTTCCATAAGGGCACTGGGAGAGTAAGATAGAAACCATACTTCCAAATTAGCATTAATGAAGTGAGTTATACAAAGCGGCTAGCTCTCAAAAGACATACACCATCAAGTGACATAAGGAGGTGAGAGGGAGGCATGTATTAACACACAAGGAACTTCCTCGACACTTTTTAATTGCCACCTTAACCCCTGGGGTCAGAGCCATTTAGTGTCTACAAAATCATGACAAGAAGATGGCAGAGAAGGAGAAAATCCAGGGTGCACACTGCATCAACCTCACTTATGCTGTTTATCCTCTGACACCATGTTCCCTATAGTACTTTGCCAATAAACCACTAAAACTCCCCCAAGACTCCTTGTATACATGACAAGCCTGCTCTGCTGTTATAACCCTTCTCACTTGGCTGGTAAGTGCAGTTCTTAATTGCCAACTTATGTCATTTGGGCAAACTTTGGAGCTATAACCACAGGCATCACTGGTTGCAGAGAGTGCATTGCATAACATAAACGCAGTCATAAAACACAATAAATGGCTTTTTGCTCTGGGGATTTCACTTGAGGCAGAGGTGTTTCATAGGAACAATGCAGTAGTTTAAGGATGAAGGATAAAGTGAAGGTTTTAAAGGACTTTTTTCATCAGTAAGTAAGACTTTTTCAAAAAAAAGTTCTTCTAGTCCTTTATAGACCCCCTATAGCTTGGCATAATAAAAAAAGCCTTAAATAGACCTTGCTTCCAAAAAGGAAAATTACTTTGTCAGAATCCTTTAACAAGGGGACAGCAACGATCTACTTGTACATCTACATAATGTGTTATTTTCTATAACTTATCTAAAATGAAACATTTGCAGGGTTAAAATTATGAGAAAAACAACCAAACAAACAAACTGTAGTTTCCTGACAATGTTTCTCTCTGGCCTTGTAAAACCATTGGAGCTACGGTTACGTTTAAACTTTATGACAAAGAATTTCTAAAGCATTTACCAACTGTGGAGAGGGTCACTCATTCTGTTGTAGAAATGTAGTACATTACATTACAGAGTATTTATATAGTTATGTAAAGTTATCTATTTGCACTCAATTAATACCTCATGACCAACTCCCAATCAGCAATCGCACAGTTGCACAAAAAAAAATAAATAAATAAAATAAATAAATAAAAAAAACTTGTTTGAAATTCTAGTTTCCCCCCATTAGAGTATCACAAGGTTGAAACAGGACCATGAGCCAAATTTATCTGAAGTGTCTCGTTCCTCTTATACTCAGACGAGGAGCGTCTCCCCACTTCTGGGGTTTTCCTCCTTCTTCTTTGCAGTTGCAGATTCAAAAGTTCAATGTGTTGAAGTACAGTATGAGCAGACTGCATCTGAACATCAGAGTTATACAGTGAGAGAACAGGATTCGATGAGTTATGGAACCCTGGGATGTAGCTGTGCACTTTGAGCTGGAGCTTCATACAACTGCTGGAAGTATTGTGCAGTGTATGCTCAGCTTCACCAAACTAATTGAGGTTTGCACCAGGAAGCCTCCTTTGAAATATTAATGATGCTTTAATCATGTGCACCTGATGTGAAATGCCAATTTGTGATGATGGCTTCTTCAGTTCTGATTTATGTCCTGCATGAAAATTTACACAAGCTTGGTGGAAATGACGAGGGTGAAAGGGCTCCAGAAAACCCTCGTGTACTGGAAAAGCTTTCTTGTTAGTCGAAACTCCAGTAGATTTGGACAAAGATAAACCATTAGACTGAATTGTTTTACTGGGAAAAATACTCTAATATTCAGAAATCAATACTTTGTTACCACATAAGAATTGTTGCACATATAGTTTCAAAGATCTGTGAGGAAAACATTCAGATATTAACATGGTTTTTCAAGGTTGCTCTGACAGTCTGTGCTGTCATCTGGGTTTTGTACTGTATCATTTCCAATCAGCTGTGTGAAATGATTGAAAAATAAAAACAACACAGTTTTTAAAGACAATTACCTCTCCAATCTCAAGGCAATCAAGAGCCCTGTTCATCAGTTCAACATATTCAATTTCTCTTTAGACCAGAAAATGATTACACCAGAATAGTCATCACATTGAAATGCTTCGGGGAAATATTCCAGTAACGGAGTTGTCATTCCACTGAAGGATAATATTTGACCCTGTCTAATTAAGGCTAATTTAAATTGGAAAGTTACAAAAGAGTCCAAACTACCATGTGAACAGAAACGTGATGTTTAAAACAGGTAGTTGTACTGTGGGAATTCAGACGATTTGCCATTCATCCCTGTTTGTTGTTACTTCTGGACAGTTCAGCAGACCGTGATATTTTCTTAAACTAAATGTCATGAAATAATTCAAGCATAAAATGTCAGACTAATTCAGGACACAAGCACAAAATATGAGCTTGCGCTGTGCTGGCTTGAACCCCATGGGAACCAGTTATTAAAGCAAGAAGGTGGGCCACTGAAGTGATGGAAGAAAAAATGTCTGCAAGTATACCTCAGATTGATTTTTACAACATAAAAGAAGGTTTTAATCTCCGTTTCTCAAATATTCTTCAAGCAATATCTGTGGTTTAGTTTTATTTTGATGTTTGAAGTAACCCTCAAGAAATCCAGTGAGATTTGTATGGACTGTTTTTAAAAGGGTGGTATTATGTATTTTCCAGACACATAATGCCATTTAGCATAATCAAATAACTATTACCTTGAGTTATAAAAATGCTGGCTATATTCAACATGATATAGAAGAAATTTGGCTTTTTAATTTGGCGCAATTTTAATGCGTCTTTGTCAAACATGCATGACATATTCAAAGCAGCACTACAAGTATGTTTCCGATGAGGGAATAACATTATAGAATAACATGCTTAAAAAGTTGATATTACGTAATCTTCCCCTAAAAGAAAAAGGTCCATAAGCAGTACAATTAAAAGCTTTACACATATCTCATACAAGAAATCTCTGAAACAAGATATTAAATGAAAAAGCTGCAGAAGACGGTAGGGCAGTGAGGAAATACAGAGGACAAAGGCGGCAACTTCAGACCACACTGTAAAAGATCACTGAGCATTGCGTAGGCAGGCTGGCTCGTTTACCACTGCATGCGAGTTAACCATCTGGTGTCTGTCTCAGGGAAACCGCTCCTCTAAATACTGCTTCTTGATTGCATCTGATTGGTGCCAGCTGGAGGCTTCACCTGCCTGTACACCCGACAAGTAAGGTAGGAATATAACAGTCACACAGCTCAACCCAGCGTGCAGCCACATGGATATAACGGTTCGCCAGTTTGTTTGTCAGACTGTCAATAATCCTTCAATTCATGGGAGTTGTGAAACATTTTTTTTAGCCTGTGCATGTGCTTTTGAGAATATGTAAATTTTATAAAACGCCAAAACTTGATTAAAAAGTGTGCAAAAATTCTTCTGCTGGTTTTTCATATCGGTCTCCATTTTTCAGTCATTTTGCTTTAACGAACTAATGAAAGAGGATTTTTCTCATACAATGTAGCGATAAACATTACTTTGTTTTTTAATATTTCTATGACCGTATTGATCACTATCAACAGATGAGGGATCCACACAAAAGGTTAATGTCTTGATAGCCAAACACAGAAAATGGAGGACTTAACAGTTTGTTGGATGAAAAAAAACAAACGCAGAAAAGGACTTCGTAATCACTAATCACATCTTTCCCAAATTAGTCAAGTAGCTTCTGATTAACATCTTTTGTCTGGCAAGGAATACCAAAAAAGTCAAAAGAATATTTAAAAGAAATGTTCATCCAGTTAAGAAAAGTAGAAAATGAATTTGCAAATACAAAGAAATGTAACAAATGAATATTTGGATTTTGTTTAATTCTGGTGAATAAGTTTATGTTTATGGTTAAAGGTTAAAGCACTCTGAGTGGTCGGTATGGTTAGAAAAGTGCAATGTAAATTCAGTCAATTTTCCATTTATTAATTATTATATGAACCCTGCTTTACCATTACATTAAGTGATATGGGGCTGTAAATATTTCACCGGGTCAGGAAAGTAACAGCAGTGGATTGACTTCAATCCCCATCCATGCACAGGCATCCTCTCCCAAAACACACAAAGATAGTGAAAAGGCATTTAAAACTAAAATGTAATAACTCCTACCATCCAACCACTAAAATAACACTTTCTGTGTCGCAAGTATAAGCATAGACCATTTTAATTGTTTAAGTTATGTTGCGTTTGAAAAAAATAATAAAAGACTAGTTATATTCTAGGCTTCTTTTCATTTAAAACAAAATGACGGGAAGAACCACTATCAGACATGTTTCCATTCTCATAAAGTATTCAATCTTTTTTCCCCCCCAGCTTCACTGGAGGCACATGAAAAGGAACTTGGACAAAGTAAAAGCTTAGTTTCTGCATGTTTTTAGCAAACTAGGGCATGCTGCTCCCAAAACAGCCGATATGCCAGTCTGGTCTGATTTCCCTAGGGATAACTAGGCTATCATATCACCTACCACTTTTATTCAGATCCTTCCCACTTCAATTTCTTTTTGGCCACAAACAGGTTCAGATCCCTGGTTTGTGAGCTTAGAAAACATTATTTTAAACCTAAAATAATGGCGCTGAAGAAAATGTCTCCATCTCAGATGCCGAACATTATCAGCAGGATGGGCTTCGCGGTTTATCTGACAAGAATAATTACTTTGCTCTTCTTACTCAGAAGTGAAAAGAGGAAGAAAATTAAATTGATATAGAAGTGTGTTGCATTTAGCTTCTCAATTGACCTGTAAAGACAGCTCTTTAATTCACTCTTCAGCCTTTATTCACTGAAACCTCAAGCTATATATAAAAAAATAAGAGTTCATGGAGTATCCTTTAATGTTTGCCAGTTTTCTGAAAATCAAATAAATATAAAAAAGAATTATACAGCTGTATAGGATCTTTCTGCTGCATGCAGTTTGCATGTTTTCCCCAGCATGCGTGGGTTCTCTCTGGATATTCCATCTTCCTCCCACAGACCAAAACATGTCAGTAAAACTAATTGGTCTCTCTAAATTGCTCTTTGTTATGAGTGTATGGTTGTTTGTCCAGTGAATCTCCACGTTGCCTGGTAATGGGTGTACCCTGCCTCCCACCCAATGACTGACTGAGACAGGCACCAGCCTCTCGATGACACTGCAAAGACAAGAAGCGGGTATAACGAATGGATTGGTATAGACCTGAAAACACGACAGAAACCTCCTTTTATATCAATCAATCAATCAAATTTTATTTGTATAGCACATTTCGGCAGCAAGGCATTTCGAGGTGCTTTACATAATTAAAGAAAAAAATGAGAACAGCATGTGACATTGAATAAACAGTAAGAAAGAGAAGAAAAAGATTAAAAAAGATTTTAAAAAAAGATAAAATAGTCCTTATAGTGCTTTGCCATGCTGCAATAATTAGAATTGAAATTTGCTCATTAAAGTGACATCCATATGACATAGGAAATTTAACAAATACTATACAGTGTGTTGTTTTTATTAACAAATATACAGTGTCAGTAAAAACCCAACTATATAGTAAAGTTTGGATTTTATTATGTTTTTAAAAAGCTGTACTCCACTTGTATCGTTAAATAGCTTGATGGTTTGCCAGAACAATGGCGTTCCCTTATAGTCTTGACGACTGCTATATAAGCTTAACCAAACAACTATTCATTTTTTACTGAAAAACAGACAGAATCTCTTTCTGTCTTCTTCTTTCTGCCAGTGTTGAGAAAATTAATTGCACTGATATAGTGTAGACTCTACTGCAGGTGCATGCATGGTGAAGCGAAGTGGAAGGACTGTGTTGGTTATAATCTGCCTGCCTGGATATTATTTTCTCTGTAAGCACAAAATAATGCATCCGTTCAACAGGAAACATCACTGTGACTTGAAAGCTACCCTGGAGGAAGATATTGACCAGACGTTAGGGTTTTAAAAACAGTTTGACTCAAAATGACAGCTGAAAATGTTTCAAAGTGAAATTACTATATTCCTTCTTCTTGCTATTGTATTCCTTCTAAACTTCCTACGTGTATTTTAAAGCTGCTGAATTTGTTAAATTCAGAATCTCCGTCTGTTGTTTAATAGTAAAAGTATCAAGGAGCAGAGCAGCGAAACATTAGTTGTGTAAGGGTAAGCTGAAAACACGGGGGAACTGTAGTAACCAATAAACAGAGCTTTCTTTCCGAAACATGTCCAGTCCTGGATTGAAAGGACCAGGCTTAAAACCACTCTGGAGGACTTTGGGGGGAAAAAAAGCCTAAAGAATTATTGCTCAGTCACACTTTAACATATTGCAAAACAACTTTAGCACCTTGGAAGTAAAATATATAGAAGTAAGAAAAAGTGGAAGACTTTTTCTCATTGAAGCATTCTATTATTCATCTCAGAGAGGGATATTATCCCTATCCAAAATATCAAAACAAAGAAAAAAAAAGCAACACAACCTCCAGTTCTGTATGTCCCGATTTGTTGCTGCCCTGGCATCTGAAACAAAACAGTGCAGCAAAATCTGTATTTGCATATTTGCTGACCTTATAGGACAAGAATTCCTTACTGAGGACCAAGTAATTCATAAACTGTCAGAAAAAAATGAGTGTCCACTGCCAAGAAGGTTCTTATTAAAACTGCTCTGTAAATCAAGCATGGACAAGTCCTGGCCTTATTACATTGAGGTTTTAATAAAGCTGTCAATTCTTAAGATTGCGCTAGTGACCTCTTTTTATATGAGCCACTTTAATGTTCTCTTGGGATGTGTTTCTGAAGCTTCATAAAGCCGGCACCAAATCATCACACTTAATCAAACACCTATAACCTTCCCCCTCAACTCCAAATTCATGATGTTTATAAACACAACATATTCCCAACTGTTTCACAGTACAAGATACAACACTGACAAGTGAGCAGCATCTGCTGGGGAGAAAACAAATTTACTACAGCAATAAATTCTGTGGGATAGTCTCAATTTAAAAATGTGATAAGACAAAGGTGACAACCAACCCCTTGCGGACAAATCTGAACAAACTACCATAATGACATCGTTGGTCATTTATGCTTCAGGTGAAAAGCCAGTTCACGATAGGATCATTATATACTCTGTCACACTTTTTGACGATTTGTGTCCGATATAAGATACTTTAACTAATATTAGTGTTCAAATCTGGATCAGTCTCATTGGAGATCAAGAAAAGTAATTCCACATGAAGCAAAAATTATAACATTTTTACAATGTAAAAACTCATAACTTCATAACTCATATGAAGTTATGAGTTGATAACTTCATATAAAAAGAAGGGGACATTTAATTTATTAGAAGTTGTTCAGCCATCCATCCATCCATCCATTGTGTTTACCTGCTTGTCCTTGCGGGGCTGCAGTGGGTTGGTGCTACAATGCTTTCTCAGGCAAAGTACTTAAAGTTATATTTTTGAAAACAAGATTGCGATTATGGTCCATGCTCCTATTCCCACTGAAGGAAGTTTTTACAGAGGCAGATGTTATGCAGGGACAAGCCAATCGAGTCCTTACAGCAAAGAGAGAACAGAGAGCAAATGAATATATCCCCCGAACTGAAAAATTAAACAAACTGGATAATGAAGCTGAAGTAACACACACACATCAGTTAAAAAAAAAAAAATCTTTCTTTATCTCCCCTGATGGTTCGCAAATCATTTGCCAACAGCTAGCCTCAAACAGCCAGCATGAATGATTTGCAACTGAGACTAATCTGCTGTAAAAAATAAACGATGTTCTGAATGTTTTTTTTTAGGTATTCTGACTGCGAACAAAGTTAGAGCTGCAGAAACCCTTTAAAGGTCGTCATGTGTCTCAGCTGTAGGACGCATCCATCCAACCAACCAAACAAACAAAGGTGCTTTTCCACTAGTGTGCCTCTAACCAATATGGCCCTGTGCCACCCAGATTTATTTTCTATTGCCAGATCCAACGTGGCTCTGAGTATCTGTCCTCATATTTTCGTATCCATCTCAGGGGCAGTACTATCTGCACTGAGCCAAATATTTAGTGGAAGCAATTTCATTGCCATCTGACCGCATTTGTTGATTGGCTTGTGATTTACATCATGGAAAACTCCAAAGTTCAGCTACTTACTAAGTTTAACCAAGCCACAGAGACAGTTAATTTTACTCCTTTGCATTTACCATTTCTTTCCTACTGCTAGGTTTCAGATTCATATGACTAAAGAACTTTTAAAAGAAGCTGAACATTGGCTTAACTTGCTAGTTTGTCTTGAGTAGCAAGACAAACTAGCAACTCAAGTTTGTCTTTCCCTCGACAAACTTGAGTAGCACCTGCATAATAATCCAGATGCATAGACTGGACTCTGGCCTGAAGGAAGCTGTCGACTTTTTAAATAAAAGTATTGGTACTCACATTTTGTTCCAGGTCCTACTGAGTTTATAACATGCTGTACCATGCAACATTTGCTCAGTGTATGATCTTTTTTTTCCTGGTTGGCCTCCAGTCTTCAGATACTTTGGGTTCTAACCATTTATAACATTGTGTAAATACTTCCAGATTTCAAACTAATTTAGGTATTTTGGTTCAGATGGTTGCTTTATTACCCTGGTTACGTGAGGTAAAATGTGCATTACTGTACAGAGAGACTAAATATTGTGCCATCACTTGATCCTTGGTAATGCAAACAGATACACAGCGACCTTACAGTGAAAGCAAATAGCAAGACATGAACCTTCAGTGCAGACACACCAAATGGCAGTATGTCTGTATGTGGAACAGGTCTATTTCATAATTCTCCCTGAAATTGGAGGCAACATTAACAAAACTGTTGAGGTATGAAAGGTTTAAGGGGAAATGACCAGCTCCCATCTTTGTTTGTTCAACTTGAGTGTGAATCAAATTCCAGCGTCATCATCACTCTGGAGAGGTTGTGAATTTTTAAGAGCCAGTGTAAAGATTTTGTGGGTCTTGACCAAAGATCCCGAGTTAAAAGGGGGGGTTTATGAGTGATGCATTGATCCTAATAATTCCCGGATGCAAGGGAGAAACAAAGAACTAGTGCCTCAGATCAAAGACCTCCGAATGGGCCACTGTCAGCCCGCAAGCTGAATGCTTGAGCCCCCTGCTGCAGAGTATCTGAGAAAGCTCAGAACTCGCATCCATGCTGTTGCCCCTTTTTTGTTCACTAGGATTTCCAACTTCTGGAAATTGTAATGGGGGAAAACTTCCAGCCAATCATATTTGTTTTGTTTCGTTTGAAATCAATTAAAAGAGTCAGTATATAGAAAAGTAAAGAAAATAAAATTGACATGAATTTAGTACGATTTTTATTTTGAATTAAGAGGAATTTATGGGTTATTCGTCATGTTTTTGTTGTGGACTCAAATGATGGTAAGAAAATTGCATTCTCATGCAAAAGACACTTAATGATAAATGATAAATGAAACTGATGAATCACACGAGAACCATAGATTGACATTATTTGATTAGAAAAAACTTATTTTTGTTTTATGTATTTTTTTTACTTGGCTGTTCTAATTTTACCCATAAAATGCATCTAAAATAATGTTAAATAGATTCTATTTTGACTGATTATAAAGCTGCTTGCTACCATCTGATCAATTTTTTTTTTGCCAAAAGTAGAAGATGCGACATTGCCAATAAATGACAGTGTTTATCACCTGTCAGACTGATTGTTTTTAGACATCTTGTTGACGTTGCTCTTGCTCCCTGTCCTCTCTAAGTGCCACTTTTTCTGGGGATTTTCAGTAGCATGTTTAATGTTAATCTTTCCTCAATAAAATAATAAGAACTAATGTTGTTAAACCTTTTGTGCACCTTGACTTGTGCTGCCTCTTCAATAACAAGTTCAAAATGGACATTGGTGGGTCTATTAGAAGATAGTGATGTCCGACAACACTCGGTTACAATATGCACCGTCCCTCTCACCAGTCCTCAGGTCACAGCAGCAGAGAGAAGCAGCAGAGGAAGGGTGGTCCAGAGCACCAAAGACCAGCACCCGGTCTTTTTATTCAAGGAAAGTGAGGTCCACTTTTGTGGGGAGCTTTATTAGTCAGGAAAGTGTTTTGTTTTTTTTTACTTAAAGTCTAAAACTCTTGTAGTGAGAGACAAAAAAAGGGATTTTGTCTCCATGACTGCAGTAACCATTACTCCACAAAAATACTTTGTTGCAAACTTGCATAAACTCTGATTCTTGTCGGAAAATTCTAATTATAAAGAAAATGCCAAACTTCTCAACGCAAATAAAGGAGAAGATGATAAAAAGAAATGGTCATCTTTTAAAATTTACATGTTGAACAAACACATGAGAAATAATGTAATACTACCACTTTAGAATAGACCAAACAAATATTAAACTACAAGTGAAATATATTAACTCATCATGATTTATGAATCCCTTTTACAAGATTCTTTAGATGTCAGTGTTCATGTTGTAATCTTCTTTTAGTATTTTATTGAATGCCAAACTTGGTAGCAGAAGATAAGAAAATGAATCCTTCTGGACCCTGCAGTTGTGGATGTCACAGAAAATCTGGTCAAGTCTGCATATCACAGAGTTCCTGTTCAGCCTGGTTAAAAAATGCAGAGAAAGAATATTTAAAGACGGGATGCTGATCTCTACTGAATGAATCTGTAGAGCAAATTGGAGAACAGAATTTCAAATACTTTGCAAATCTAAACATCATATTTAGATGTATTTCTGAATCATATCACGCCTTGAGTTGAAACATAATTTCTTGTATGCTATAAGTTATATGTGACACTTTATGCTCAGAATAACAAAAGGCTTACATTTGTACAAAAGAAATGGTCTATACTCTGCAGGCCTTCATGCTGTTACAAACCTTCACTGTGGTAAAAACCTCCTGGCTGAAATCGTACAGTCAGATTCTGTTAAGCCCTGCGCACAGAATGATGACCACATCCTGAAAGTCTCCCAAAAGCCTCCCTTCTGGTGGGTTTGAAAAATACAACAGATGGGTGAATAGGCAATGATTGTTGCAGGGGTGGCCCTGTGGAAATGTGCCGTGTGACGGGGAGGGTCAGAGGACACAGAGAGACTGACTTTCCATTGCTCTGTGGAACATCGATGCCAGGAATGATGAGAAGCTACTGTCAGACTCTCTGTGTCTCAAGAAATCTGGGGGAACTTTGACAGTCACTCGAAGCAAATTCATGGCCCATTGAGAGAGTAACTGTGGCTGAGGGAAGCTGCACTACTACAAGGGGTTTTTCTGTACATTTCATCAGGGGAGTGTCAGCCTTGGTGTAGCCATCCACTCGTCCCATTCACCCATTTTTAATCCTTGCTGCAGTATACAGGCCTGAAATGTTTCTTGCAATTTTTCCCCCTGCCTGACTTTACATTTTTTCACAGTTTTTCCAAATGTTGATAAATGGCTTTCTCCATCTGTAATGCAGGTTCAGGTTGCTCTTCTGGATGGCTCCATCTGAAATATTGACTCCCTGGGAATGTTTTCCACCTGTTCTAATCCACATACCATTTTTTTTTCTGCAGGTGAAAGCACCCAAAAAGCTGTGCTACCTCAGCACCAACGCTTAGCTGGACTGGAAAATGGAACAGAGGAAAACCAATTAAAATGCTGTTAGCTCCAAGTTTAAAACTTCCAAGTTGGTTTCACTTTTGGCTGCCTAATTAAAGACAAAAACAACACTGAACTTCAACTTTCATCAAAATGTGGATCAAACATAAAATAACATGACCTCATAGTTTTTTTTTGTCCTCCCACTGATAGCAAAAGTAAATCAACACGGTGAATAGAACCGACCTGATAGTCACCGATTTGAACTGGAGTTTGAAACAATGCCTACAGCTTCACTTGTTTTAAACACAGTGTGGTATTTGATTATCATGAGCTTGTTTTTATGCTTGAAACATTATCTGTACCTCCATATTGCCATAAGCATTAACAGCAACAATATAGGCTTGAGTTGCAATGAGCCTTGCAGAGCAGTATGCTATGAAAAAGTTTGTCATGAATCTGAATGCAGATTATAGCAAGAGGATGACTATGAATTATATTAATAAACTAACTCCCAACACACCGATCGGAAAAAACTGAATACAAAACAGATTTTAAATTATAGAAATTTTTAATGTAAAAAATGTTTCGAGTGATACAGCCCTGGGTTATCTCTAAAGGCAACTAAACCAGATAGGCCCTTCATGTTTTTTTTATTATGCCAGAAACTATCTGAAACTGCTTTAGCAGATAAACCCTACCTGACCCTTTCACAGTCATCTGCAGGGTCATCACCACCAATTGGTGCACATCCCCAACTTGCTAATGAGGGGTGGTGACACTGAGAACAAAGTAAATGATCTTTTTAAATAAAATACTTCCTGTTCTGTTTTTTTTTAATAAATTCTACATTTATTCCCCTTATTACAGTGTCTCGCTCATTATTTTCTAATTTATAGCACCGCTTGTCATGATCTATGGGTGTTTGTGTTTTACACCATTTGTTTAGGATCATTCTATTATTTTTGCCCCTTAGATCTTGCTGTTTTTCTTTTCTCGTCTGTTAGCTATTTTCAGTTTTTATTTTTATTTGAGGCTTCACATAACAAGATAATTGTACAGATTTTTGATTCAGTCTTCCTCTTCAGACAATCTTAAGGATGCTCTGATTATTGTGATGGCTCTGAAGATTATCTTATGAGATATTCCTGCTATGTCTGGTCTGCAAAGAGTGACCTCGGCTGCTCGGAATAACATTTGGACCGTTCCAACCTCAAATCAACACACATCTTGGCTTTTTTATTGTCT
Organism: Poecilia formosa; assembly: GCF_000485575.1. NCBI lineage: Eukaryota > Metazoa > Chordata > Actinopteri > Cyprinodontiformes > Poeciliidae > Poecilia > Poecilia formosa. Next base: position 791,708 of record NW_006799983.1, on the reverse strand, counting down.
GAAGTACTGAACCCCTACACAATTAACAACCCTCTCTCAGGTTGACACACAGCCAGCTCTCCATCCAGTGGGTAGGGGTGGGGTTTCGGGTGGGGTAGGGGGTTGTGGCTCGGGCCTAGAGGGGAATCCAAGCTTCTGATGAGAGCTGGAGAAGGCGGGTTCTCTCCTGTTGTATGTAGAATTATATAATATGTTGCCCCAGTAGAATATATAGTAGGGTGTCCCAGTCATTGTTGCTAAAAACTTTACAAGACCGACTGATTTTCGTGACATAGTGGGTGTAAAATATTGAATAAAATGTTGTGATACATGACTGGCGCTATTTTTACTCTTACATTTAACTTTATGACACGTAAAATTACAAGAGGATTGCCAACTTTGTCTCAAAGTGTATTCTGGGTAAAATTGTGACCAGCCGTCCACCAACGTCATCATCAGTCACTTGGCAACAGATGGCAAACTAGCTAGAGCATTCTTACGGACTAGCATGAGTGGAGCTCCATGGAGCGGCAAAGTGAAAAGGATGGAAAAAAAGAAAGGAAAGAAAAGCCAAAAACTGGACGCATATTTTGTCTTGGAGATGAACCAGACTTTTTTTGTTTGACCCGCCAAAACTGCCAGCCCAGCGACGGAGCCGGACTAGTCACAGGTAGCAACTCTAACATTACTCACAATGTGTGAGTTAACTTTAGACTGTAAATTGTATGAGCCCAGCCGCCTGGCTTACACCCCCTCTTTTCTGTCGGTGGTACAACGATGATGTCAGGGACTGAAGGCTGAGTTATAGTCGCGTTTTGACAATTCGGGTTGAGGGGGTGCGAGCCAAGACAGCAGTATGGCATTTATAGTTAAGGTTTACATTAGAGCCGCCTGAGAGAGCATCGTCCAGTTTGTGTGAACGGCGGCGCGTGCGATCCGCGCCGAGCTACAAAGATCTTGAGGTGCACGAGGTGCTACGACAGGCTGCGCATGCGGCGCATGGGGCGCGTGCCTCTGCGTGTCCGCTTCAACGCGGGTAGGATATCCATTTAAAATATGAGCTTGCAACCTGTTGATGTGATGTGTTGCCAATCAAAAAACAAAGTGACACAAACATGGAGGGAAATCCAAGATACAAAGAAGACAAAATAACTTAAAAACTATAAGCATTGCTCATTGCTAATCGACCATGTTTGTTTACTCTGAACTCACATTTGATCTTGAGAGGTTTTTGAGATTCAAGTCTGACATCCGAATGTTCCTGAGTGAAATTTGTCGATGTGGACTTGCCATTTGGCTGTTCATCACACAATGTTCGACCAAACATGGCATATGTATGATTTTCAATTCATTGTTTTATTGTTTTTCAACTAATTTAAACACACTAGAACACTGGAAATAGGTAATGTGTGGAATCATTTTATAGTTATAAAAGAGAAGATGCACAGCAAAACTTTACTGGGTTTAAACTTTATATTGGTTTCCTTAAAGAAATAGAAGAATACTTCTATTACTTCTATAATTGAGAAGATTCTAATTTTCCAGGGAATAACATGTTTCAATTTGAATGTTAAAATTACCCACAGGGTAAGATTGACATTCACGAAACAATGAAAAGTTCTGCAAAATGTCTTTTTTAAACTTTTGCTATTGTATCAGTCATTGCCTGCTCATTTGTTTAAAGCATGCATAAAGTGCTAAATGTGAATGCTACTACTTACAAGTTCATTGAATAATTTTTAGATGGCTGCCTTGAATATCACTTTGGGTGCATCTTGAAGGGTTCTATGGCTGAAAACAATTCTGCTGTTTGAAAAAGGTTCATTAAGCAATTAGAATGTTTAGGGAAATTAATCTGCATCACTCTGCAAGCAAATGGTTGCTCCGTGGGGGTGTATTGGTGCTAGAACACTTGGAAAGATGATTTAATGTTTCCATTTGACTGCCGGTCTGCAACAATGTCACATTAATTGATTGAATCCATTCTGAACCGCTAACTCAATTGAAAACATTGTGTGCAGTGCAGCTGAACAGATCTTGGGAACAGATAGAAGGCTTGAGGCATCCCCTCATTTCCTGTGAGAGCATGTTCTGTCAGAGCATTTATTCTTTCTAATGGGTGTCTGACGATGATGCCTTCCACTCCCATATGCCTCACACAGGCTAAAAGGCTGACATGTGGGTGTTACCAGTCAGAGCCTCGAAGCTCAAACAGACATTTCTACATAATATGGTCAAGGAGTGAAAAAAAACTCAAGTTGTTCAGTCTTAAGGCATGTTGTGACTACATAGACCTTCTTTGGAAATCGTGGCAGTTTTCTGGGGCAATTATTTAGCCCCTTCAATTTACATGATCTTTACCAGTATATATATTTACCAGTGACGTTCTTGTTGGGTTTGGATGTATTGCTATAACCATAAAACACCCAAAATAGAGTGTTACATTTCAATCTGGTCATTATTTAAATATTTAGTTGTTTTAAAACACTTTAATTATACTTTACTCTACACCATCCAATACAAACGCAAGAAAAACAAAGAAGTTCATATAAGGTCACATTAGTCTTCTTAAAATTTTATTGTTAGGGTCTTTTTTGTGATCTTTCTTTTTTGTTAAAAGATAATCTTACTTTTCACTTGTATGTGAAGGCCATGTGCCATATATTTTCCACAATTTTCCATAAATTTTCTATCTCTCTGTGGTGAAAAAAAACTGGTTGCCTCAACGGAGATAATCACCAAAGAGGACAGCAAAACATTGCCATAGCATGATGCTGCCATCACCATGCTTCACTGTAGGGATGGCATTCGCCTGTCGTGGAGCCCTACTTAGTTTCCTCCAAAAACGACACCTAACACACAAATAAGTTCAATCTTTTTCTCATCAGACCGGAGAATTTTGTTTTATATGGTCAAAGAGTTCTTCAGGCACCTTTTGGCAAAATCTACATGACCTGCCATGTGACTTTCATTAGGGAGTGGCTTCCATCTCACCATTCAACCATACAGGCCTGATAAATGGATTGTTGCAGAGATTGTTGTCGTATTGGAAGGTTCTTCTGTGTCCCCACAGAGGAACACTGGACCTTTGACAGATTGACAATCAAGTTGGTCAATCAGCTTGGCCCTTCTCCCCACATAGCTCAGTTTAGATGGCCAGAAGCTTTAGGAAGAGTATTGGTCTTTCCAAGCTTCTTCCATTTACCAATGATGGAGGGTAGAAAGCTCAATTACTTCAAACCAGCAGAAATGTTTTTGTATCTTTCCCCAGATTTGTGCCTCAAGACAATCCTGTCTTTGAGTTCTATAGACAATTCCATCGATTTCATGCCTGGTGTTACACGTGTTAGTACTTGTGTAATCAAACATCTCTATTGCCAATAAAAAGAGACAGCAATGGGCATGAGCAACTGCCTACGTCAGTCAGTGAGTGTGACACAACAACATAAGAGGTGAGGCACGGCTCTTAACTGCCTCGCCTCGTACTCCTCATGTATTTGACCAGGCAATGCATAAATTTAGCAATTTTGTCCATACAAATGTTGAAATCGTACAGAAAACAAATTTGCAGAACAGTCAAGTGGACAAATCGATTTTCTGTTTTCATTGTTAGTATTTTACTTGTCATGGTGACATGATGGCGCGCAGTCTTCACAAATGGACGTCACTAACATTCACTCCAGAAAAGCTCTTTGTAGGGAGGTAGTTTGACTGTTACTCAAACAGAGGAGGACAATGATGCTACCCCATACCCAACACCGCTGCTGTTCCTGTCATTAGTATGTTTGGGGATGTGATTTCCATCAAGGAACGTCATGCTACAGCACAGCATCTCTAAAAACTGTTAAATTGTGTGAATCATTATTACTATATTAGTAATCCTACTTGGAAGTAACTGTACAAATGAGACTGTGGCTCCAGTCCGACCCATTTGCCTCAACAAAGAGCAAGGTCAGCTAATAGGTGTTATGCTTTAAGCTCTTCCTCGGTAAAGGGGTTAAAAAAGGCAGACAATCCTAACAGCAAAATTATGTTTTCACACGCTGAGGTAAAGAACTTGAGGCATAATTCATCAGATCAGACTTAAAGCACAATCATGGCAGTCCAGACTATTTCCGGTCAGAGACCAACGGCCTTTTATCAGACCATCCTGAGTAGCTGGAAGATGTATTGTCTGTGTGCAAACAATGCATCACTGCCCTTTGGACTTATGTCTGCCATAATTATAAAGGTACCTTGGTACAGCCTATTTTTTTACACTCCATTTTGTTCCAGGATCCATGAGCTCCCGCGAAGGGCAGATATGGTTAGGGACGGCAGGAGCAGCAGTGTAGAATGCTAATTGTTTTGAAGGGCACAGGATTCAATGGTTGTTATGGTAACGAGAGTGTGCACAGGAATGTAAGAGAGATGCAGCCAATAAAATAAAAAATGGAAGGTAAAGACATAAAAAGAACAGAGAATAGCCTGTATGACTGTCAGAAAGAGAGAGATGGGTGAATAATGGGTACAAAAGAAAAGAGGAGAGAGAAAACAAGAAACACCGGAGATGAATAGTAATTCTGTAAGATCAGCAGTGCTACAAGCTTAATATGCAAAGTTTTTCATTAAGGAAATAAATTTAACGTTCAGGTTAGACATTATTTTATTCACCTAACGACTCCTTTTGTACTTTGAAAATGTTAGAGTGGAGGAAAACGGATTTGAATTTTTAATTAATCACAAATTCTTCATGGCATGCATGTCAATACAAAATCCCATCGGACAAAACGCTTTTGCAGACATTACCTGAGGACACATTATTTCAGCTGTTCTTTGAACAGGATGTACTGTCCCATTTTTTTTTTTTTTTTTTTTTTTTATTTTTTAGTTAAACCAAAAGTGCTTCAATAACCCAGGTTTACAAGAAGGCTTCCAAGTCTCACACACATATCACTTTAGGGCGAGGTTTATTCTATTATCCAGCAATTCATTTTTATCTTGTTGTCTTACTCTTAATATATTGTGTCCTTTAAATCAAGCCACTCCACCCATTCAGAAGTTAGAAGTGGGCAAATCTCCATCTGCAGACCATTTGCATATCATAGCAGTGGAAGTGACACTAACATGATTATTGCTGAATTGAGAACTGTTCACATTAATTCCATCACAATAGAGTACATCTGTAGTATGTGTGCCCTTTTTAAGTTGCAACTAACGCCACACAATTCTTCAGCAGGTCTTCAAGGGTTTGTGGCAGCTTTACTTAGCTGGATATCACGCAGTGTATGCTATAGTGTCAAATGTGTAGGCAGGTGATGTTGGAGAATAATTTATTCAATGTTTTGTATCTTCCTACATCACTGATATAAAAGGCAGATATGTGAAGGTGTGATAGTGGCATCAGTTACCTTAAAAGCAAGATATATGAAATCTATTGAATATGTTTTCAGTCTGACTTGTTTAAGTTTAGCAGGTGGAGTGTAGTCATTACTCAGCTACCTCTACCTCTAGAATTTGCTCAAAGAGCAGACAAGAATGTACAAGGGTTGCAGGCAGCTTTGAACCAGGGCAAGATATTCCCTCAGCATTCTGTAACTAATGGGAAATTAGTTAATATTGACCACTTAAAGAAATGATTAATCTTCTTCCTTACTCTTCTCTTCCACTCCCCTGACCTTCATTCTCCATACTTTGGTTATTACACTTGCAAACATACACAACATGTCTCTGACAGAAAATGCTGGGTTGGTTGGCGCCATCAGAGCAAAAGACCCAGAGACGAGAGCGGTCCAGGCCAGCCGTAGTCTGTAAGTAGGCTGTACCTGCAGCTTGCAGCTTGCAGCTTGTTCCCCAGGTGACTGTCGCTGTACCGTTACTTTACATCAAAGTGATGGAGGCTGGCTTACCCAGAGTGGAGGGACAGATTGAGGCTCCATATTGTGCTCTTTCTCCCTGTAGCATTTTAAACTCTACTAGTGGTTTAATTAACTCAAAGTCAGAAGGTGTGTCAGCGGCCAAACATCTTTGTGTTAGAGATGTGGGTGTGGGGTTATCCCCCACCACTGCACGGACAATTTTGTTTGTGGTGTTAAAATGGTAGAAAAGCTTTTCTGTAACTTAAATATTGGGCTTATGTTTTTCTTCCCGAACTATATAATAATATTTGCGCATTGTTGCACTATTATTAGATATTTTGGCACAAAATTCCTGACCACATTTTGATAGCATGAAGGCCTAAACCAGGGTCGGGGCCATCCCCACCGTGATTAGTCCGATTGTCCTCCTCCTGCCACCGGCCATGTACAAGAGTTTTCAAAGTACTGGTATAGCAACTCGTAGTTTAAAGAAGCATAAAGAACTACACTATGGTGGGAAACCTTGGTGTCTCTCTTTCCTGTGGTACTCTCTTGCTCATTCTTGGTGGATTCAAGGCCCTTTTCAGGCGACAAGGGATTTGTAGTCCCCTTCCAGAGTCCAGGGCCTGACAAACTCTGAAAGGGGATCCGATACCAACCAACCTCATTTTACTTCTTTCAGTTCAAAGGAGGAGTGGCTTCCCTCAAATGACATAGATTTCCGCCTCATCTCTCTATCTGTCTACTCACAAGAAAGCTTACGTTAGCTGCTTGTATCTCTTATCTTGTTCTTTCTGTCATAATCCATATCTCATGTCCATTGCTCAAGGTCGTAAAGTACACAGACCAGTAAACTGAAAGCTTTGTTTTTTGGCTCAGCTATTTCTTTAGCATGGCGGCATAGAGAAGATCCCAGACGACTGAACATGCCGTCACAATCCATCTATCCGTCCCCTACTTTATTCGACTTTCAACTACAAATGTCACACAGAGCTACTTGAACTAATCACTTTAATTTGCATTTTTCTTATTAACAATATAATTTCTTGAAAAGTTTAACTGAGGGACTATTGGCATTAGATTGTAGCTTAGATAATTACTAAAACAAAACAAAAAACAACTAGTGGACCATAATAATACAAAACATCCAAAACGTATTTGATCAAAGAAAAGAAGGTAATGAAAAGTTAGAATACAGACTAAAATGAATGATGTTGCAGGTATTATTAATCAAAGGCAGCTCAAACCAGATGATTTTTTTTTTTTTACTTGATTTGAAAGAACTCGGTGTTTCAGCATTTTGATGTTTTTTGGAAGTTTGAAATGTGAAGCTCTTGATTTCCTGATGTACCAACATTCCAACTCTCACCTGCTTTTACAAGATATGAATCGTTACCAAAAACACAAACTCCCAGGTACAAGTGACAGAAATAAGCTTCTTCCATGGGGTGGCCAGGTTCAGTCATAAAGAAAGGAAATGTGATCCTCCAGGATGTAATGGTGGGTGTTACTGGAAAGGTTTACTTCCTGTTCTCTCTTTCACTCCGTCTCAGATAAGTAGAGGATGGGAGGGAGAGAGGGAAGATGGATGGATGGATAACTGGGTTGTACTCCAACTCTTGCATATTGATGATATTGACTGTTGTTTTAGGCTCCAGCCTCTCTGTGACTCTGAAGAGGACTAAACAAATAGACATTAAGGTGAATACCTGAAGTTTAATTGATGTAAACCAAATCAGGAATTAAATTAAAAACCTTGATGTGGCTATTATCCTTTTAAAAAAAACTTTAGTTGTTTCCATTGTATGCTCCTGTGTTTGAATAATTGAGCTGCCTATAAAATGAGCCATGCTTATTGGAAACTTTTTTAGCTTTGGACACAAGTAGTAGGTGAGGACAAGTTTGAAAAAAAATATGTATAACCTGCACAGGAATAAAATTCTCAGCAATCTGCGCCACTTTTAAGGTGACGGTGTGGACACATTTTGGGGACATGCTCGATTGTAAGTTTGTGATGAGGGAGAGATCTGTCACTAAAAAGATGTTTTACAGACCACTTTTATAGCAGATTCCTCTGAGTCGTCATTCAAAGTTCTTTCAGGAACTTCACGATAACAAGCTGTCACTTTGGAGAATCCAAAAAACTGTAATGAACTCTAAAAATGTGTTCAGTCATTCAGTTGGACAAAACATGGATGGATATGCCTTCTTACTAACCTCTTTCTTGCATGTCTTCTCTAATGAATAAGAGCTGATATGTGTTTTGCTGCGCTGCCTTTTTAGTCACGAGAAGCTTTGTTAAACTGGTGAAACAGTTGACAACTGAGAACTGCGCTCTTCACTGCCCTGGCGATCACCCTTCAAATCAGTTTATTTGCATAATGCCTGGAGACATTTAAATGTTTCAGAGTAAAAATGTGTTATGTACAGATGGAACCACATTCAGACACAGTCAAATGGTCTCCATCTTTAGTTAATAATGGTTTGACTTGAGAAGAGAAGAGTAAACATCAAGAAGCTGTTTTGTTTCATAATACTGTCAAAGTTTGGTTTTTTTTGTCTATTTATTATCACTAGTCTAGATTAAGAAAAACTGCTTAGCTAAGCTAGACATTATAACATACTTCAACAATGACACAACTCTTTAATCCTGGGATTTATGAACTATTTCATAATAAGCACATGACAAATTACAGCATATATCACAAAGAAAAGCTGATCTTTTTTATGATAAAGACACATGTGCCTGTCTCAGTCTGAAAGGTATTAGCTCTTCCCTTTAGTCTTTGGCTTGAGACAAATAGCACAGCCTTCTTACCATTAGTTTCAGATGACAAATTGTCTATTGAGTTTTATATTTTCAAACTTTGATTTTTTTATATTTTGTTAATTATAAGTAATTTAATTTGTAGCAAGTAATTGAATTTCTCCAGCAGTTCATTAAGCTCGAAAAAAAAAGAGTTCATAAAGAGGACTGTCATTTGAAAACATGTCAAAAAGGCCACTTGGCTTTGAAAACATTTGAAGAAAGTATTGAGTATTACAGCTGTAAAGCAGACACTGGCGAATCACCCTGAAGATGCTTTTTTGTCATCAAAGTTTTACAAATAGAACTTTTATAAATTTGAATAAAAAATTATCTCTGCTGCAGACTGGTATGTGTCTAAATATTTTATTTTCTAATTGATTGATTGATCAGGGTTAAGTGCCTTTACAATATTCATTGAAAATGGCTGAACAATTCTTTACGTTTTCTTTTTTTTTTTTAAGGACTAAAACAATCTCACATGTTTTTTTTTTCTGTTATCGAAATTTGAGGTTAGTTTGATATTTTACACATTTACTAAGTTTTTCAGTTTTTTTGACAGCTTTCTGTAAGTTGTCAGGAAAGGGGCGAGACTGACCAAAGGATAAATGAGGAGAGTGTGGAGAAATAAATCTCCACTCTCCTCGCTGTTCTTTTTCCTCTAGCAATGGAAAGTTGTGAACTTGCTGTTTGTAAACACTGCTACATGGTAGCTATTGGAACGAGTCCAGCCTTTGACAGAAATGATAACCACATGTCCAGGTCCAGACTGGAATAAAACTGGTGTGTGAGGAGATATGAATCCCTAAGCTCATGTGAGACTTTCTTGATTTTTGATTTAACAGTACTGCAGGATAACCACAACCATCATGGGACTGGAAAAAGAACAGTCATACATGAGGTCTGCTTACAAGATTGTAAAAGTGGATGTGCTTCAAGTTACCAAAGTTTAGAAAGTTATTTTTTGCTGATTTGTATCACAATTACACAATATCTGTGTAATTATAAAATTAAATAAAATGTCATGCTGTGATATTTTACACTACCAAATGTGGCACTATCTCTAATGTTCAATAATCAATAAACCTGGCCAGTTGGTGGGTACAAAGCTGAACATGTCACCAAGGAGCATCACAGGAAAAATTAAATGCGTTTTGCTTTGGAAAAATGACCCTCTCGAATCTGACAGTTATCTGACTTAATGACAGCTGTGGAGTATATTTGCATCTTGTTTTAACCTTTTAAACAATTTTTTCTTGGTCTTATTATTGTCATTTTGCGTTATTTATTTGAACTGCATAGGAATTTGGTCAATATCAGTTATTTTTGTGCTACATAAATAAAATGACATTGAAAAACCTGAATCAAATCTAGGTTTCAAAGACAAAAGCATTACATTTCATTCTAACTTGAACATTATGCAATATACAAACTCAAAGTAGCACATAATTACACACGTTTTTAACATTATCTACAAATACCAACAATGCAATCTAGTGTCTTGGGAAGCCACTTCATTGTCAGAGAGAACGTGCCTGTGTAATTTCATGTCAGTTTAAATGTAGTTCCTTTCTAAAACACTCAAAGGTTTGGTAGAGAACATTAGTAAACATGCAGCATTGTGAGCACAAAAGAACAGCAGATGCATAAAGGATGATATTGTGAAATTTAAAGCTGGGTAAGGTTATAAAACGATCTCACCGAGCACCATAATATAAAAACTAAAAGACTACGGTACAATCACAGACCCAATCTGTCTGGTTTTTATCATTTTAAATTTACAACTAACACCAGAAAACAAAAATTGAGAAAAACATGTTAATTTAAGTAATCCAATTCATCTAGTTTTTAAAGGAATAAAACTTGAAAGAGAATACCAGCCAATATTTGTTCATATGTGCTGAAATATTAACCAGATTCATTGATTTGTTTTTCAATTTAATCTTGAATTTTAAATATCCAAGTCTCCATGGCCAAATCAAAACAAGCTTATCACATTTACCCGATCAGACAGAAAAACATTTTGAAATGCAATAAAATTGTTTCAAAGCAAAAACTGCTATGGCCTTGTGAGGGGGGTTTAAGATGTTTTAGGTATATGCTTCTTCATTTACACACTAACTAGATTTGTGTATTATCCAAAGGGAAATAAGTAATTTATATATGCATTTATTGTACCTGAGGACTCATAGAGTAAGTATGTAATCAGTTTTTGCGTATACCAAAAAAAAACTTAATTAATTAAAGTGAAAATGTAGGTTTAATAAGGTTGTCCAGGTGGATGATAATGCACTTCTTCAACAAGATGATATGCAACATCATATGATGTTTTGAGTTGGATTAGATGTTACAATAAAGCAGTTCTTAAATTAGAGTGTTTTGGGACATTTCTGAAAACTCCAGTATACCTCACTATGCCAGGAATTCAAGAGAATATTTTCCGTAACATTAAATTTTTAGAGACACAATAATTTTACATTTACTTAAGTCTTCACCAGTCAACAGAATTTGTCATGGCTGATTTATGCCATCATGTGTGATTGTCTAATCAAGTGTGTTGACTTTCTTCTAAAGTGGAAAATGTTGTACATGTATAATATGAAATTCCCAGTGTATCTTTGCATGGAATGTTGCCATGTCATATTTATAAACGCGTTCTTCTACTTTCATTTTCCTCTTCAGAAAAGACATGCTACAGATTACAGATAGTTTGGGAGAAAATGTCAACCGGTGAAAACTGCTTTACCAAAGAAACTTCAGTTTTTGATCTTTGGCCTTTTTTAAAATGGCCATTGGGACCCATAGTTTAAAAAACAACTGAAAAACACACTTTGTTCCTTTTAATTTTTTTAGAAAAGCAATTTGTTGAAATTGTTTCTCTCTTTTTTCCCACCTATTTTTTGTCGTTGCCTATGCGATTCTTCATTTACATGTTTTATTAATCTGACCTTCTTTTGTGGCCTCATTTATGTAATGTATTATGTTTTGCAATAAAAGGGAAAAGAATATAAGAAATGCCTTTAATCAGGTTTATTTCAGTCTTATTCCTTTGCTAAAAGAGAGATAAAAAATATAAACCTATAGGTTGACAAAATGTACCATGATAGAACATTATGATATAAAAATGATTATTTGGCATTTTCTCTACTTGTAGATAATGGCTTCCACAACTTTCTGGATTCCCAAAGATTTCTAAACTAATAGACTTCAATTACTTTATTTCACCCCTGTTCAGTTACTTGCTGAGTTACACTCTGGGCCTGATAGGACATTCCTGTGCTATTCAGTTACTTTGAAACGTGTGTTTTTCTTGTTAGTGTTGTTGCTTGTTTCTTTAAACAACATGTTGAACAGCTCATTATGTCTTAAAGAAACCCAGGTTTGTAGCTGGCATCATTAAAATGTGATCCATGAAAATCCACTCTTGTTCATCATTCAGAGCTCGTGAAGATGTGTTCATTTGATCTAATTCAACTGCGCAGGAAGACAATCTTCTGGCATTATTTATCATGGCTGTATACAGAGAATTGTATTGATTCCTCTTGAAACCCGACTCACATCTAATGACGGTGCCATCTGCTCTTTCATTTATAAACTCAAACCATGTTTTCACCTTGAGTCACAGAATCAAACTATTGACAGATCAATTGACGCTTTATTTTGGTGCACAAATGTGACTATGATCAGTGAGCTCAATGGTTTTCCATGAAAATATAATCAAATTTGTTGAGAAAGGTAGGAAGAATCTCTAACTACAAAAATTGATCCTTTACTTGCATTCTTTTTAATCACTGCGTTCAAGTCAAAATAATATACTTAGCTGGGTACATCCATGTTTTTATGTGTGACGTGGTTTCACAAATTAAACAACAGATTTTAATGTTTTTTTGGTAAAAGTTTTTAACAGACTGCAAAACATTTTTGTCAGGTGCTTCAGAAAGTGAAGTAGGTCAAGTCACACTATGTGCCATGACTTGCAAAGGTTTGTGCTGCATATCCCTTGAATCCATTTTTACCAACAAAGCATGCATGTCTATGTATTCTAACACGATTTTATGTTACAGACCAACAGAAGGCAGAGCAATAGTAGCCGAAAAAGTTAACTTTTGGTCTTTCTGTCCTCTACATGGCCTGTGGTAAGCACTGTTTCACAAAGTGCCGATTTATGTAGAGCTTAACTTTTAGTTATCCTATCAGGAAAATTTTTGTTGAAATAGTTTTTTGATTAACAGTTTTTTGTTTTGTTTTTTTATAGGTGATTAGCAATTAAGTCACAAAGGAAGACTAATATGTGAACAGTTAATGACAGATTGAATACTTAGTGGGCTCTCCTATGTTTTTCCATGTCTTCTGATGGCAGGTTGTTGTAATAACAAGCAAAGATGATTGAATAAAAAGCAACTTAATTGTCACTATGATTCCAATGTGATGTATACGACGCTAATGTGATACTTGCTAGTTAAGCCAAAAAAAACAAAAAAACATTCTATTTCATTTATTTAAGGAAAGCAACATTCAGTTACAAAAAAATAAAACTTTTCAATATTATGTTGTGAATCATCAACACTGAATTTGTGAAAATACAACCCCTGGCAAAAAGTATGGAATCACCAGTGTTGGATGAGCAGTCATTCAGACATTTCATGCTGTAAAACAAACTCGGATCAAAAACATGACACAATATTAAGGTCATTCCAAAGTGCAACTTGTTGGCTTTCAGGAACACTCAAAGAAATGAAGAGAAAACATTGTGGAAGTCANTACATGGGTTATTTAAGGTTACAGACGGAGTATTTCTCCTATCACACTGCCAAACATCATACACATTTGGCATGCAGACTTCTTTTTCCTTTCATATCTCTACAACAGACAAATAGAAAGCTTAAGTCGGAGTAACTGGTGGTGGATAATACACCCCAACACCAATAAACTACATAAAAGTTGATGCCCCAGCACAAAAGTAGAAGAATAATAAGGAAAGACGTGTCAGAAAAAGCATTTTAAGACGAGGAAGAGGGCTTTTTTCTTTAATCCTTGCGAGGCAAAGCATCTTAATGGTAACTTTCTCTTATCAGGCATGATGCAGAGGCCTTACTATGGCTTTGCCTCACTTTGATGTTTTATGGGGGAACTTAGACTGCTTTTCCACTTGCACGCACACGTTCAGCCTCACAACCACTTAGCAGTACAAATAGATCTATAGTGTGAAGATTTGATATTCTAGAAGTGCTAGGATTATTGCGTTTCCCTCCTTCGGCCTTAAAATAGTAAAGAATGTTTTAGATCAGACTCCAATGTGCAATGAATACATTTATCTACATGTAGTTGTCAGTCTTACCTAATTGGTAAAATAGGATATGGGTTGGCTGCCTCATATAAAGACAGCACAAAAAGAAAAGAAAGGGGCTTCACTTTTTGAAAATTAGCATTTTCTTAAGAAGCCAAATTGTTGTGGAAGGCTGCTCACCAAAAGATGCGGCCTTATGGAGATAACACAGATCTGTAGCTAATATATTACAGATAGGTTTAAAAAATATATATATATTGCCCGTTTCCAATCATTTCCATTTTAGTGTGATGACACTTCAGTTTACAATGGAAAAGAAGTGAGAAAATATCATGGTTTTATTGCATATGTGGCATTTATTAGGCAGATTAATGACCCCAGTCTCTATAATTAAACCTAAAACATTTTGGACCATCCACACTTTGGTTTTTAGCCATTATGACAAAGATGAAAAGAGTGAGCATGAAATAAAAATATACACTTACTCAAAATGGAACCTATGGGGAGGAGATTTGTAGAGAGAAGAAGTTGCCTTAGTATAGACACCTGAGGCATACTGCAGGCAAAAAACAGTATAGGTGACACAAACTCATTTATGCTGAAACAAAAGTTGTTTCAGTCAGGTAAGAACTAGCCCCGTCCCTCAAGGCTGCATCTTTAATACCAACACAATGCTCAAGACAAGAAGAGGAATTAAAATGCAGTGAACCACTGTGTCAAGAGCAGCAAGAAGCTGAAATGGAAAGATTGTATGAAAGGTGTGAAATTAATGATCTAGTTAAAGAAACCTTTTCAACAAAGAAATATGGAAAATTCACTGATTTCAGACGAGCCTTCTAAGAGGACTGTGGCACATTTATGATGAAGCTTACAGCCTTGAGAAAGACCTTTACCTTGTTAGCCAGGCCTTCCTGTACTATTCTACTCAATTCAAATGCTTACAGTACAGTCTGGGCTTTCTTCTTTTTACTTGGATTCCCTCCAGTAGAATTTCTACCGGGCCAATCGGCGAACAGAAGGAAGATTTGTGAACGATGACGTCGATATTTCTGCGCTGTTTTAGAATTGTAGTCTGCATGTTGTTTCAGCAATGGCAGCAGAGGAAGTGAAAGAAGCTGTCCAGTCTGTGCTGGCCACGCTTCCTGATATTAAATTAACATTAACAGCCATCTGCTTCAGCTGAGCATTTCTCTCTTTGCAGTGAAGGATGATTGTTTACAGTGCAGGCAATTTCCGGAAAGCTTCACAGCATCAAAGCTGCTGCATTACGTACATCGCAGACAAACGTTAGCGACTGAGTAAAATTTAAACTTCAACAGAGTCCATGCCTCCAGAAAGTAATCGTTTCTCGATAGCTCGGACCCTCTGTATGAAGCAAAGTGTAGTACAAAGGGCTGATTTTTTTTATCAGGCTGGTGGCTTTTGACATTGGGATGAAATTAGCTCTGAAAAATGTCTTTGGTTTTCAATTTTACAGCGTTCAGATAAATATGCCAACATGTCTTTCAGGGTTGCCCTGCGCTCAGCTCTCCAGCATGCCTGGGTGACACATCAAGTAACATCATTCAGCCAGGGCTGACATGTCAGTTTGGGGCGCATGGGTTTTAAACGCCCTATATTGTCATGGCAACGCTAGAGAGTTGTACCTTCCAGCAGAACAATTATCCTGAACACACAGTCAGCTTTGGTTTGTACCTAATCATATACATGTTCTAGAATGGTGTTGTCAAAGCCAGAGACTGAAATCTAATTGAAAATCTGTGGTGACACTCTCTCTATGAGCTGGTAGAGACATACCTCAAAAGACTTGCAGTTGTATTTTTAATAAAATATGGTTCTAAAAGTGCATGAGCTGCTTTGTGTTAACTCAAGAGGGCCTAAACATTTCATTTTTCTTTCTTGTGGGGAGCTTTAAAAAGCATTCCCCCTGTTGTGTTTCACTTCATAGCTATGCATTACTTTGCATAGCTATGAAGCTATGCAAAGTATGAAGCTATGCAAAGTAATGCATAGCTTACTTGGACCAAGATTTGATGTCTTGGTCTAAGACATAAAATCCCCTGAAATCCCAGTTTGTTGTATCAAGATAAAATCGAAAAAAAAAAAAAAAAAGGCAGAGAGAGATGGGAATACTTATGCAAGGCACTGTAAAGAAAAGAAGGATTAATACTTGTACTCATCACCAAGTAGAGCAAGTCATAAAAATATTTTCTGACATTTCTGTGCATTCTTTGGTTTGAAAAGAAGCTCACAGATTTTCCTAACAGATGCTCACTATTATGTCTGGTCTTCAGAGAAACAAAATAAAAAGGCCAAATTTTATTATAACTGTAATCTGTCATTTTCTCTGTGTTGGAAGGATAGAGAAATATTAGATAAGATGAGTCAGAGGAAGTATTTTAAAAAGAAGTCCTCAGAGCAGAGCTTACAGCAAACTGGGGGTCAATGAGTGTTACAGCTCAAGCTCGTAGAGGAATGACAGGTCTGGGTTTCTTCGTGCATTTGCTTTTCAGGATTTTCAGAAGAAGCAAAGAGAAGCTGTGGGTGGGTAAAGAGTCAAAAATATCCCAGGCCTAATCACACAAGTCAGATCCTAATCAGCTGTACTGAATCATCACTGTAGATGTGTGATGGTGCAAGAGCAAGAGCTGAGACTATTAAAAAAAAAAATAAAAATACGCCAGATGATAATCACAGCACATTTCCTATTCTGTCTCCACCTATGCTGACAAACAAAAAAAAAACAACAAAAAAAACTAAATAGAGTGCAAATGCTGTGAAAAAAATCAGCAAGAGAAACCAGCCAGGTCAAGGACTCAATTTTACATATATTCACACTTCAATTTTATGAGAACAGATATTCAAATTGTATTTCTATAGCTCCTTTCTCAAACATAATTTACAAATATAAACACTGAACATGCCTCTAAAGTGAGAAAGTCGATTGAATCAATGCTTTTACGTTTAATTTAAAATGCAGTTAATTGAACAGAGTTATGCACTTAGCTTTTTGCCTCAAGCAGCTAAATTTTAATTTTAATCACAGTACTAACGTCGGGCTCCGATTAATTGAACTTTAAATGACATAATAATGTTTCTGTCTTACACACACATAACACAGCAAATTCGGAAGTGTCAGATTTCCAGTGCAAGTGTTGCATGTTAAAAATACAGTGTTAATTCAACAACATGAGTGTTAGTGAGTGTTAGTTTCCCCTAACACTCACTAAAGAGTACCAAAGAGATGAACAAAAATTTAACTCCGTGTTGATTTCTAAACTAAGGTGCTCCATTGTTGGCTCATGGTTGCTAAAAACCTTATCAGACTGACTGATTTTAGTGACATAGTGGGTGTAAAATATTGAATAAAATGTTGTGCCACATGACTGGCTTTATTTTCACTCTTACATTTAACTTTATGACACACAAAACTACAAATGAATCGTCCTTATTGTCTCCAGGTGCATTCTGGGTAAAGCTCGACACCAACGTCATCAGTCACTTGGCAACAAATGGCAAACTAGCTAGAGCATTTCTATGGATTATTATTATATTACATCAGACAAATAAAAACAACTTTTTTATTACAGATATATGATCTTAATGAAAGGTAAGCCCTGCTTAGATGTTATTTACAAAAGATACAAATCCTCTGACAAACGGGCCTCATCTGAACGCATATTCTAATTGATGACTCCGTTAGAGCAGGAACACGGCATGTGCATGACTAACGGTGTTGGACAGTGACTGACTTGGCGTCATAAACTGGAAGGAACCAGAGTTTTATGGAGGAGGTGATCGTTAATGGCTGGCAGCTGGTACACAACACATCCACACTAGAACCTACGTTTGCAGTCTAAAAGAAGAAGAGCGAAACATCCTGAAGGAGAGAAAAAACGTAACAAAACTAAACATTCTTAACAAAAACTGCGAAGCTGATGTAGT
Organism: Poecilia formosa; assembly: GCF_000485575.1. NCBI lineage: Eukaryota > Metazoa > Chordata > Actinopteri > Cyprinodontiformes > Poeciliidae > Poecilia > Poecilia formosa. The sequence continues at coordinate 773,854 of NW_006799983.1, read as the reverse complement.
GTAGTTTAGGCATAGTTCATTCAGTTCAAAATAATAGTCCATCACTGGCCACATCCCCAAATGTTTTTGGTAGAAATTACATTTCTACATAGCAAACAATTTATTATGTGCAGTGAAGTAATAGAAAACTATAAAAATAGTATAGAGTTGGGTCTGCTTACCATACGCCAGGGATCATGGATTATTTTGAATATAACGAAATGTCATGTTTCATTGTGCTGAAGAGGAAACACTCTTGAAATGTATGTTTCAACAGGACAATGACCCCAAACATTAGCAAAAGAGCAGCATCTTAGTTTCAGACCAGCAAGTTGAACCTTATGCTACTCCGATCCCCTGACCTTCAGCCAACAGAAAACTTGTGGGTGAACATCAATGCTTTTTCTGAGGCTGAACAAGAAATGACTCCATGCAACACAGATATAAAACCGTTCTCAGCATCTCTGGTTATACACGCAAGCATTAGTACAGCGAATCCCAAGAAAGCTATAATATTCACACAGTACACATTTAAGTTTGTAAATAAATATGCTGGCACTGCTATTTTTAAACTATTTTTTCTTTACTTTTTATCACATGTTGACCCATTTGACACATTTTTCTTCAGGTTTTGCTTGGAAATAGAATGTGCAGTGTTTCCAAAGTGTTTGTGTGTATGGAAAAATGCCTGAAAAAGCATAAATACAGGCCCTACAAAAACACAGACCACAACCCAATAGAGTTTAAACAAGTTTTCTTTACAGAAAGAAAAATGTACAAGGTGAAAGGTGACTTTTTCGAGTTCAGTTTTCAGGTCGGACTATAAAAAAAGACAGGAAGGTGAGTGACCTGTAACTCAAACTGGAAATTTTGTGTAATCAGGAAGTGGTGGATTATCCCTTGAAATTCTCATTGGAGACTCTGACCTTATCGAACTTGACTCCTCGAGGTTGTAACTCTTCCTCCTGATGGAATCTGATGGAGGCAGTTTCAATGATCATAACGAAAGTGGAGTGCTGGGTGGATTGACTTCGTATAGACAGCTGCATAATTAGAGTGGACGAGGCACGGTCCTGCTCCCAAACCTAACTTAACATATTAACTCAATTTATAAATAAGTTGTCAGATTTAGTGAAATTTCACAAAGGGGGGAAACCACAAGCAAGATATGAGAAGATATTTTTGGTAGAAGCATGATCCCAAAAGGAAGAAAATTGTTGGGCAAAGTCTGGGGAAAGTGATTCCCTAATCTGGTATCCATTTATAACTGCGACTTAAATCTGAAATATTCTTTGAGTTTAGATATGAACGCTTCTGTTTGTAGTGGAATAAATTCATATACCCAGTGTAAATACACAATGCCAAAGCCAAGGCAAATTAAGTCAGGGAAAATTTAGAAACTGATTTTGTTTTGAATCTATGCATGACCATGCCTATATGCAACAAACAAAACTGATGCACTGTAACTTAATAACCACTGAATGTGCAGGTTCTGTTAAAGTGTAACTCCCCTGAGTGGGACAGTTTTATACCTGAACTCAGGTATGAGTGACAAAGTGGTACAAAGCTGTACAGTTGCAACCAATAGGACAATTCAACAGAAGTAGCAGTCAGATGGTTTTAGGCAAAAATATTGCTTAACTAAACAAATTTACACAAAAAATGTCAAAATGTGCACAGAAACAAAGATGGAACCCTAAATAACATATTTAGACAGTTTATCAGCAAAACAAAGTTGATTTGGGGGTGAGTTACACTTTACCTGTGGTGACAGGACAGTTGGACCAGAAATGGATCCAAAAGACCCAAAAATCCAAACTCAGCTGTCAATGCTTCATGTAACACTTCATTTTCTACAATGTTCCACACGTTTGTATCATATGCAGAGAGGGATCTGCATATGATACAGATGCATATCCCAAAAGGCTCATTATGTGGAACATAATGAGTCAAAGATATAACCATAGTAACACTGACACTCCAGAACACCAATTACTTTTTATCACATTGCACACTAAACATGTCAAGCTTTTTATAACACTGAAGTGCAAACAGGTTGCTTTAGGTAAATGAGTTGTCTCTTGTGTTGACCAGCACTGTTCATAGAAAAAAGTGCAGACAACATCAAACATTTGTTAAAAAAAAATAAAAAAAATCCTAATACAGTTTCAGTTTTTATGTCATGGTCACCTGCTTCTTAATTACTCTACCAGTTTTAACCAAAATACAGCACCCTCCACAAATAATTAAGGTAGTGGAATCTCACAATAAAAAAGAGATTCCTGTGGCATAGAGTCATCATGCCTCTATAATTTTAGTCCAGAATTAATAGAGAAATGACTCCATGAGCCCACAAATGGGTACAAAGCAAAGTGACAAATTAAAAACATTGTACATGTCGTAAAATCATGTAGTTCAAACAATCCAAAAAAGATAAAGACTGTAATGGAGCTGAGTGTGTGACAAACCAAGACATGGACTTCTGTTATATAGAGGACGAAGATAACAAATCACCATCATTTGAAGGCATGAAATGGCTTCACAGCTCTAGATGAAGCTATGAGGAGCATTAGGTAATCTATAGCAGTTTGGCCCATTATTTAGAGCGACAATCCCATAATGGATAGGGAAAAGGTCGAAACTGCTGTCACTTGTGTTGTGAAATTGTCCTTGAGAAAGACACGGAGCTCTGTGGCTGTGTGCTCATTGGAGTCTGACTGCAAGTGAAGCCCAGCAACAGTAAATGTCTTGTGTGTTGATTATGTTTTACAGGATTCACTCTTTGCCCTTTCTCATTTGGCAGTACTAATATTGGCAGTTCATCTATGCAAAGAGATCTCTCTGGTTTTGTGTTTCACATATCAGAAAAAATTTTAAAATTCAAATTAAAGCTCTAATACAAGAGCAGTAATTCAATCTGCATTTATGGAGAATGAATAGATGTTACTCTTGAAGCCTAAATTCTGACCAGTGACAGATAAAAGTTATGGCTTGAGGGACTTTGTGTCCATTTTGCGACTTTTTTCCCTGTAACTGAGACGTTTCGTTTGTTAGTTTGGCTCATATCTGAGTTGCGGTTCCTGTTTTATTTTGATTGCTTCTCTTCTTTTGGGCACTTTTTTTATTTAGTTACCTTTTCATGTAATTCCTCTTCCTGCTTGATCTCTTTTGGTCTGGGTTTTTGTTACTTCTGTATTTATTCATGTTTGAGTTGATAATTGATTCTTGGTGTTTCTAGAATCGTGTATTTCTTTGCGGATGGGTGCAAGATAAAGTAGGACATTAAGGAAGGCTGATCGGTGTCTCTGCATAATAAACCCCTTTTCATTTGATTTGAACTTGATTGTCACATCGTGTGTCTAATTTATTTACAATTTTATGTTTAAGAGCTGGATGAAACCTATTTGCAGGCCAGATATACCAACATTTGGTTGTTACTGTAGCAGAGGACTTGATTATGTTAAATGTACAGTACACAGAATTATTTTTTTTCTTGTTAACCTTCCACTCTCTGTTGTGTGGAGCATTTCCCTGCTTGTCCGAAAGTAATTATTCTTTTGTGGGTGAGTGTCTGTGTTTGACCGATGCTATTAATCATACTTTGAAAAATATTGGCCAGGAATTTCATAAGATACATTTGTAAATTTATGGGCTGACGCAAAACTTGGTATGATTAAGATCATCATATTTTTTCAGCATGTATTTTTATTCATGTTTGTGGTGTATGTAAGCATCTGCAATTTATTACATTGTGATAAACAATAGGAACACAGACAAACGTATAACCTTTTAAACACACCCACACACAATCTGAACATCAGAGAAAAGAAAAAGGGAAAAAACATACAAGCTCACTAAACCACCATCATCCTTCTTCCCTGCATGCCTCTGACTTCTCATGTATTTATACACCTACACAATCTTATAAGCAGTTGGTAACTATATCCACCAGCTCATATTCAGTTGTATATGTGCTCTATATGTGCGTCACACCAGTCAATTAAAAAACCCGGACATTTTCATCAATCAATGAAATTCTCCTGAGATTTATGGAAAAGTTGTGATGAAAATTCCAAGTTCTTACAAAATTTGTGAATGATGAGTGAGTTTGCAATAAAAGGTGTGATTTCATCTTCCTGGAGGAACTTCCTGATTATATGTGTGCCACCAAGCTTTGTCTTAAATACTCCCTCGTTGTTTAGGTAGTTCTGCTGCTTAGTGCAGTGTGTAAATTTACTCGGCTGCTTGTCATCTTTGGAAAAATGCAATAATTGCAAAGAATACTCTGGATGACAAATATGTCTGTGACTGGGTGGTGGTGTGGCTCATTTACAAACTAGAGACTTGACTGCTGAGGCACTGATCCCCCCTGAATCGGATGTACAAATCCAAAATTCAACATAGAAGCTTACATTTCAATTTTAAAGTCAAATGTAAGCGTTTTCAGTTTCAAACTTGTGCAATGTTCACATTATGCAAGTCTGTGGAAAAACCTGGGATATTTTATTGCAAGACATGACCTGGCAAACATTTAAACTAAGTATGTCTTGTGCAGAACTGTGTGCAACCCCCTCTCTCCTGAAAGAATTCACACTGTAAATTGTCATTTAAAAAGCATTTAGCTTTGGCATAATGCTCTCCCTCAACAGTGTCCTAATTTGTCAAGGTTAGGAGTTTCTCAGCAGTTTGAAAAGCTCCATTAATTGCTATTTGTGGGAGGAAAGGAGAAGGGAAATGGTGCACAGATTAAGGCTACATTTACACGAGACTACTCTCTGGAAAGTGCTGGTATTTTTACATGTTCAATGGAGAGAATGTTCCATGTTCAGACACTTTGAATCGGCTGTAGTTATAATGCCTGGCCACTTTAATGTGATCTTAGCATGTCGTTGAAACTCGCATGTGCTTTTGACTCTTCGCTTCCACCTTATTTAGAAAACAGTAAAGTGTCTTTCTGTCTATGATGAACCAAGTGCTCTTGTAACACATATTCCTTATCGGAAGTTATATTAAACTCAAGAGGCTAGGCAGCACACAGTGCAATACTATCCATCATTGTTTGTGTTGTTTTCTGCCCATGCATTCGTAGAACAAACCCTGCAGCTGTTTGTTGTACTTTCACACATGCAGAGTGCTTAACACTTCGGTGGAAGTTAGGGAAAGGTTCCCAAAGAGGTCCACTCCGACACCTAGTTTCAAAAAGTGCCGCTGTGAGACACTCCAATCACTGGAGATGTGGAAGTGAGCAGCTGGATCTCAACAAAAGTGTTATGTTTTTACCAAAAATCAGCTCTGTGTAAACAGGACCTAAAATTTGGGTTGGGGCAAAAAGGTAATTGTTGGCAACAGTTTTAATTTGATCAAACCTTTGTGCCAACAGAGACAGAGCCATAATGATGGAAGCTGGTATGTGGTGGGGTAATCCCCCAATTAATTGTTTGGGGGATTTATTGCAGGGCTTGGAGTTGACAAGAGAGGAAATGAAACAAATAAGGTGGTGGTAAGTCTTTGGGTAGAGGTCAGTCTTGGTTACTGTAATACAAAAGGTGTTTAGGGGTTCTCTCTGTGGAAGAGACTTGTGGAAAAAAATATTTCAGAGGTCAGGTGTTAGAGAACTCCAGCAAACAACAGCAACTTTGGGGTCTCCGGTATTTTTTATGTCCTAACATGGCAAACATAAATGTGGAGTTCGCTAAGCATTGCTGGACATTTATCTGGAACAGTGTGCTTTAATAAACCCTCTGAATTAGTCTGACAGACAAAAAAAAAAAAAAATCTCTAAATCGTGAAGAAAACAAATGGTCTTAGCTCAAGAGAGGACTGTGGATAATACATTGACATTGGCCAATAAGGTGATGTTCAATTGGCAAAAGGGAATTGTCCAAAAAATTAATATTAGAAATGCAGATTGTTTGTTTTCTTTATGACTCTTAGCATGTTTAATTTTTTTTTTTTTTTATGAATAAAAACACCTGTAGGACTTTTTTTTTCTTTTCTTTTACATATCTTGTGAAGAATAGCATAAGTCTTGCAACCTACAGCTCCAAAGAACAGGAGAGGACAGGTTGACTCGACTCCAAAAGCCACAGGCAGACGGACACAATGCCATGTCACCATGATGCTCCACTCAAATTAAATGTTTGATCTTCTTTACATTTTTAGTGTGACATTTATTCCAGGGCTTTTTATATGTCTTTAGTTGGGTGACAATAAATGGATGTACAGATAGCAGTCATCTTCTTGCCTTTAATTCAACTGTCTAACAGTTTTACATGGCAAATTAAAACATTTCAATGTTGCTGATTAATAGTAGGTAGTTACGCAGCTGGAATTGCTGTTCTGTCATCAGTTATAAAACAAGCCACCTCAGCAAGTTGTAATTGCTCATGCTCCAAGGTTCATCAAAGTATTAAGGGTTTTGGCTTGATTTAGTTATTAGTCACACATAAAGAAAACTGAACTGTGCAGCTTTTCCTTTTTTTTTTTTTTACAGTGACAGTCAGAATCTTCAAGTTCAATTCGAAAAGACTTCAAGTTTGTAGAGCAACAGCACACTTAAGGAAAATTCATAAATAATGAAAATACTACATGTATATTTGATAACATCTAAATGTTTAGCTTAGTAATTCACTTTAAAAAGCATATTTTCATTACATTCAAAGGGACATATTTTAATGGTGTTTTGAGTAAATGTTGGTTCATAAAACAACAAAAAAAAATTCAATATAGAAATATTAACCTTGTTTACATGCAATCCTCTGTAAACTGTTAATACCCAGTTTTAGACATTGTCAAGAAAAACCACAAAGTAATTTAGAGGTGTTATAAACTTGCAAATCTGAGTTTGTGAAAAAGCAAATTGTAAAAAAAAAAAAAGTACCAATAAACTATTGATCTCTGTGCTGATCATGTTTGTACACATTTAAATGAAGTTATGCATGGATTTAGAGAAAAGTCCACTGAAAAAAATATGTAAACTAGTGCCAGAGCAACTAGTATTCTTCAAGACCAACCTGTTTGACTTAAAAAGATTGCTTGAAATGAAATATTGTCTGCTGAGAAAGTAGAAAAAAATTACTTATTACTTTTTATAAAAAAAAAAAAAAATCAGATCTTTCAGAAAAATCTGTCTGATGTGATTGAACATAATGTCCGTAATGATACTAAGTTATCCAAACTGTCTAAAAATAGTCTTGTTCGTTTTGAATTAAAAATAGAAACATTTCGAAAGATACTTCACGTGCAAAAGTTAATAAACAGAACTCATACTGTGCTGCAGATATGTACTTATTGCTCAGTGTGGGTGAGGAGTGTTTGCTGTTACCCTGAGGGAGAACCAAGAGATGAAAAAAGGAAACAGCAAGGAGCACATAACTGCAAAACTTTACTTCATGAATTATTTCCTTTATATATAATTTGGTTTTGGTTTTTCAGTCATTCACTGCTGTTACTACTCCAAGTGCTGGTAATGTGTACATTTGCGATCGCTTTGCCTGGAATTTCTAGGTATTAAAACAGTTTATACTAAGTTTACTACCATCAATTGGAATATTAATCAGATGCCAAAAGGTTAATGTAAGCCAAAAACAAATCCCACGTCATTTGAGTTTCCTGTTCTATGAAGAACTCTCAATGCTGACAATGTCCCTAGCATGTCATAATAAATTATGAAAAAAAATCAGATGGGTTATTAAGAAATGACTAGATTGATGGGTTCACATAAACAGAGCTGACTGTGACAAAACTATACTCTGGATTTTTTCCGTAATCCTCGTCTTTTTGACCCATTGCCTCTCATTTTATACATTTCTCTACTCAAAGTCTACACTTCTGCACCTTTCACTAATTAAATATCCCCAGAAAAATCCATCTCAGTATTATGCGATCCTATTTATTATTGCCTATTCAACTTTAAATAACTGCTTTTTATTTTTATTTATTTATTTTTTTCTTTTTGGCCTTACCTTAGCGCTGACCTTTCTGCAGTTTATCCTGGAATATACAACTCAACATACAAATGCTGGATTTAATGATGTGTAGCACAGAAATCCCACAACATCAGAGGACTTAAATGATCAGAGCCAGTTCCTGTAATGAATGTACTTTTAAAGCGTGTAACTATTTCAAATTAAAGTGTGTACTTCAACGGGAGCCTAACCTGCAGGTAAAAAATATTTATATAAATAGATGATGTGATTACTTCAGATGGAAAATGAAGGCAGTAAGCCGTTGTAAATGAGAAATGCTCATCCACTCATAATTGGTTCTGCATTTTTAACTGCTTTTCCACGTTATGAACCATTCATTAAAATTCTGGTATGAGAACTTATGAAATAAACATTAAAAAAAAGTTACATTTTACAGAAGGACCAGAAAAGTCTATAAAATGTGGCTTATTTGACATACAGTGAAAACCAAATAGAATGGCCAAAAACTATAAGAAATCTTTTCTTTTCTATATTAAAGTTACCACCATTTTTGGCTAATTTCTAAATTCCAGAATGAGACAAAGATTTGTGTAAACTTGCTAAATGTTTAAGCTTACATAGATTTAGTATAATTTGGTATAATTGTTGTTTAAAAGTTTTATGACTTGGGTCAAAACATTTTAGCTATCCTTCCACATTTGATCAAATTAGGTTGCAAGAGTTAAGAAAGACGTGGAACAAACATGTAGTAAGTTTGTAGACTGTCTTATATACACTTTGTATGGGAGATCAGGGCTCTAAGATGGCCACTGTACCAAATCCACTTTGCTAATTTTGCTCCTTCACAGTCCATAATTCTTTTTTTTTTATGTTTCTGTTGCTTTATTTATTTATTTTGGATATTTATTTATTCAGTGTCCACGCTAATTGCTCACTAGAATTTAAAGTTTATTGATGTTTGAGAATGTGTTCTTGCATTACTATGCAATTACCATTTTATAACTTGAAAATGGTCTCAAAACAGTATTGTTCATTGCATTAACATTTGGGACAATTTATTGTCCACCAAAATGTCTGTTTGGATCAAATAATAATGATTAAAAAAATAATCTAAATTATCCTTTCATTATTCTCTCATTTACCACATAGAAATAATTTAGCAATTATTCTAACCAACCTAAAATAAAGGTTTAGTTTGAAATCATGTGAGATTGTGTGTGCTGCTTGTCTTTTTATACAGTGAACATAAACATCTGGTTTTAACTGTGAAACTCAGCAGTATCCAAATTCAGTCCTTGAGGGTTTCTCTCCTGTAACCTTTAGACACATCCCTGTTGGAACACGCCGCAATAAAAATCACTGAATCATCTCCTCGACATATCGTCAAGTTCTACAGAGGCCAGATAATGAGCCGTTAAATTTCTGTCAGATTTGTGGGAACAGAGATGCATTTAAAAGTTGCAGGACAGCAGCTCTTCAGGACTTGGATTGGGGACTTCTGGTGTATATTAACAGCAACTGCTCTTGGGGTAGAGATCTCATTGACAACCTTTGTTTAATATTGAGATGGGGTAAAATTATATAATACCATATCTAGTATATTTGCAAAAGACATCCAGATTATCTAACACTTGGTGCCAACGTGATTGTAAAGAGGTGTTCCTTTCCTCACAGATCATCTGAATTTACTGTCACAAAAGTCATCACCTTTTTATAAAATAAAAACGATTTCTTAGTAAAATGTTTCAGCACAAAAATACTTCCAACTCAGTCATACTGATGGGAAAACTGTTAACAGCTACTTTTGCAAGTCTAGTCAGACACTGGACTCAGGTCAAGACTCTGACTAGGCCATTTTAACTAATTTAATTACTCTGTTTACAAATGAGGTGACTTTGAAATTCAAGAGGTTGCACATGATTTTACATTTGGTTATCAGACAGGGGAGTAAGTACATGCATTATCAATGCAAAATGCTTCTTGAGTGTTAAGGTATATGGCCAACAAAGGCAACCATGGAGAAAAGAGTAGAGAAACACAATTTCACAAGGCAGAAATCGATGTGAATGAAGTGGAGAGTCTAAAAAAAAAAAATCTAATATTTGGTTTCCACAGCGTGACAAAAGTTACACACCGCCACCGGGATTTTAGGAGGCCGATGGCATGCTCCTCAGATGAGTGCTCACAGGTGTGAGCGGTACTAAAGCGTGCCTCCTCTGCGCTCTGGGGGTTTGGAAACGGGTTTAGCAGCCAGTGCCTCAGGATATAGCTCAATGGATGCATAAATGTAGAAATTACACACGAGTGTTACGACTGTATTTATATGTCTGCAGACTGACTGCCTCACACCTGGATACGTTAATCTGTGATACTCATCTCCCTGGCGATCATGTGAGGGGAGGAATGCAACAGTGGGAAAATTTGAATGAAATGTGTGGACTTCAAGATTTAATTTGGCTTATAGACTTTCACTCATTTGAAAGGTCCAAATATTTAGTTAATGGCTCATCAGTGGAGGCACAAATGACATTTTGGTTTTGAGTGCTTATGATAAAATCAATGTATGATTAAAAATTCATATCGAGTGAAAATTAATCTCTCCAAAACGAGCATTGGGTCTGCATGGTTGGAGTTGGACCGCACATTATCCCGTCAAGTTTGTTGTTGTTGGATCACAACCTTTGTGTGGAAAGTGACGTATGCACGTTTCAGAGCCCTTTGACATAAAATTTTTTGTTTACATATTTGCTGGAAGCATTTGCATTTTCTATAATTTATTTGAAATTATTAGCATTAAACGAACTAATGTGACACTAATCTGCTTTGAAAGAAAAAAACAAACGTTTCTCTAATTGATCTATCAGTGTAACACATATTCATATCGACATATCAGCGTCACAAACGTGCATCCCCCTAGCTAGTTGCTATGAGTAATTAGTCAAACCCTGTACAAAGGTCTATCTCAATAAATATCCCTCTTCCAATTATTCTGAGAGGTCTGAATGAATGTTCTTTAAATTTCATTGCCGCATCTTTGCTTGTCAACACCTCTTGGCAGTGTACACCTCTGTTAATTACCAGAGAAAATTTTGCAACACTCTGGAGGGATGATGGATCACGATATGCATCCTTCAAGGCAATTATTCCTTTGTAACACATGTAATTAGGTATGGAAATATAATGTAGCAAATTATTAATTATGATTAATGGAGGTAATTTGAAAGGACAGATTAAGTACAGTGTTTTAATGCTGTCATTTTTCAGCATTTTTTTTTTTTTTGATAGATCTTTTAAGTCTGATTGCCCTTGCTGCACAAATCAGTCACAGGAGACATGAAGGTGAAAAGAACCGATACAGCGGAAGCCTATGGCTTGATTCTCACTTTTTGTATATATTTTACACAGACCTGTAGTGTCAGTACAACATAAAATAGAGGACATTTCTGAGAAACAACAAGAAAAATATAGGCACAAATTCCAGTCATAAATATTGCAGTCACTGGGCATAAAGAACCGTTCCTGCCTCCAGTGAATCACAGAGAATGTCTGCCACATATCTAACATAAAACTTCACTGCAGGAGTAAAACTGCTACGGAAGTGGAACCGGGCATTTGGAGTGAAGGAGAGGGATTATTCAATCAACACGGTCTGAGGGTGGAGATGGACGTCCAACTTGCCTCCAGACTCTGTGACAGTCAAACCCATCTATAATCTGATTGGATTGTTAAATTTATGACTGACATGAAAATGATGGCTAAAGGGGAGAAAATCCTGGTTGAAACCCATACACAAGCAAGGGAGCACAAGCGTAAGGTTTTACACAGTTTCTTTTTTTCCTTTTTTATTAGTGTTTGTAAAAAAGAGCTTTGAAAATTCTGACATGTTAATTTTTACAAATATGAATCTTTCTAACACACATTTGGATGCAAAAATAAAATTATCAGCTGTGTTATTTCGCTAGGTTACAAAAATACTTTCACAACTATGCATTCTGATTTACAAGAACAAAATATCTACAACTGGAATTTGCGCCATCCTTGTCATTACAACTCTATGAGTTTGCTGAATGACTTTCCCTTTTTTTTTGTCATGTTTTGAACTTGTTGCCTCCATTCTCATGTGAAGTCCTTAAATGTGTTGGGTCTACATTTTACAATAAGAACCTAAAATAATGGTTCTTCACAATTTGAAGCATACAATTCCAGTGTAAGTATGCACTGTACATGGCTAAGATAATACAATGAGAACACTCAACCTATATTTTAGCAGGATTAGAGCGGTTGAATCTCTCTTTCATTGTAAGTTTTTGTGCAGTGGTATGCTTCAGTAGACGGTCAACCACATACAATCATACACTTATCAAACCCTTGCATACTTTGTACCATTCCATTGTTAAACATACAGTTTTACTACAGTTAATGACAATTTCCTAGTCTTGCAAGCAATCACACTGATTTGGTATGCTTTTGCTTGCATTGAAGTAAAACAGTTTTCTGACCTTATAATATCTGTTCTTGCTTTATTTTAAATTAAGCATGGATTCAAACTGCTTAATTACAAAAAAAAAAGTCCTGTTAGCCCTTCTGAGCAAATAGTTTAAAGAACCAGCTTTTTCTGCAATTACAGCTTATCAGTGTGTGAATGTGTGTGTGATGGGTGAATGATAGCCTGGCTGTTGCCTTCCTGTGCAATGCCGCTAGAAAAAAAAAGTTTCATTTCCTGCACAGTCTGAGCTTCCTCTCTTTGCCTTGGATTCTCTCGGGTCAATTTTTGACCGGGCCAATCAGCAAACAGCAGGAGAAGTTGTGAATAATGACTTTGATTTTCTGTTTTAGAATTGTGACTGTAGTTTTAGCAATGGCAGCGGAGGAAGTGACAGAAGCCACTCAGTCCAGCCTCGTAGCGACCGTATGAGGTGTCAGTAGAGTGAAGTTGGACCCAAGTTAGACCCGCCTCTGTCTCGCCCATGCAGGACAGGGAGAGGTGGTGAGTGAACGTTAATTATTTACTGAAAATAAACGACTAACTTATTGTGGTAGTATAGAAATATACATTTCTTTTAAATTACAAAATCCAAGAGAATCTCAGGGATCAACAAACAGGGACTGGAGACTTATGCTAGCATTTGATGGAATAATTGCTGTTCATTATCGCTTTAACAGACCTCCAGACAATAAGGCAAGTTTTTTTTGTTTTTTTCCTTTAAAGCTTTTAGATTACTTGGATGCCTATATTGAAACCTATTCTTTGTACTTTCTTAATCTTTGCAGGGTCACCTGGGGCTAGTGTCTGTCTCCAGCTGTCAACATACGAAAGGTGAGGTAAGCCAGGTCACTAGTCCATCACAGGGTGTCTCTATCTGTGCTCTAAGCTGCTATGATCAAGCTGTGAATTTCTGCTGACACCTGTCTGATGTTTCCCCCATTAGTTTGGTGATGTCCTGTCCCACCAACAACAGGCAGACACATGGGACTGTGAATTAGAATTCACCTCTAACCACTCACTGATTCACCTTCTGCCGTTCTAGCACCTCTCTCATCGCAGCTGTCCTGCCATTTAAGCTTTTTTGAGGTGAATGCTGATGGAAAGAGTTGGAGGATGTTATGCAGACTCTCATCTGTAAATAAAATAGGCAGGGTCATTACTTGAACAGATCGTAAAAATGATATTCACTTTTACTACAATATGGAATACGGAAGTAGTTCGTATTTGCTATGTGCAGAATTGGATTCTCACTGAACACTAATAATACACTTGCAAAATAATAGGTTTCACTGTTTGTTCCTGGACAACATTTCTGTTTTTCCTCTCCAAATGGCAAATTGTGCAACTCAGTGATGACTTCAAAAATGTGTTTTCAATTTCAATGCACTTTGAGGATCGGGCACAATGTTCTGTTCCCAGAGCTCAACCCTTTTTGGAATGAGTCGTCGTTCTGGTAATTCATTTATTAATCAAGGTGAAAAAGTGGAACTGTCAATTATCTTTGCAAGATCACTTTGGTTCAAGAGATATGCTCTTAAAGATTTGTGTCTTCATGTCTTCTTCTTGAGAAGAATTACAATATATATAATAAATAATTGTGGGGGTAAAATTGGGAATTTGGTGTCCAGATTGTAGCCTTACTGCTAAAGAACTATTTGTGTTTTGAAGAAAAGTGGAAAACACTGGAAATTATGTTTTTAAAAACATACAGACAGAACAGGTTGTGTTGACATTTTCCTACAGACAACATTTGCTTCACATCACCCTCTGGAAAATGCACACTGTGATTACCAGGGTGCACAACGGGAAGAATATTGTCTGCATGAAGCTTCACAAGCTGTAAATTCATTAAGCGAAAAAGGAAAAAGAAAAAAAAGTTAACAATTAATGTTCCCTTCTGTTCCAGAGGCAGAGATGAGCTTCTTCTGCTACAAAAACTAAACTGAACAGAGCTTTACACAGTTGATCCGGTCCAAAGATGCAAGCGCTCCAGCTTTGAGATTATGAATAGTTGTGCACTTTATAGCCTTTCTAGACAGATGCAAACAGTCATTTCTTATGCTAAGGTTCAGTTAAAAAACTCAGAGCAAATAAAATAGTTAAAAAAAATTACTCTATGTGGACACTCCAACTAAATAGAGGTGCAGTGAGGTGTTTTTGGAAAACATCAGCCTATGTTTATTAACATTTTCATTATATATATATATATATATATATATATGAAAAATAAAATTATATTGTTGCTGATAAAAGATGTAGGCTTTAATACCAAAGTAGAAAAAAGTAAATAGCTTGCAGAAGATAGAAGAGTAAAGTAATTATAGTGTTTTATGATTATAAAAAGCAAATAATGCTTGTAAAGCATAAATGAGGGAGTTTCAATAAGTCAATAAAAGTATGTTTGAGGGAAAGATAGAGAGAGAGAGATTCTCAGACATGCTGTATCCTGATGGATGCAGCCAGGTTACTGCAGTAGCAGTAAAAGTTATTGGTCACCAAGGACTGAGGGTCAGCTCAATCATTTGTCTCCTTAAGGTCTTAAAAGGGTGAAGTAAATAAACAGTGTGAAGATGTTTTATTGGCAGCATTGCTATGACGACAGTGTACCTTACTGGACTAAGGGAATGCCACTATCATTACAATGCAAAACAACAGAAAGGAGGCAGATGGTTCCCTCAAGGACAGAATCTGCTTAAGAGTCAACGGCACTCTTAGATTTTCTTTCCAGGTGAATCCATTTCACATTGCACACTACACTAAATCACTCCTGGCATAATGGCCATCTCCACAGATTTACATAGATAAAGAGTTGTTTGTGGTGAGCGTGGATTGTTTTTTGCAACAGGGCTTCCCAACTGCATATTTTCACTTTTGAGTCTGACTGGATCAATAAGAAGAGTGCCATGTCGATACAGATAGCAACGGCAATCAAAGTGAAAAAGAGCTGTTGTTGCTGCTCCTTTAAAAGGGCAGCAACATGTGGTAAAAGGTACGGAACGCCACTGCTTTACAGGATGTCCATCACCAAACTGGAGCCCTGAACAAGATGTTGCCACTTTTCAGGAAGTAATTAAAGCTAACTGGGGAAAACATGGATTAAGTTGTGTTTTTCTTTATTGGAGATGGTGACTTAAATAACTTGACACATGATGAAAAATATGAAGTTTTTCTTGTTCCAATACCGACCATCCAATAAATGAATTTAAAAGAATTGTTTTGCCCTACAGGGCAATGAGCTGGTCATTTGAATAAAACCTATGCTAGTCGTTCCAGCAAGTTTTTGGCCCTGAGTCCCCCCAAAAAGATAAAAAAATATATATATATATATACATATATATATTTGGACACATTGTGATCAGAAGTTCCATAATGTTCTGCTGAATCATACTGTTTGAATACTATCTATATTATTGAATGGGTCTATATCTGTACACCAGTGCTACTCAGTTGTTTACAAATGTTAAATCAAAGATATATAATTAATGTTTTATGACCTATAGGGGCATCAGTTTGGTTTGATCATTGAGTTGTTTACCTTCTGAATCCATGGAGGTAGTTAATTGAATATCCTCATAATTAGCACCGATACTGAATCTTTTGCAGCTGAAAGACATTAATTTCATTACTCTAATTGGATGTTTGCTGAGCCTTTTTCTTCATTGCCGTGCTTTGAACTTGTACTGCACAAGTTGTTTTAGTTAAATATATTGGTGTAAGAGCCTTTGCATTAAGGCTTATTTCTTAGTCGATAATTTCTTTTCTCTACCTGCTTTTAGGCTATCTCAGAAAGTATGCACAAGATGAAAGTTTTTTTGAATGATAGATAATTTATTTACCAGTTATTCTAAATCATGGTAAATTGACTTGTGATTTAAATGACCTGCAAGTCAGCCGCAAATTATATCCTCTGTTGTAGTGCCTGGCTGGAAAACACTGAGTATCTAGCAACACTGCTTGTACATGGGCTCTTGCTTCATCCTACAGCAAAGAGTTGTTGCAGCAACACCATAACAATGGCCTTTCTGCTCATTTTACTGTTTTATCAGGATAATGCCACATATAAGATCACTAAACAAATGAAAATGGTATGTAACAGTGTTCATATGTGTATCTTAGAGCGCCCATTAGTCATTTTTGGATAGTTATACTGGCAGAGTTCAACTGTGCTGTGAACTCTGCCCTCTGGTGGCCAAGTAAATATGGTAGCAGCATAACAACCCCGTGTTTGTTAGCCAATGTCCTCCTGTGGGATGAACAGTGTTGCAGAAACAGTAGTATTGTTCTGTTCAGTTAGAGACATGTGAAAACAGACAAGAATTGTTTTGAGACATGTACGTTATTTAAAATGGCTGAAGTTCAATTTACAGATGCCAATAAAATTGGGTTTAATCATTTTATACAGGTACTGGTAAATTTGTTTTCAAAACAAGGTAGTATGATTTCAGAAAGGTGCTTAGGTCACCAGAACTTGACCATAAGAAACCAATAAAATAAGAGACATGTTGAAGAATGTGTTACCAATAGAGCAACCTGTGTTCCCTTTTAGTTCTGGAAAATAAATAAATAAATAAATTCTTTATTTAAATTATAAATAAAATGCAATTGTGTAAATCATTCTCACTTGTCACATTCTCTGTTTCTTACAAGCAGCTCAGCCTAAACCACACCTCACCACCACCAGTCCATTACAATACTGTGATGGATTGGTCATCTGTGCAGAGTGCACTGCACCTCTCACCTGCTAGGCGCTGGAAAAAGACGCTGGCCCCACTGCACAACTGGAAAGGATTAGACTGAAATAAATGAATGGATGAAAACAGGACATAAAGCTTGGTTTTGGGGTGGGGGGAAAGTGCAGAAGGGTGAACGATAGTATTATACAAACTTGGCTGTCTTAATACGTTCAGAACAAAGAGGCAAATCGTTCCCTCTAGAAGCCCAGTATCCTGTTGCAGATGGAAAAGGAGAACGTTAATTGGCTGTCTCCTGGTGAACTGGGATATCTATTCACTTCAACATGCAGAAGAACCACTAATTATAGGACACAATGTGCTGCTATCTCCTGGCTCGCTGCATACTTTGGAGGTCAGACAATCAGATGCTCCCTGTAAAATCAAAGCTTGAAGGAGAGGCTGTAATTAGCTCTTACCCTCTGATGCCATGGAAAGCTCGGTGTTGAAAAACATGGCAAGTAATATGATGGAACGGAGAAAAGGCAGCACTAGCTGATTATACTAAGTGTAATTCTTAATAAACATAAATGAGCGCAAAACATGTTTTAGACCAAACTTATTCCCAATGAGTCAGTCCATTTATTCAGCACTTAATGGCATTAAGTTTGAACAGGAATTTTGAGCACGGCAAATGTTTAATCTACTAACGGTGAATGTGAACATTTTGGCATCCTCCATGTTCTTAAAGCAATAATGCAAAGAAAGACTAATGTTGGTATCTAGAAATTCAGGATATGTTCAGATTCTGTCAGATGACGTTAAAGTAGATCAGTTTGGGGTGATAAGCTCTTGAAATATTAAATCTGTATGACATGACAAAAACAGGATTCAAGGTGTGCCTTTGAAATATATGCTTTGTTAATGAGCAGAGGTCCCTTCACCAATTTATATCCCTATGTCATAGCTAAATGTCACAGTTTTGCCATTTCCATTTCATACAGGCAAACAAATAATTTTGTTCCCATGTATAAAATTGCAGCATACCAGTCTATTCCTTATTAAATTATGTGTAGATTTTTTTTTCTTGATATGCAGAAGTGCAAACTGATGGTGAAACATTAAGAAGTTTATTGAGAAGAAAATGAAGTCCTGAGCATGTGGTCATGAGTGGAGTTCACTCTGTTGAGAACATTGGCCTGAAAAATATATTTTTTTCTTTAACGTTCAACATAAAACAACAAAATAACAGAGTGCATGTCGTCCTGATCTCAGTAAATGACTTGCGAGGGAATGGAAGATGAACAACATTATGACAAATATAAATGTGAAAATTGAATTTCAGACAGAGAGTGATGAATGAGCAAGATTTAGTTCCTGATGGAGCAGTGAGCATAATTTACACTGTTTTGGTCGTGAACTATGCACATGAAGTATTTCATTTTAGTCTGACTGAATTTAGAAATGGTTCTTTTAAATATACCTTAATATTAATATTGTTCCTTTGCAGCATCAACACTAGGAATCTAAGACACAGAAGGGCAGATTAGTTTGAATCTAGATGAAGGAACATGATTTATTGCCCATCTTTCTTGGAGGTTTGCAACAAGAGGAGAAGAACTGAAGATTCTGACATGGCTTGGATAAGAGATAGATTGTTTGTTCTCTGGGATTCATTCACATGTCTGCACATGGATTTTAAAGCGAGCACTAACTGCAGTGACTGACCAGAACAAGGATCTGGAGTGGACAGGCATGGAGGAGAATGTATATTCTTGGTAGGTGATGTAGGGAAGAGAGATTGCAAGGGGAAGTTTAAAGGTGAGGTTCAGGTGAGTGTTACAAAAACACAAAGGAGACACAAAGCATTTGAGGGAAGGATTGCAGACTGAGAACTTGATTACTATTAATCAAGCACAGAAAAGCCTTCTAGCAGGTCATTTAAGCTGCAGACTTTATGGGATGATTATGTTGGGTTTAAAAAGTAGGACAGAGCAGTAGTCCCTCCCTCAGGGAGACTCCAGAAGCGTAGAAAAGAGAAGTGGAGAGACCAAGAATTATCACACTTCATAGTGAAAGTATGCAGCTTATTTGTCTTCATAATCTACTGAGAAAATATTTACATTCATCACATGATTAAATTGCCAACCAATTTCCAAAGTTTTCATATCAAGACCAAATTCTACTGGTGGTGTTAGTGATCCTCTTATGGGCTAATTATATTACAAAACATGACAGCTTATTAACACAGATCAAAGAGCAATCACGTGCTGCTGGATAATATTTAATTTGCACGCTACACTACGAGAAGGCAGGTAGAGTGCAACATATGGCAGATGACTCCTTGTCTTCCCCTGATCCGCAGTTTTGAGTGAGTATAGACTTCTGGTACCAGATGATAAAAAAAAAAATAAAAAAAATCTAAAATGACTTTCTGCTTGTTTTGTTGAGCCACATAGTTGCAAGGACATGTTTTATGCCTCAGATGTAGCAAATTCAAAAAATAGCCTAACAGTTTTTTTTTTTTTTTAGCAAACATTCTAATCATATTACCTGGTAATTGGTTTTTCATGAGATCAACTCGAATCTCTCCTTATTCTATGAAAAAAAAAAAGCTTGATTTTCTGGGAATACAAAATTATTCTGGGAAATCCTTGTTTTCTCAGCATACTGCATGTTGTTTAATAAATTAATAAATTATTGTGGTTGGTTATTTCAACCTAAAACAGATTGTTTCCTTGTGATCACTAGAAATGACTCCAAAAGCAACAAAACAAAAGCGGCTACAGCTTCATTAAAAATTGGGAGAGTCGTAGAAGGAACATGCATCATTTTTATTTTGTTACTAACATTTAGGCTAAAAATTACAGTTCCAGAATTTACATATTTTAAGCAAGCTGCAGATTGCTTTAGCGGTGTTGAGCATACTGCGTCCCTTTCGTGCAAACACAGAAATCTTTACATGATTAAACATATTTAAATAATGTACATTGCAGTGAATGTGCTTTTGAGGACATCATAAAACTTTTCTCCTATTTATACAAGTTCATTTTTCTTCCCCATCGTTGCGCTCGATTTTCCAGGAAGTTATTTACAGTGCATTATGTAATCATCCTTTACAAGAGATGATGGGGAATTATAATTTGATGCATAATTATGTATAATTTATGAACTTCATATAATATTCACTTTGATTTCTCCAGTCATTCTGCTACTCAACCCAAGTAGAAATGTGCTCACATATACATGTTCTTCTGCAAAAGGTAACAAGTCCCTTTGATCGACTTACTCTGCTCTCAACAAGACTGCATCAAAATAAAAAGTCAATTCAATCCAATTTTCTTTTGTTTTATTACTAAATCGCACCAAGTCACAACTAAATCCACATTCACCACAATATGCTTTAAAATAGAAATGAGCAGTCAGTACGCTTATATCTAATTTAGTCAAATTCATTTTCCTTCCTTGCTCTTAATAAAGATTCCTAATCTTCAAATTATTCTGACTAGGAGTTAAGCAGAAAATACACTCAATATGGACAGGAATGCCTAAAAATAAGCTGCAGCTGGCTGGTAATCAATTAATCAGTCAATCAATCAAATCAAACAACAAATGTCTACATAAATGTGAAATATATGAAACAAAGGAGGAAAACCTTCCTGCATGAGCAAACACTTAACAAGGACAAAGCTATTCTACAGGTGAGCAAGATATGTTCTTAGTAGATATGTCTCTTACATTTATATTGACAAAATTCAAGATGAAATAAGTGCAGATTTCCAAGCAGGATGACAGACTCAAACACACCACAAAGGAAACTTCCTAGTTTACTTTCAAAGAAAGTAAACCTGCTGAAATCACTTCAGTTGTGTTCAATCAGAAATCTATTGGAAATACTGAAAGTTAGTTCATAGAAATGTCCTCCAGATTTAGTGTTCAAGATTCGAAGGCAGTTTGTGTGGCAGAACGGGTCACAATCACAGCTGAGCAAGGCATTTGAATAGACGTCTTGAAGTTGTCAAGACCAAACAAAATAGCTTTTCCACAAAACATATAATAATAAATTCCTGTCGGTGTGTTCAGTAGTTATTGTCTGTGCGGTTTAATTTCTTTACCAATAACATAATTTGTGAACTCATTTAATGTCTTAGGAAGGATTTGTTGTGTAAATTTGATATTACATTTTTTAAAATATGATGAAATTTTCAACGTACATGTCAACATACTTTTTTAATACAATAAGGAGAGTATTAACATGGTGAAGCCATTTAAACTTTGAATACAAGTATGTATCAGTGAGGAAATGTAAACAAAATTGTGAAAATGCAAATTCTTCAGACTTTTTTATATCTCAACAAATCAAAAGAGTGCACTTGTGGCCGACCACTAGGGGGCTCCACTCACACTCACGCTTTAAGATGCTACGGTTTATAGATATGTGTAGTTTTGGTGCTTTTTGTTACGGTGTAGGTCTCAGCTGAAGCTTAAAGTGATCTTGTGTCGTCTTTCTTACTCTTCCACACTGGTGACACCTGAAGTGGACAAGTTCACATCTGATGGTGCAGCCAGCCCTTCATGTGATTACTGCTGCCTGGACTTGTTGAGGACGCTCCTGAGTGATTGTCTTGTATGCATACATTTCTGCTGTACGTTTTTTATTTATTTTTTTTATTTTATTTATTTACTTTAATGGTTGATCTTTTATTTCTCTATTTGAATTCAGTAACATTTCCCAGTCAATGCCATTTTGAAATCCAGCATAGCCTCACACAATTATTTGGGCCACATACTGTAACTGTTTTTCCTCAGTGCGCTATAAGCGTCAGAATTTTAATAGGCCATTAAATATGTTTGGGGATGCAAAGGGAAAAATAAAGAATTGCTTTTTATACAAACCACCTTCATTTTCTTTGTGAAAATCAGGGTGCATAGTGGGAGGCTATAAAACGCTGTTTGTAACGTAACCACCTGATGAGCAGATGTATTACTGTTGTATGGTCGAGGTCTCTAGGACAAATTCCCGATTCTCCTAGCAAGATTATTTCTATGCAAGAGAAAATGTGGTATTCACAGCTCCACACAGTTATTTCTGTAACTGCTGGGTCTTCTGCACATTGAGTATCTGAGACACCACCAGCCTTTTTGGTGCCTTTTTGGTGCCTTTTGGGACAAATACATTGTAGTGCCCCCCTATTCAGTATTTTTCAGTACAGTTCTCCTCATTAGGTGGGATTAAAATAAGGACCAAAAAAAAGTACAATGCAGGAGGAGCTTATTAAAACGAGAAAATCAGAAATGCAGAACTTTTTAAATTTATTTATACCAAGTCTTTCACAGCACAGCAAAGTCAACCCAACGTTACTGGCAACATTTAGATGAAAAAGTGATAGATAAACATTATAATTATGTTGAACAAAAATTTAACTGTAGCAATAAATGTTTTACTTGAACTAGAATACAACCTCTTGTGGGTTTATTAAAAATGTGAAATTTCTATTTTAAATGTTTAAATTCTATAAGAGAGTTTATAAGCAAAAACAACATTCTTCATCAGTCATGCTCAAGGTTTTTCATGTCATAAAACAGAGATTTGCTGGAACAAATCTGGTTCTTTTTAAATGGACACAATAAATTTTAATTAGACTTGGACTGTGGGCTATGCCATTGAACCAGGCAATTACATGGCTACCAGAAGGGTAACCACAGATAAGACTAAACCTGAAGCCAGCTGATAAACAGAGCACACATAAGCAAAGAACTCAGAGCAAAGTCTGGACCTCTAAAAGAGTAATTGTACTCTTCATGTGATAAATACATCTATTGAAACATCAAATGTATTTGCTTTAACAAGTTCTTTCAATTTACATCATGAAAACTCATTTTGAGAAAAGAACATTGATTAACTATTAACTATGCATAGACTGATTACTTCAAGCTTTTTTTCTGTTACAGCTGATGAAAACACATCTAAAATTAGAATATTACATCAGACCAATAAAAAATATTTTTATACAGAAATATGGATTTATTAAAAAAGTTTAATGTCTGCTTAAAGGTTGGTATTTTCAAAAATCACTTCTCTATCTGACAAACAAGCCTCATAAGAATGTATATTCAAGTTTACTGAATGTGACTGTACATTACTTGGAGAGGGCAATTGCTCGCAAAGTGGTTCTTCATGAGATGCATTTTGAAAATACAATATATTATTTAGCCCTTATACTGCTCTTTGAAAAAAATTCCTTAATCGAGACTCCAATCCGATATGTGGAATATGTGGAATAGGACATGACTACAAGCAAACCAGTGGAGTATGATGTTTCTGCTTGAAGAGGCATAATTTATTTTAAGGACACTGAGATAAAAAAAAAAAATTCCCCTCTCACCCTCCGTGGGTGGTCTCTCTCTCTTTCATCCTCTGAGCTCGGGTCCTCTACCAGAGGCCTGGGAGCTTGAGGGTTCTGCGCAGTATCTTGGCTGTGCCTAGAACTGCACATTTCTGGACTGAGATGTGTGATGTTGTTCCTGGGGTCTGTTTGAGCCACTCCTCCAGTTTGGGGGTGCCTGCCCCGAGGGCCCCGATCGCCACAGGCACCACTGTGGTATTCCCCTTCCAGGCCTTCTCCAGTTCCTCTCTGAGGCCCTGGTATTT
>NW_006799983.1:732415-750129 GCF_000485575.1 Poecilia formosa | reverse complement strand
TATATATATATATATATATATATATATATGTAAATAAAACATCAGTCAAATTGAACTCAGAGGCCATATATAGGCATATTTGAAAATGAAAACCTCCACTTGGACCTGTGATGTAATTCTTTTGCAGAGCTGCATGTTTCAAAGGAATGGAAAATGACTCACTAATTAAAAAGTGACGAAAGTGCAGAACTGCAGTCTGTTTTGCTCCCTTGCAAAGATCTGAAATGAATACCAATTAATAGCCTGACATGTGAAATTCAACTCCACTGAAAAACAGGGATTGCATTTTCATCAGGCTATCATGATCTCTCAGTAAAGAAAATCGTTTATTTTCTTTACTTTACAACTTTCAATAAAAATAATTAATTGAAAGTTGTGCAAGCAAATGAGTCGTCCAAACCATCAGCTGTTGTTTGTGGCTGATACCATACAGATCCTCCCAACAATCCAATACACTGGAGATATGTGCCAATGATTTACATTTTTGGTTAAGCTTAAATAATTACGTACTAGACTGACATAGCATTTGATCTGAAGACAACAAACTACAATACCTCAAGGATAGGATATTTGAGCTTTCATGGCTACCGTAGTCCCCCTGTGTGTTAGTGGAGCATGCTGGTTATGGGCTTGCAGTAGGAACTAGGTTTATTAGTAATACATTCATACAGTAAACTTGTCAGTCACACTGACAAAGGTAACACACACAATGTCACACTGCAGATTTCAAAATTGACAAGGAAACCCAAAGCAATGCATTACCAGGAAAAGTCCTGGTATGTGGCGTACGCTGGAAAAATGTCCCAGTATGATGAGGGGGTAAAATTTAAACGGGCTGGTACTACATGCCACTGCATAAACACTGGGAGTATCTTTTACCAGCAAGTAGAAATGGTTTAAGCATGAAGTGCAGGATATTATTGAATTGCAAGGCATTTGTGAGGTAAAAATGTTAGGTAAGCACCAATCATTTCACATTTTTATGCACCGTTTATATGATACATTACCTAAACAAATTAATTTAAAAACTGTTAGGGTTACACTTACAATAATTTCAAGTTCACAAAACCTGGTTGCATGAGAGTGCACACCTTAAATACTTTGTTGAAGCACATTTTCATCCCTCCTTGCCCATTACAACCACAGTAACATTCCTTGGAGCTATTGTTTACCTGCTGCATAAACCATCGAGCTCTTTACAGAGAGAGAGGAGGATATTGCCACCAGCTAATCTTTCCAGGCACTGTGCCCAATAGGTGAGGAACAACTTGACAATCAGCTAGAATAAGCTTATCTGATGGATGAAGAAAGTGACTGCTTCACAAAGGAAAAGTATAATGGAAACCCTAAATGGGCCAGCAGAAGTGATAAAAGCATTGCTCCTCTCTGACCCTGATGTTGTTCCAGCAAAGTGTTTAAAGGCCCTTTAAAGGACTTTGGGAATGGTAGAGTCAGGAGATAATTTATATTTTACTTTACGACAAGAAAAAAAAGTTGTCAGATTTCTTTTAAGGACCAGAGTGCTTATCTAAACAAGGTCAGAGAAAGAAAGCCTTCCATCCAAGTAGCACGGAAAGAGCACAGATTGAGCTTCCACTTAAAGGGCAAAAGATTCTGACCCGATTTTAATCTACCTACATCTAGAAAACAGCAGGGCTAGTTTCCTAATATTTTTCTTTCTTTTTCAGTCTCGAAAAAGTTAAATTTTCACAAACCGTGTAGAAAATACTTATTAGCCATGTTGTTTATTTAAGCACTGCTTGTCCTGTATGTTTCAGTATTACCCTATGATGGACTAATAACCTGCAATCACTGGAGAAATAAATCAGTATAGATACAGAACGGACAGATGGATGGATGGTTACTTATTCCTCTGACCATCCCACTTTATTGCACATAATTTATGGCCTAAGTTGCCTTGATTTATTTATTTGTGGAAAGGTTTTTTGACATCCGGTGTGAATTTAAAGCCTCATTAAAAATTGATATTAACTGAGAACAACGTTGATGTGTTCTGTACTTATTTCCCTCGTTGAAGCTTTAATAGAAGTAGGAATAAAGAAAATCAAGGGTTGTTGTGCCCATTGTGTTTCATACAAGCTAATGTTTGACATGCATGGTAAATATTGAATTTCATCAGTCGACAAAGAATATGACAAGTAAATGAAAGATTTAATCAGTTAAACAAAAAATAATAATAATTTAATTATGTTTAATGTCTCCTATTAATTTTCCATATAGTGAAGTAAAACCCTTTACTTGTATCATATGTTAAATTGAAAACAAGTCCCTGATTAGGGTTTTATTAACTCAAACTTGGGACAATAGCAGTTTTTATAGGTCTCGTCTATCTATTAAGTAGTATTCATTAAACCCCCTGGCTGCATCGGATGCCAGAAAGCTCTTCCACCCTGGTGCTTCTGAGAGGAACAGCAGTGACTGATATACATTCACAGCTTCACCATCTGGAAGATCTCTTAAGACACGGAGAAGCCATTCATTAGAGGACAGACCTCCCTGTGCTCCTGCAAACTTTGAGCTGCTTACACAAGTGATTTTGGGGGGATGATTTTGTCTGCGCCGAAAATCAAAGGAAACAGCATCTTGAATTACAATAAGAGTGATAATGCCAAGCTCGCCGTAGGCCACAGAAAGAAAGCTTTTTCCCCTGGTCCTGAGGCAGTTCATGGAGTGTGGAGTAACAATTTCGCACAGTAGGTGAAGACTGTTGAAGACCTCTAACCATGTCCCCCCCACTGAAACTGGAGAGAGGTGGCGAGAACACCAGGTGCAATGAAGTTGTTAATCCCTTCACTGTTCACCTCCTCCTCTGCTACCATCCAATTTGCACTTCAGCAACAAACCTTTCCCCCCCCAGCGGAAAGCTTGAACAACAAAATTGCTATCATAAAATATGGCCTCTTTTATGAAATCCAAACGTATTCCGGTCCCAATAAATCTCTAGGGATGCTTATTTATTCATTTATTTTTTTAAACAAATGTATGTCAATACATACAAAAAAACATGTGGAAATTAATTAATTAAACTGGCTTACTGCTTAAAATGACAGATGTTTTAGTGGGAGTTACCAGCTTTTACTTATTCCCTTGTATAGCCTCAGGACTAATAAAAAAGCATTACAGCTGTTGATGTGGTTTTAAAATCAGCTTTCAATACTGTGGTGAAGCAGGAATCAATGTCTCCTCTATTTCATCTGCCAAGTAACACGGAAAAACCACCATGACTGACTTTTCCTGCAGTCTAATCCCTCAGAGACTGTGAATTTATTTAGAGTCAGCTTCTGTCATTAAAATTTCATAGATATTGTTATTACTCAAGAATATATATGCACTCCAGTAGAATTGTGACTTTTTCATGTGGCTTCTTGAAGACGAAAAATAAAAATGAATTGCGCGAGATGAATTTTTAACAAACATATTTATAAATATATATAGAGCCCCCACCCAGCGATAGATCTATAGATCTTACTATACTGGTGTTCAAAAAAACGCTAGTCAAGCTGGTAATTTGATTTGCAGTTACAGGGTTTTTCATATTCCCATATTGTCAGAAGTTGGAAATAGAAATGTGATCTGATCCAGCGCTGAAGCACTGATACTGACATCATAACAAAAGTGTATTTGTTTAGGACATTTCAACAACAAGGCAGTCAAATGCCATCATCAAAAACATCAAGCAAATATACATTGAATGTATTGATCAATGCTCCAATTTTATTAATGAACAGAAATGCTAAACTTGTGGGGTTTTAGCCTTGATTTAAAGTAACTCAGTGTTTCGGCTGTTTTGCAGTTTTCTGGAAGTTTGCTAGAGATTAGTGGAACAGTTACCCGACATTGCAGAGGGTTCTGTGTTCAGATCATATTTCCACTTATTTTATTCTTGGCGCTTAGTCTTAAGAGCACATAAAAAATAAAAAATAAACTATATAAAACACTTTTTTTTTTTTTTTGTCAAAATAAACCGTCTTGTGAAGCATCATCTGCTCTCAGCATGCGGCGTCATCTGGCAAGTTATTATTGCCTTGATGTTTTGACAAATCTGGCTAACATATACTTATTGTAGGTCTGTTCAACAACACTTATTTACGTCATTTTTGATTAAACTTTCACCATTTTCAAATTGTTTATCTGAAAACATTTCGGCTATTAAGTAGAAAAATAAGTGACAGACACAACAGATTTGAAACTGTGAGAATAACGCAACAGGCTAATTGTCGACTGCTAATGACGCTAACGCTTATATCTTAGGAATGTGAATGAGCTATTTCACTGTTCAGTTTTGGAATGAGTACAGACAGAGTTTGATCTCCTCTGGTCCAAAATATAAAATACAGCTGGTTTGTTGTTAGACTGAAACTGGATCTGTCTATAATGAACATGTATTCTTCAAAACACTCTTTATATAAAGCCTTTATTCTATCTGGAAACACTAAAGAACATTTTTGTTATGAAACTATTCGTGAAACTTGATTTGTGAGAACAGAAAATGGGATCTTTAGTTTCCAAAAATTATAACAAAAAATTAATTTGGTTGTCATGAACTCAATATCATGTATTATCTTGTCTCATGAGCCGACTAGATAGTTGATAACTAGGTTGAATAAAAGGTACATAAAAAGGACTGAGGCAAACCCTCCAACCATGAAGCCAAAACTTACATGAATGCTCATCAGTGAAAGCAAACAAACTGCAAACTCCTTTTGCACAACGGAGAGAAATCCCCATTTGTCTTCTGGTTTTCCAAGAAGTCCCCTATATAGCAAAGATGTCAGCGAAAAATGGCTCGTTTTAATTATTTATTGCATGGATTTTATTTGTAGGCTGCACAGTGGTTATCGCCGACATCTCACAGTAAAGCTTCAGGGCCCAAGTCTCGGCCAAGCCGTTCTGTTGGTGTGTTCGCCCTGTACACGTGTGGGTGAATTTGAATTTCTAAATCGGCCTGAAGAGTGTGCATGATGGTGCACAGCTGTCTGTAGCATGTGCCTCTGATGTCCCTGGGACGAACTGGCGACTTGAACGGCCAGTACCCTTACTCTCCACTGCTGACGGTCACAATAGGCTCCGGCCCCTCCGTGACCCCGAAGGGGATGAAGCATGTACAGAAAATAGATTGACAGAGGTTTTATCATTTTCTTTTTAATACATAAGCTGACTACAGGGCATTCAGTATGCAGAGCTTGATTGTTGGTTAGTAAATTAATTGAGTCCCTGGCGTAATTACTCAGACAAGACAGCAGGCAGACACAGATCCTCAGCATCTCTGATTATGTGGTGTTTGTGCTGTGAAAGGGGTCATTAGTCACTCTCACCATGGCAGCTCTAGCTGTCTTCTCAAAATACTTGGTGAGTCAATGTGGTAAAGCTGGTACGGAAAAGAAACAGAAGCAAGGAGAACAGGATTGTAAAGGAAACTCTCAGGACACAGAATTACAAAGACCCAAATTAAACTCTTACGCTATATGAATTTAAGTTACAAGACTCCCATATTACATAAGACAGTGAAGAACGAGGTCTTTTATTTTCATCTGAACTTTTGTTAGTATATCACATCCACCTCCCTCCCGATGATTGTTATTCTTGTCACTCACTTTTTAAAGCAGCAGTTCCAAAGCCCTCCCACTCTGCTCTGCACTGGCACGCTGCCCAACGCAGAATTGGCACAGTCTCATTCAATTTAGTGCTTTGCTAAGATAGATATGTTTGCTTTTCGTGGTGTTGACAGAATGCCTCACCTCAAAATATATGTGAAGGAAAGGCTGAACTTTCTTTGCTGAAGTTAAGTAAGAAAAAGACAAAGTTCATAAAGGACTCCTTAAATAAACAAAATAGAAGCCGACAAATGGCTGAGAAAGAGTCTGCTGAGAAGAAACAGTGTGGATCGTGAAACATCTCACTTTTACTTATATATTGGTTTGGCAATGCATCAGTATGTGGGGGTTGCGTGTTCTTCTGGTTCATGTGTAGGTTTTCTTCAAATTAAAATTGTGTAATTGTTCATTGAGACAAAGGAGACAGGCACCGCCTTGCAATAATTTGGAAGAATTAAGCAGCTATAAATATGAGGTGGATGGAACATTTGCTGAACACTAAAGAAAACTAAAAGTCTGTAATTTAAGGTAAAATATCGGTACAGAAGTCTACTGTACAGATACAGATTTTACCATAGACGGGGGGTTTTTACAGTGTAGACTTGTCTTGTTTTATGTTTTTTTAACTGACTTGAGTTATTTGTCAGTGACATAAGAACAATCACATGTCAAGGGAGAAGAAATTAGCTAATCTAAGCAGAAAGCAAGATCTGAGTTTATAAAACAAAACTACCTGGACAAAATGGTTGACATAAGCAATAGTAAAAAAAACAAAAAAAAACTTATAGGCAAAGAAAAACAACATTACAGCTGCAACATGTGGCCAAGAAACCTGTGAACTGACTATGGAAAACATTACTTTAAAGTCTGGGGTATAAAAATTTGGAGACTGATAGGTCCTGGCATTATTTCCTCTAATTGGTTAAATTAAATAGGTTCACTTCAAGAACTGCACATTACAGTACATTGATCAGAATGGGCAATTTTATTAAAGTCAACAACTCACATTTACAGGAAATGAAAGGTCCTGCCAGGCTTTTAGAGGCTAATGCATTTCATAAAAGAATTTCTTTAAGATAAAAACAACAGCTAAAGCAAATGCTAGATTTGCTGTAGCTATATGTTGACTACAGCTATGTCTTACTTCAGCAAGACAATGTTGTCCTGAGGCCAAAATTCAACTATAATTTTCTTGCACAGAAACTTTGACAGCCTATTAATGAAAATTTTTATTACTTTTTATCAGTGACACATAACAAACAATATATATATACAAACAATATGCAGCTTCTTTTAGCACTGCACATAATTTAAGTTTCTGCTTTTGAAGTAAACAAAAACCAAAACAAAAATGCATGGGCCTTTTATGACCAAAGTATTCATACATGTGGTAAGAAAAATTAACCTAACATTATATATTTTTTCCTGTTCTTATTTCATGACATTAAATTACACTGCGTGTAAGATTAGTTTTTATCTTTCTCTTTGCAAAACCCAACACACACCAGGTCCAAGTCCTGGTCAGTCAGGTAGAAACTCAAAAAAAAAACAATATATTTACGGAAACATAATATATGTTTAGTGTTTTACATTAGTTTGCATGTGAATGAAATTCTTCTTCGTCCAATAGAAAAAGGCTTCCATGTTGCAAATAACATGCAGCCATTTGTAAATAAAATGAGATTTAGTCAGCAGTTAGAATGTAGTAGAATTTCTTAGAAACATGTTTATTTTTTTATAAAGTTTTAACTTTATGAAAATTTTCCACAGTATACCTGCAGATTCAGATTATTTTAGTAGTATTTATTCTTTGAGTGAGTTATTCGATGCTCTTGTGGTACAGCAAGCATTCTCAACTTTTTATTTTTTATTCCCTTACTTAACTCTTCAATAAGCTGAGCTGAGCTCAGAGCTGTTCACGCCCACATCCCTCCCCACCATTAAAACTTAATTCAGTAATGTATTTTTTATAGATCCGTGCATTTTCTTTATATAAAACAATCACCTTGGTCTTAAATACTATTGTTAAAAGATAAATTGCTTGGATGGCTGTGGCAGCAATTTAAAGGCCTCTGAATGTTCTCACTAGATGTTGGCGTTTTTAACACAGAGAGAGAGAGAGAGAGAGAGAGAGAGAGAGACAGAGACAGAGAGAGAGAGACAGAGAGAGAGAGAGATTTACATAACTGTGTTTGTTCTGCTAGATTCAGCAGTTGCTCTGTTGTTAATTTAGAACTTTTTGTCTGTTTTGTTTCATGAATATTTCTTTGGAATAAAACAGATTTCCAGTCAGGCGAGCGTAACGGAGAAAGTCCATCTACTGTGATTCCTTCTAGGCATGCAGTTCTTTATCCAAATTTTGACAACTAAGCCATTACCACACACATATTGTCAATCACATTGTTTTAATTAGCCTCACCGTGTAGCACAATTGTGTGTTTAGAGAGTGGATGATGCAAGGAAACAGACCATTTCACAACTTAATGTTTAGTATCTATTTTGCATATTTGGGGGAAAAAAATACCCCAAATATGGTGAATTTAACAATAATTTTTTAAAAGAACCCATGTCTGAGTGCATAGACTGCATTGACCTTTATTACAAGAGAAAGAGGACAAGAAAGAGGGCAGAGATAGATTAAGAAGACCGTGGCCCAGTCATCAAACAAGGCCAGCTGCAACAAGGACTTAGCCTTTATACATGCAGTACCTGCTAAACCAGCTGCTACTTGGTACCCCAGATATGGAAGTAAATAAGAGACTAATAATGTACCTCCTGACCTGGCACTGATTTTTAGTTCTAATTTGTTCCTTTTTTGTGTGCCTTTTTATGGAAGAAAGATTGCTGACAAACTTCACAGGATATAAATATTTTACTTCCTATGTTGAATTTAACATTACAATTAGATGTTAACAGGCTGTGTAAAGATACAAAAGCCTTTTTCCCTATCAATGTCTTACATCCAATCAAAATAAACTTTACCTGCTGAAGTTCAGTAAGCTTTAAGAAAATGATTTATATTTGCTGCCAAGTGCTTAAATAATGGGATTATTAATTTATTATTATTATTATTATTATTATTATACTTAAATAGGAAAGCCCAAATGACGACGCTGTGCTTTTGTAAGCTTCTGATTGGTTAATTCACAACACAAGATTAACTGGAGACACACCTGTGGATGTATTTTGAGGCAACGCTTTAAATACGCTGCTTCTTTGGGTGACATCACAGGAAATCAAAATTCAGCCAAGATCTCTGAAAGGGAATCATGGATCTACACAAATCTGGCTCAGTCTTGGAAACAATTTCCAGACGGCTGGCGGTGCCACGTTCAATTATGTGCCTTTTACTGCAATCCATGTAATTATACCTGGTTTCAGCTCATTCGTTTTAGATCTTTTTTTTTTCTTTTTTTTTTTTTTTTTTTACTCTTGCAATTAATCCTAGTTATGTCAGGGCTTCAATGTGTATTTTCACTTCTTATTTGGTAGAGCTCATAAAATAAATATCACAAAATTATATACTTTTTTTTCCATTAAGTAAAGGCAGCACTTGTGTTAGCTGAAATACTGATGATATTGCAATAGCAGTATTTGTAGCATGACTTTTGCCTGTGCTATCTTTTCATCATATCTACATGCTACATTGAAAAACTCTTAAAATTTGCTTTAGCCAAAATTAAGCAAGCAGTGCAAAAAGTGTGAGCACAGTAATTCCACAAACGATCAGTTTCATGCACTGGAGCACAGTTGTGCAAAGAGAAACCAAGTTTTCGCTCATGATGGCCATTAAACCGACGTTTGCAGTATTTATGGGTTCCGCTCCGACATGTTTTTGTCTTCTCTCCCACAGAGGACACAGCAACAAGAAAATGTATTATTCATAATGTTTGTTTTTCTCTGTCTTTCTGTATAATTTCCTTTCTTCTTTTCTCTGTTATATTAAAAAAAATATTTTGTATTTATATCTTAGAAGCTTGTAATGTAAATATTTGAGTATACTGACCTCAGTCAATTATACATAAAGCATATTTGTGGTATTTAGTAAATAGTTTTCTGTTTATCAGACATGGTGGCAGAGTCGTTTTGTCCACAATATGGTCCCTCAGCTTCTTTTCGAATAAGAATAGATCAGCTCTTTCGACTACTGAGAAGCTCTTTGCCCCAAACCATGAACTCAGCACATTTTTTAATCACATAACTGGCCAGCCAATGAACACTGAGATGAAGCGCTGTCTACTACTTGCCATGTCAGCCAGGCCACTTCTGTCCAACACCCCACAGGGAATAAGGGCTGCCTCTTTATCACTCACACTGCCAGTACAAAAAAGCAAAAAAAAAAGGAGCAAAAAGTGATGAAACTACATGTGCCACATTCTGTCTCTCTCCTCTCTTTTTTTTCTTTTACTCACACACAGCAGTGTCACTTGCTTAGACCAGTAGATTTAGTGGCGATATTCATGTTTGAATCATTGTTTTGGAAAGAAACATATCATACGGAAAAATAACTTGACAATGTCTACTTATTTTATGCATTTACCCCTGGATGAATATTGATTTCCTTACCACCATCACATATATCTTTCCTGAAGTTAGGTAATGCAGAAAAATACACTGGTAAAGATTTTTTATGAGGCAACATGAGTGTCAGTAATCAGAGGCATCATGCAGTGGCTCTAAAAAAGTGCACTCACTTTTAAAAAGAAGAGATTTGTGTTGCAAAAGAGCAAGAAATGAATAATTTTCAAAATTATTTCCATTTATAGTGTGACACATCTTGCACAATTCAAATATAAAACATAGAAATACATTTAAAAAATCCAAAAAATAGTTTTTTGTACAAATCTAGAATTAATCATATTACCTGAAATAAATATATGTCCTTATTGTACAAACATTCAAATAAGAAGCAATATACAAAACAATCAAACACAGTCATCAGTGAGTGACCAAGAAAATATAGTAAAACTATGATTATTGGAAAAACTTAACGTTTCTCCCAAAATGGAAATAAAAAAAACAAAATCACGGATCCTGAAAGGTTCCAAGGAGGCAACTTGAAAAACGCTTAGACTTGACCTGATTGAAATCTCCCAAAAGCTTGTGAGAAAATGTATTATGCTCTGGTGAAGCCAAATTTGAACTTTGGGCACCAGTTCCAAACAGCAAGTTTGACACAAAAATGACACTGACTACTGAAAATAGACCACCACAGTCAAGCATGGTGGTCACGGTTGGCATAATATTATGAGGTTGTTGTTTGTTTTTTTTTGTTTTAGATTGACCTGAGCTAGATAAAAATGTCTGACAGTTTCAAATGTCACTACGCTAAACATTTCTGTGTTAAAGATGAAGAGGGATCTCATTTTTTCTGCATTTAGGTGATCCAAATATAGCAAATTAATAACAAAAAGAATAGCTCAATGAGAGGAAGTTCTATTATAGTTTAGCTGCAGGATAAATTAACATAATATCTTTGGTCTCCTGTAGAAGATAAGGCATGTCTTTGCATCAAGACACATTTGGAGAACTTTAAAAAAAATTGTGCAGTTATTACAAAGTCAAGATGGGTGCAGGTGGGAAAGAAGTTTTAGTATTAAAACTGAATCAATATCCAAAGTGTAAGTGTGCACACTTATACAGGCAGGTAATTGCATGTTTTTTTTTCTTTCAAACATATTATATATTACATCTCAAAAATATGTTTTAACATGGGGGTGTGCATTTTTGAGATCCAGTAGCTTCCCTGCTTCATTTTCACAGGTAAATATAGCAGGAGTGCTACTTAAATATTGCAGCAATGACCTGAAAGTACCACTTCATCTAATGCAGAATAAATATGCTCTGCCTACACTAATAAAACAATGATTCATTTTGGCATACAGTATCCTTTACATGGCTGGAAATAGTGGCACTCTGATCTCTATTCTGATTATTTTAGTCAATAATTATTTGAATACTTAGAGCACTGAACTTTCCATCCGAAGATGGTCAGTTGCTCCTTAAATATGGAAAAAAGTGCATGAAAGTGATATATTTTGTTATTTCAAGTGACCTTGTCGTTTCATTTTTTTTTAAGTTACTTGGGCTAAATGTAAAGCAGCTTAATTACCACAAGCATTTATTCTTAAAGCATTTGGTGTTCTTGGTAATTGTCTTTGTTAGGTTTACATTATACATAGTTCAAAAAAGAAAATCCTGCACAGTCAGTCAAAGGGCAAATAAGCAACTGACACATAAGACCTGTTAACCCAATGTGCATGTTTTTAGAGGAGTTCTGAATACAAGGAGAAAACCAAAGCATTCACCGCGAGAAAATGCAAACTCAGCATGGAAAGGCCTTGACTGGGATTTAAGCCAAGGATCTAAATAACACCTATTATACAGCACTGTATAAAACATTAGCTATGTACACTGACTTTATGACAGAGTCTTTGTCAAAGTGCAAATGTTGAATGCAGCTACCACTACCATGAAAAAAGTACTTTGGGTATGAAAGACTATATTTGTCTTAATTAAACAAATTTATTTTGTAGTGTAAATTAAAGTTATAAATTTCACCCACTGGCATTAGCATAATTACACTTTTACCATTTTTTTTATTTCCTTCTGCAGAGTCTGAAGTCAGTGAGGTCTGATTTGTGCAATGCAAAATGGTCTTTGAAGATTAATGAGACCCAGTGTTTAGTTAAAAAGGCATAATTTCTGTCGCCATAAAAACCCAGAATTTTTGACTTAAAAACAACTTGGAGTGTTTTGTGAAAGTACCTCCCAAAGCGTAAGTATATCCAGGACAAACAAACAAACAAACAAAAAAACGGTTCAAGTAACTACGTTACTTTCCGTTGTTGTAAAAATGCTCTATATGTCCCACATGACTTAAAACAAAATAGACATTGCAATTTAATGCCTTGAAATTGGGTCTTTGTCACTTTAAGAAGTTTGTGCTCTTTTTGACAATGTCTTCATCCCATCATCACGTTAACATTCCTATACTAAGCTTTTACAAACGTTCATCTGAGCACTGGACTGAGAATTATCTCATATAGCCTGAGAAGATGCGTAGTACTACCTGGTGTTTCCTGGTGTTTGCTCCTTCAGACTAGAATGCTGGGCTTGGAAACTGCAGCTCTGAGGAGGAGCTGTGTGTGGAAGGCTCCAGTTCCAAACAGCAACTGTTTGGTTGCTGTTTGGAACAAAGCTTAGCATGTAAGATGCCTCTAGCATCTTACATGCTAAGCCCCTAGCATCTTACATGCTAGGAGCATGTAAGATGCCCCTAGCATCTTACAAGCCCAAATGGAGATTCAAGGATTTCTCAAACATGCATGAAAGAATCAAAGCAACAATCCAGGTATGATTTTGATGAGGGAATAACACTGCAACATGATATAAAGCTAAAAAAAAGTCGATTTATATAACACTGCCTCTTTAAATATTAGACGTTCAAATTGATCTTTTCTAAATTTCTTCTTTGGAAATCTGCAGAAACGTTTTGAAGAAAATGAATTATCCATGGCATATTTTAGAGCCTTACAGAATTCCTCTGATTATTACACGTGTTGCGAGTATTTCTTAAAACAGATTTTTCCACCATCGGTAATTTTGGATTCAACACTTAGCATGAGTTTTTTTTTTTTCCCCAAGTATTTCTCAACTCATATTTAAAATTGAAAAGTGCAGACTAGTCTCGATTCACTGAACAAGCTCTTCAAAGCTTAACATCATAAACAATTTATCGTAAAATTCCCAAAATCTGTTTAAAGATACTAACTGTGTTTTTATGTGTGATCCAAGTCAATGATCCTAATCTGCAGTCTTTGGGGACGGCTCTGCGAGGATTTCGAAACTCTCCTTTGGTTTTAATTAGACCTTAGACGTTAGGCCTGATGGAGAGGTAAGTGGTGTTGATTGTGTTTACCATCTGTTTTGAGAATTAAAACATTAATACATCCATCTGTCTATCAGGATTATTTTGGTTCTCCATGGTTCTTCAGGTTCTTATCTTTTGCCCCCTTTTAGAGTAGCATACTAAACAAGCCAGTTCAATATTTCTGAGGCTTGAACTGATGTCCACTCACCTGCTGAAGCCTTTTTCTCTAATAAGATGGAATGATGAACCTCTCACTTCTTGATTTCTTCTCCAGGGCAGATACAGGACAAAGCGGACATTCTAAATTAATCTTTTGTGTTATTGTGATCCATTTTAAACCTGGAAATTAGCCAGAATGAAAATGGACAAAAGTGCAAAATTACATTCTAAAATCCATTCATCTAAAGATTCAGATTCAAAGGGTGTAAAGTCTTTGTCACTTTAATTTTAAGAACTTATCAAGATTTTTTTTTTTTTTTTTTTAGCTTATGCTCCCTTGTGTGGATGACATTTCAAATTAAGGCAGGGGCAGCAGGAGGCTTGCCCTCATGTTTTCAGTTAATGCTTGTGCAAGACGCATAATTGAAAGGCACAAGCATCGATTTCTTTTTCCAAGTGCTCACGCAGCTCCGTCTATATTACATATGTGCGAGAAGGGGAGTGCTAGATTTGGTCTTGCTCTGTTAATCTTTCTATCTGAATAGTAATTGCAATGGAGCAGGCTGCACAACCATTAAGATGCTGGAAACTGCATTTATGTGCCTAAACAGGCGTTTCTACTGTCAGCCTTTAATCCTTTTAATGTTTTGCTCCTTTAGCTGGAGGGGAAAACATTAGCAGTTGTCTTTGCTGTTAATAAAAGACAACTGAGCTGAACCTAAAGGAAGATATTGAGCGTTTACAATTAAGGTCAGCAGAGACTGACTGAATTGGATGAAGCCTTTGCTAATTTGATATGTCACTGTGAAGTCACCGAAGAGCAGGGAACAAATAGGACTGTCATGGGGGAGTTGGCCCTCTTTAAGAGGCCATTGATGTCATTGCTATTAACGTTTACTATCCTAGAAGGCAGAAAGGACGCTGTCGTCACTCCTGAAAATCTCCTTTTGCGTTACCGCAGAAAACTCCTGCTGAACTAAATGAAGCGTGATCTGAATTTGAAAAGACAGACACAAAGAGAGCAGCAAGAAGCTGACTACATATGCATTCCAACAAAAATAAATGAATAAAAAAAAATTCTAATTTCACCTGAAATTAGCAACTTTATGCATACAAGAAGCGGTAGTTTGAATGTTTTTAAGGAAAGTTCTGCAAAACTTACCAGTAACATTTAGCTTGCAGGTCACTGTTCCACTGTGGTCGTTGTGAACTGCTAACTTTTATCCTCCTTAATTTAGTTGGTCCTGAAGCAGAATGACAAACATTTTATCATCTAATACCCCTTTTGAACCAATCTTGCATGTGGGTCAAAAGTGTCATTAAACCTCAACACTTTTGAAAGAGACTGTAAAGTTTAGTGATATTGACACAGCTTGCACATCCCAGTTACTATGCAAAATTATACTGGTAGATAGGGCTGCTGGTGTGAGTCCATCTCAATAACTAAACATTCCAACCAGGATAATTTCCAAATTGCTCCCTGATCAGAAAAGTACAAGAATTTGCGATTTTCAGTGCTGCTCCACAAATGACAGCCGTTCGCACAGTTTCATAAATTTTATCTACTTTTGGCTTACTTAGAGGAGATTGGCAAACTGCTGCTGGGGAGAAACGAGTAATATCATGGTAATGGCAGTAAATTATCAATTTTTTTGGTTTGGTTTTCTTTATTGCAATAAGTTAAAAAAAAATCAACATTACTTCCTTTAGGCTGCTGAGGAAAGAGGTCTAGTTAGCGCTACTATTAAAAATAAGCAATTTTATAAAGGCCAATCATTTTCTGACTTTTGGCATTTATTCATTTTTTTTTTAAATATTTGATTATGTCAATTCTTTGGTATTCTAGTTGACATTTATTGCTTGATTGTTTGTTGTTCTCTGCTAAAAGCTTGACTTTCAGCTGCCTTATACTGCTGCTAAGCTGTTGTCATCCTTCCCAGTGAATTTCAGGACTACTGCCATGTCATCAGTTCACTGCCTGCTATTCTGCCACAGCTACTCTACCCATTCATCTGTTAATATTGTTCATTACTTACCTAAGTGGCCATTAAACCCTAATTGCGCCTCCTACTTTGCTTCTGTGTCTACATTTGGATCAGTACCCGCTGCTTGTAACAATCTGTGTTGATTTTGTCTGTTTCAGCCTTAAAAATGTTAAGATAAAGTTCCTATAAGACATAAGGTTTAAAGTTTGCAACAAGTCTTCTAGGAGACAAAGTAAACATGTGGAGGAAGGTGCTCTAGTCAGATGTGACAAAGCACCAAAATAATATTTGTAAAAAGTTTACTTTATTCTTCACCTTGAACAT
This sequence comes from Poecilia formosa, assembly GCF_000485575.1. Lineage (NCBI taxonomy): Eukaryota > Metazoa > Chordata > Actinopteri > Cyprinodontiformes > Poeciliidae > Poecilia > Poecilia formosa. Next base: position 734,173 of record NW_006799983.1, on the reverse strand, counting down.
GTGAAATGTGGTGGTAGCAGCATCATTTCAGATTTACAATTGTTTTTTTTAATGTTCCCTTTTCTTTTCTTTTCCTTTTATTGCACTGCTATGCATTTGCTGAAAAACATTTATAAAACAACAAAGAGAAATGTGTGATGAAAGAGCTAATAATTAAGCTGAAGAAACCCAGATGAGGAGTGTAATTAAAAAAAGAAATGGGAAGAATGTGACAGCTCCACCCAGTGGTTAATGAGATCATTCCTCCAGGTGTAATGAGAGGGGAGTTCTGTGCCTCTCTCAGCATGATGAGGTTCTGTGCCGTCACACAGAAGCAAAGGGAGCGAAAGAAATAAACACATATACACACGCAGAACAGGCAACATGCATTAACAGGAGTGTGTCAAATTCATTTTGAAGGCTTTATGAGCCAATCAAAATCCTGTTAGCGGTGTGTCACTATGAGTGATGCTGTTGTTTTACACATTACGTTGGAATACATTTGTTCTGCTTCCATTTATCTAACTGCAAACTCAACTGTTATTTGCTCATACTGTTAATTTCTAGCAACATCTTAGCACAACCCATAAGGACGAAATATTTTACAGGTAAAATAATTCACATTTAAATTCATTCAAAGTCTACAAAACGGTTGATAAATGTAACAATGAGTACCGATGTTGTGTTCAGCTCTTATTTCTACATTTTTAGAAGCCACCATTATCATATTAGGAGAGAAAGACAATTTGCTAAGCCGACAACATATTGTAAACAAATTCTCCAAAGGGCCCGTGTATGAAAACAAATAATCACTAAAACAGCTGTGCAGCTTGCAATTAGGATCAATGCTAATAAGCCAAGGGAAACAGGCAGAACCAGGAGAAAAATTAGGATGGAACCTAATTGCCTTCTGTTATCTTAATGCAATGAGATGTTATAGTGTGCAACACTAATACATTCCACTTTTAAGGCATCTAATTATTCCAGTTTTTGCATAATAAGCAGCAAGCATTATCGTGTAATTCTGCCCGGCGCTTACAGAGCTTACATACAAAAAAATAAGGTATTTAAATCATTTTCATAATTTAAATTTATAGAGTACAATCATGGAAAACTTTAGTGACTAAATTATGAACTGCCATTCTTATTTGGAAAAAAAAACAAAACAAAAACAGACAATTAATAATTAACAACAAACTTTCACAAATGTCATGGTGACAACAGAAAAAAAAAGTGCTGTTTTTGACTAAATTATAAATGATGTGGCATGTAAAAATAAATTTCCCCTAATTAGATTAAACTACGAAAAAATATCTTCAGCAAAATTCACATGGTTGTCAAACAAAATAGATCTGCTTAGATCTTGAAGCGACATTATCGGAAATATGAAAAAAACAAAGTTTTATATAATTGTACATATAACAGAACACAGCCTGGTAACCTTGTCGTCTGCTAAACTACACTTTTATAGTTATATTTCAAGTGAGAGAGTAGCTAATTATATCCTTATCTCGAGGGCCATCTTGGCAATAATTAAAACATAAAATTACAAACTACTTAAAAAAATTTATGATACAGAGTTTTTTTTTTTTTCTTTTCATTTTGAAGCTTAAAGCTATTTTAAGTTCTATTTCATATACTGCCACAGTGGATACTATTGAACCTTCTGAACAATTATGACTTGACCTACTTTGCTGCTGCTCTAAACTCAACTGAGAGAGAAAAAAAAGACTCAGTCTTCAAAATAAAGTCTAGGTGCACAATTTTTAATAACATCTA
>NW_006799983.1:709858-732124 GCF_000485575.1 Poecilia formosa | reverse complement strand
GTGGATACTATTGAACCTTCTGAACAATTATGACTTGACCTACTTTGCTGCTGCTCTAAACTCAACTGAGAGAGAAAAAAAGACTCATCAGTCTTCAAAATAAAGTCTAGGTGCACAATTTTTAATAACATCTACAGTATTTACTAGCAAATTAAGCTTTAAAGTGTACTCAAACTGGTGACACTGTGTTAACACCATCATGCAGTTGTCTTTGTAACACACCCTGCAGTCGTGCCCAGGTAGCAGAGCGGTTTTTGTGAGGATGAGGTGGTGTAATACCTCGAGGGAAGCCGGTTGGTGAGAACGCAGCACTTCCTTACATCCCTCGGCAGGAACTTGTTTCAACAAGATGTCCTTCAGCTTCTGACCCGTGTTTTTCTCGTGTAAAAATATAGATGTGAGAGTTTTATTTATGTCTGCAAAAAAAGGACAATTCAACCAAGTGAGTTCAAAAACCAAAACATAGAATATTTAAAATAGATTACATGTGTGGAGGAAGAAATTTGCTCTGAAACAAGAGTTTGGTGTTGGTGAATCGTCTGCCAGCTCTGGTTCAGCATGGTGAAATATACTCTGTTTTTCTTGCTTTCTTGTCACTTACAATCACAAACGACTTTTGCAACCCACAGTTAGAATTTTACTGCTTATTGCCACCTTCTGTATCAAGGCGAGGGTGTGCGTGTCTGAGAAACCTGGAGCCTGTGTTTAACTTGTATGTTATTTGTATCACATCTGGATGCCCTTCTGTAGTTGAAGCCTTCATCCATCAGAGGTGGTTTGTGATTGACCAAAGCTCTACTTTCTTGCTGTCACGCTTTGCAGAGCGATGTATTTTAAGCCTGTACAGTCAATGCACTCAGTACTTGGTCAGGGTTCTTTTTTTCATGAGCTACTGCTTCAATCCGGCGTGGCATGGAGAGGATCAGCCTGTATCCCTGCTGAGGTGTTAAGGACCCCCAGGTTGCTTAAAAATGTGTTATTTTGCCGAACACAGAGTTTTTACTCTGACTTATTTAGACCGCAGCAGCCAAGTTACCTGTAGATGCGGTAGAGGCAGGCGGAGACAGAGATGAGGGGCTAAGATCAACTATCGGAAGAAGACTATTTTGCAGTGGTTTATTTACAAGCAGTCAAGGTGTGCACTCCTAAATTCTAAAGCTGAGACAAGGGGACTGAACGCTGCAAGTCAATGACTTGCTGCAATCTGCTGAGAAGATGTCTTCAGCCAATTTGAAGCAGAACATGATGTATTGTTTGGTGATAAGGATCTATTGGAACATATATATGGTTGGACTTGGTCTATATTTTTTTCTTTTTGTAAAATACCTTGAGATGGTGGATAGAATAACATGATACACCAAGTGTGGTTTGTTTTCCTACAGTATGTATTTAATTAAACACGTTCCTCTCTTTTTCTGGGACTTTGGTCAAAATACTCTAAAGAAATCTAGTATGCCATAGTCGTATATGAATAAATCATAGAAATTGTATAATATGATTTGGACATTAGTATTCTGGAAATGGGGTGCACTGGGTCAGTTGGATTTAATTCTTCATACAGCACTGAACTCGAAAAGACAGTACAAGGGAGAAATGACCAGTCAGTGCAGAGAAGATGAGTATATATATATAAACTTTTTCATGTGAAAAGCAAGATTAATTTTTTTTGATGTAATATGAGAACATTATGAGAAATTCCCTAACAGCAAAACATGCAGGATAGTGACTTGCAAAAGTAAAAATGAGCATACAGTCAAGCTGATGGTTTTTATGTGACAGAACAACACAAAATATTATGTTCTGAATAAAGCTGTTAAAAGCCATTTTATTTTTTTTTTTTTACAAATAAAAACTTGTCTTCATCCACTCTGAATCAATATTGTGCAAAAGTACCTATTACTGCAATAACAGTTACAGATTAGGTTTATTTAAATATAAATATAAAAACTTAAATAAACAACCTTCTCTAAATCAGCTTGAGAAACAATAAAGCACAGACACAAATACGAGGCAGCTGTAACCTGCCCCTACCAAACATTCACGTTTTCACACAATCCGTTCAGATCTGTTCATTTCACAGCACTCTGTGATTCGAATAATATTCCAGCAAATTTAAAACGTTATCCAAGTTCAAAATAAATGACCATGTGAAGCGGGTACAGAGATTTCATACATATGCATGTGCGAACCACTCAGCTTCCCTCCTTTTTTTTTTTTTTTTTCTTTGACAGATTCTGGGGTGAAGCACTGCTGCATGAGAAGCATAAGTAATGACTCATTGACCGGTTTTGATTATAGAGGGGATGTACAGTTAGGAATGTAAGGCACTCAAATGACCTGAGCAAGTCTGGTAGCTTGCTGGAAATTTCAGGGACAAAATGTGTGCTTGGAGGACAGGCAGTAAAAAAAATAATTAAAAAAAAAAAAATGAGTTCAGTTAGACTATTGCATCAGACAACAAGAGGAGTTGCTTTGAACACAATTTTAATCAAAGGCAAGTCATAAAACTGTAGGAATATTGTTTAAATAAACTGATCCAAAGACACCGCATCACCTCCTCTGCAGTACAAAACACTCCTGAATTTATTGTATTGTTTTGCTTTTAAAGATATCTTTTGGTCTTTAATTTGGAAATGAAGGTTACAGAGGAGTGGGTAAACAGGAGAGGATTTCTCGCAACAAGGGCCAACAAGTCGTGATTAGAAACCTGCTCTGTTGTGACAGGAACACTCGCCTTCCATGACATGAGGCACATGCTGAACCAGAGGAGGAACCAGGTCTCCCACATGCACTGGGCACTTATTTAGTTTAGAACATTAAATGTCTTATTGGCCTTTTGTGTAAATTCACAGCACTGAAGTAGAGTGAAAATGCTTTCATGGATACAATGTTCAGTTTGCAGAAAGATGCTCTAATTTATTTGATGTTTGTGATATGACGTATCAGTGTAGTTTCTATTACTGAACATAATTAAGCATACATCTAGAGGCCACTTTATCAGGTGCAGACGCTCAACTGCTGTCGAGTTCAACAGCGATTCAACCAATTACATGGCAGCAACTCAATGTATCCAGGCAGATTTGGTGAAGATAAGTTACTGAAGTTCAGTCAGCTTAACAATGAGGAAGAAACAAGATTAAGGGGCTTTGAATGTGACATGGTTGTTGGTGCTAGATTGGACTGATCTGAGGACTTCAGAAACTGTCTGGTTCACAAAAAATGATCGAAAAAATGCAAGGGTCAAGGGTCATGGGTCAGATGTCAAGGGTCAGAGTAGAATGTGCATTCTAGTTTGAGATGTTAGAAAGACAACAGCAACCATAATATTTGGTAACCAACGTATGATGGTCTGAAATGATGATAATGCCAGGGCTGAACAGGACCTCTTTGAACAATTGTGACATCATAGAGGTGGAGTAAATTGATAAACTCTCACAAAAGGCCCACGACTACATGTGAGTGCAGACAAAAAGCCATGCTAAAGGTTTATGACATGTGACGAATTTATGTCACAAAGAATTAAGGCACTTCTAAAGGCCTTATAAAATGGGAAGTGTACATCCAAGCTCTTTTCGACATCAGTGACAGACACATGTAGCATGGAAATCAAGTTTTTTACTCGAACCACAAATCCAATATCCTGACAAGAAGGGCTCATAAATCAAATCAAAAAGCAGTCATCCCATATGAAATTCAAACCTCGGGTACACTGACATTTCATCAATCTGACTGAAATCCTTGCAATCAGAAACTCAAACTTTATTGTGCGATAGGCTTGTGGCTGTTCTGTGTCTGCAGTGGAACATCTTAATGGTTAATCCATCAATGGTCAGGTGCAGCAAGTCCTGTGCCACAATATCTTGCGATATTAAAGCTGTGCTATATTTCTCATCAAAGTAAAGTCTGCCTCGCTAAAAGCTGTCCAGCCACTGTCAGCATGTGATCTTGTCTGGTGAAGTAAGTGTAAGCTATTATTATGAGCCCGAGATATAAAGGTAAGTGCTTTCAACTTGACAGCCTGTATCGGTGTTTAAGACCCATATTGTTTAGCAAAAAGGAAAGTTATTCTTGAGGTGCTGATCTGTTGTCATAGTCAGATTAATAAAGACTTCTCATTAGGCTGACCGACTACACCTGGTTGCAAAAACACTGGCAAAGCTCCCACAACTTTTTAAACTGTTTGTGCAGCGGCTGTGACAACAGAAGAAATAGACAGCGGTGACAGTGCTGGTTGTTGTGCAGCAGTAGACTGGTTTGGTTATGAAGTGTTGATAAGTCCCAAGGGCAATTATTAATAACATTAGGGGATTTAATCAAATTTACAAGTCATGGCACCACCTGATTATTAGGAATTAATTGCCAAACTGCTCTCAGTCTCTGTCAATTATTGGTTATGAATATCTGCCTGGTGAGACGAGGCATTGTAGAAGAATAGACTGAATTTGTGCTCTGGGTATCTGAAAGAGGCTGAACTGCACACATACAGAACAAACACAAACCAATTTGTTCCAAAACAAATGAACTGATTAGCAAACCATTTCAACTTGAAGGTATTTCAATTAAGCTAGATTAGTAACATTAAATTAACCACTAAGAAAAAAATGGAAAAGAATATCAATAAAAGTAAAAATAACTAAATAAATAAATAGAATAATGATGTTAGGAACAAATAAAGAATAAAACTAAAACACTAATAACTAAAATAATGTAGGGATATCACTGTTGAATGTGCAAATGTATGCTTAAAAAACAAGGTTTGTTCTGATGAATTGGGAATGAAGCCAAATTATTTTTAAAATAGAGACGAGTTGCATCTGTCAGATTCTTTGAAACAGTTATCAGTGTTCAACAAAACAATGAACACCCCAGATACAAATTTTTATCAAATCTGATGTTATTTGTTGGGAGCAAGGCCATGCTGCACAGCCCTTACCCCAGAATCAGCTGGGATCAAGGGATGAGTTGCTTCAGTGGCAGCATCACGAACCCCACAGCATGCTCTTTGTCCAATTCCTGACTGATCAGAGCTCTTTTGGTGCCAAAAAGGGCGGAGGGGGGGTGTAAAACCAACTGTCTTCACTACAAACTGTGTTTACAAAAAAGTGTGCTGTTCATGTTTCTCAAGAACAAACGGATCTACTGAATAAATTAAATGAGAATACTACTGAAAACTCAATTCATTAAGTGAAACAGATTAATTACACAGACTGATGTTTTCAAGACTTCCTTCCTGTTAATTATATGATTTCCAACTAATGAAAACATGACATTTAGGATAAAAAATATTACATCTAACCAATAAGGAAAACAGAAATGTGGGTATAATTAAGTAAAGTATGTTTAATACCTATTTAAAAGTTATTATTTACAAGGCTATTTTTAATCTGGCAAACCAGTCTCACTAGAACGCATATTCTAATGTATTTATTGTGTTGGATACTAAGTACTTTAAATATGGTGCCAATTTTAATTTAGCTTTGGAGACTTATATGTCTAAAATTTCAAATACCACATTTGTGTGCATATTTTAAGAACCTTTGTTATTTAGAATAATCGACCAGATCTCTAGGCTTCTTTTGATATCTTAATACTTTAATGTTAGCAATAAATGCTAAAATTTAAAATTGGTAGCACTTTCATTTTATCACGACTGTATGTATGACTTCTGCAGATGCATGTGCAAGTTGTGTATTCATGAAACAATAATTCTTACTTGCAGTATTTAACCTCACCAGAAGGCTCCTAAAATATTTGACAAAATTGAAGCAAAAACTGGCAAAACTGTTGGGATCCCAGGTTGTTTGGTTTATTTGTCAGTGCTTCTATTGTTGCTCCTTCTTTGAGTTTAGTTATTCTTTATTATTATGGTTAGATTTATGTTTTGTCAGTTGCCCTGTTAGTTTTGTGTTTCTGCTCTTCCTGTGCCATTACTCTCTCTTTCCTTCAGCCTGCCTGCCTGGTCCCCTCTCTCAGCTGCACCCTGCTACTAATAAGCCACTTGTTCTTTGTCAGTAATCAAACTTCTCTGTGTACCTCCTCTCTGTCATTCCATGCTGGATTCTTCCCTCTTGCTCTAGTTATCTCCTAATGTCTCACCACTCTTTTTTTTTTCTTTTTTTTGCAAGTTTCCAGATTGATTATTTAATAAAACATTCCACATGATCCATACTCGCAGCTATTGGCTGTACTTTGGTCCACCCTCAAACTTACTGTCAAAAATAGATAAAAAAAAAGACAAGATAACATAGACTTACTGTCAACTTATTTTCATAAGGTGAAATGTGAAAATGACCTACATAATTCTAATTGTGTATTAAATGATCAAAATGTATGATTCACAATAAAAGTTAGCAGTTATTACCACTCCCAGTTACCAAATAGATTTAATATGTAATGTTTGAAATCAAGAACATCTATATACTGTCTCTATATCACAAGGACATAAAAGTAGAAAATGTCTCAGATTTCAATTTACAGATGAGCTAAACACAAAAAGGGAGAGCATGCGGAGGTGAGCATGACTGCAGTTTAATGTGTGGGAGTAGCTGAGACTGATAGAACATTCAGCCCTATTGTTCTGTTAAAATAGAGAAATGGAAAAAAAATGCTTTGATGGACTGTTATAACCTAGCATTACCACCTCATTAAAAGTTTGAATTTAGCAATGTCCTTCCAGTCTTGGTAATGAAGCACATAAAAATCATTATTCAGTATGTCATTAGGCTGTAAAAGCAGAAATTATTTGACATGCATCTATGTGACCTCGTCTTTTTAAATGACGCGTGAACGTAACAGCCGAGATGTAAGGATTAACAACACCTGTCCTGGCTACTGACAAACGGCCACGTTCCTGATCCAGTAGCTGGAATTTATATCTGCCAGGGACATTTTTATTTCCAGTTTGCCTACACTGTGGGATTTCATTCAATAATGTTTCCAGTATTAGCAGACTTAATAAATGTAGCTTTTAGTAACAGTCAAAGTTCCTTGCAAACATTTTCACATTTTGTCACATTACAACCACAAACTTCAGTGTATTTTATTGGGGTTTTATGTCATAGACAAAAACACAATAATGCGTAAATATGAAGAAAGAAAACTATTCATTGTTTTTCAAAAACTTCTTACAAAGTTAATTCAGAAAAGTGCTGTTCATTTGTATTCATCCGTCATGTGTCAAAATGTATTATAGAAACACCTTTTGTTCGATTACAATTACATTGCAAGTCCTCATTGGGTTTATCCGACATTTGTCCTATTGCTCCAATCCTCTTTTAATTGCCTTGCTGAGTCTGCTGAAAGTCACCACAGCATGACACAACCACTGCTAGGTTTCACAGGAGGAATCATGTTTTCAGGTTGGTCTGTTGGTTTTCTGAAGTACAATATTTTACATGTAGACCAAACACATTTTTTAAATCATCTGGCAAGATCACATTTTTTCCTCACATTTGCTGTCAGATGTTGTCCTGTCAACAGATTATTCCATTTGAGGTGTGGATTATTGCAGCTCCTCCAAAGATACCAGGGAGGTCTCTGCTGTATTGTTTATTAATGCTGTTCTTTGGTCAGCAGTGTAAGTGGATGGCAAACTCTTGATAAATTTGCAGCTGTGTCACACTCTTTCTATTTCCAGATGTCTGAACAGTAGTCTAAATCTCAGGATAAGAGTTTTTAAACATAACCCCGAAGCAAACGTCTGCAAAAGGTTATTCATGATGTTGTTTGCTCACTATTGCTCTCTAAACCTCTGGGGCTTTCACACAACACATGCATTTACAACAAGAATGAATTACACATACATGGACTTTATATACTGATTAGGACATCTCTGAAGACAACAGATCATTTTGGATATTTCTTAAGAGTAAAGAGGGCTGAATGCAAACTCACACCAGCCTTTAGAGATTTTGGGTTGTTAAAATATATTCAAGCTTTTGGTTGTAGTTTAGTTTTTCAAACTGTAACCACTTGAAAAGAAAAGAGTCAATTTAGTCAAATGATACGTGAAATGACACTGATGCGAGTTGATGAAGCTATGTTGAGCCTTAGGAAAATTATGATAATTATAATGATTATCTGGAATATAAATAACTAGTTGACTATAGGTCATACTCAATAATTATAACCCAAGACATTTTGCCAAAACTTGCTGTGTGTGATCGAGACCTCAAGCATCCTACAGCACATCCACAAGCCAGGCAAAGTAGAAGGGAAAAAAACAAAGTGCCCCGAATTAGAGACCCTCAATCCCCACATCAGCCAACAGTGATCATTAGCTCAACAGAGCAACTGACAGCTCATCCCCAACGGGTGGCATTTCTCTGATACATCACTTCTGTTGCTGCTTGTTTGTTTGCTTACTCAAGCAGCGGCCTGACATTCCGATAAGAAGCTGGCAAAGCGACCTCATGGTATATAAATACCTCATACCAAAAAATGGTATCAGGTATTTAGACTTAATCTTTACTATCTTCAATGTAGGGGACTGGAAAGTGCGGTACAAAGTGAAGGGCACCGGTCAGGGATGTATATCTGTGAGACAGAGAGCAACAAAGTGAGTGGAGCAGAATGTGAAGCAGTGTCATCATCTATACAGGGAGATTAATGGAGAGGAAAAATAGTTTCTGTGTGGCGCATGCCCTGCTGAGATGTGATGAAATAAAACCATAAGGAATCTGATAAATCCAGCATGGTGAAGCAGTGGTACAGAGCACACAGAGGAGTGAAGCTAATACAGCTCTGCATAAAGATGTTCTGGCTTCTTTTAAATTATGCAAAAATTTAAATACTTTAAAACTTTGCTTCAGAACGCTGCTGTGAGTCAGAATAAAAGATCTGAGAAGATGTGCATTATTGCAGTACAATGTGGTTGATTATCAGGGCAAATATGTAAATGATCCTCTTATCTAATTTGCTTTTTCAAACATACTCATGTACAAAGAAACATGTTTTTTTCCTTCTCTACACTTTTTGCCAGCCTGAGACAAGATTGAAACTATTAAAGCAACCTACAGTTGCTGATTAAAGATACTTGTCAAGTGAATCTATATATGCTGAAAATAAAATTCAGTCAAACTGGGGTAAGCTCGGTTCTGAAGAAACGAAACATTGGGTGAAATTTGAACTTGCCTGTAGCAAAAACACCAGCTTCCTGTTTGGTTATGAGGGTGTTGAGGGTGAACAACAATCCAAAACGGACGACTTCTTGAGTAGGTTTGGAATCAACTTTTCATCAGGGTCATAATCAAATCTCCACTTCCTGTTCTAAAAAGGCAGGGCTCGAGTCATGCTATCAAATTACAAGATTAATTGGCTGTGATGCTATAGTGTGATGACATGTTCGAAAATAAATATATTTTTGAGCAATGAGGTGAGCTACCTAACTGATATCACCTGTTATGAAACCAAAAACCCAGTATACCTACTCAGAGCATTATGCTTTCTACTCAGTGCAGCAACCTCTGTCCCATTTCACAAAACGTCAACAAGCCCCATCAGCCTTGTGATGTTTTTGTACTGATTAAAGGTGGTATGATGCATTTTCCAGGGACATGGTGTCATTTTACACCACATGCAAGCAACTATTTTTCCTTCAATCTCCATGCTGTTGATTGATGCCATTTGCAACCATTCTTAGGAGCAGATGTGCAGTTGCACCAGGTGGTACGTAATTGCTACTGCTAGTCTGGTGGAGTTGAGTTGTGAAGGATCGGGGAGGGCCGGGAGCTCAGCTGGAGACTGCAGAACTTTTGCAGCGTTTGTATGAGGGGATGTTAAAGCACCCTGAATGGATATTCATGGGAGATTCTAAGATTACCCAAACACGTATGAATGAGTCAAGGCAACCTTCGAGGAGTTTGTTTGATGAAGGAATGCCATTCTAATATGATATTAAGCTCAAAAAAGTCAATTTTGCATAATGCCCTGCATCCATTTTCAAATTGCCCCATGAACACTCTCCATTTGTTTAAAATTTGTGCTAAAAAACCCCCCGAAATCTCCAATTTGGGAATTGTCTGAAGTCAGCCCTGCATCACTGAGTTCTCTCTACAATAAAGATCAGATAGTGTGTTTGACTCAGGGCGATTGAGATTGGCAGGTTCATCCTTCCACTATCACAGCTAATGTAAGTCCAGTCTACAATGGCTGAGCCAATCACTCTGACAGCAGCACGTCCTCTGTACGTTTTCTTTTTCCACTTTATTTGTATGTGATTTAATTGATCAGGATCAATCAACCATTAGTGATGCCTTAACTGAAAAGGTCTGACTGTATCTTTTTTGCAAACTTATTGATGCACTCTCCCCATAGGTGCTTCTAAACATGAAAGTGTGTAGACAATAATGTCGTTTATAAACTACTCAAGAACAGATGACATGCATTTCCAACTCTTTACCAGGGTGATACACATCTGGGCATGAGAACCACTGGACATATCTAATCTTATTTGGTTTGGACTGACACGCAGCTCATGTCAAAACGTTAGTGCCTTCTGCAGCAGAGATAGTAGTTGGATATGTTGCACAGACATACAGGTTAAACTGCACTGTGATATGGCCTCACTATCTACCAGTGCTTTGGGCATTAATCTCTTTTATGACAGTCTGCAATCCTCGCAGTGGAACAGCTTTAGTGTGAAGTAGATGGCAGATAGCCATGACAAAAGGACTTCTGTCCGCCACACAGTCCACGTTTACAAAATCACATGTCAAATATTTTATCTTATAAACGTATCATTCATAATGCATCAAATAGGTTCAAATCGTCAATTGTGAAACAGATTTTTAACTTAGCATTTACAATATACTTGTCATAATCTGAGATAAAAAAAAAATCGCCTCTTTTTACTCACATGCAATTCCAGTAAGGAGTTGATATACCGTCACCGTCAGTCAGCAGGAATGTTATATTGTCCTATTCACATATCTCCTTCACCTCTTCTGCCAGGATGCGATGGGCAAGTTCATGCTCCACAGCTGCAGCTCATCAAGGCTCGTCAGGAGGACTTTAACCCTTGTGCGTGCGAGGACTGAGGCAAACGTAGAGGTCTATGGAAAATGATACAGGTTTTACATGTGTAGGGTCGGTTGGACCCCATTTCGACATACAAGGGTCAAGTAGGAGCTGGTTCCCTGAGGCTGACACCAGATATTTTGCTCAAAATCAATATGGAGTTCATGCCTATTATGAGTATTTGTAAACCTCTGAATAAAACTGTGTATTTCTCTTAGTCACCCCAGTCTGGATAAGATTAATCCCTCTATATAGCTTTGACGTCTGCTTTGACATGACAGCTGTAAAACCTTATTACACAATCTAATAATAAACACTAAGAAATACTGAAGTCTTGGCAAGACGGTGACATGATTGGGTGTGTGGTAAGACAAACTTTCATCAGTTAAACCTGGAATAACAACTTACAGTATACCTTCAGAATTGACTTAACTCTCGAACAGAAAAACTATAGTTAATGTTTACTTTCCTCACTACCAGTGGGGACACGTCACGGCAAAGAGTTATTATAGTCAGTTTACCTTTCTCACAAAGCCACCTAGGGAATTATGTGCTTCTGGCACATTTAAACTCTGGACTATTTGACTCAGATTGCTACAGCTTTCTTATGAAAACACCTATTGGTATTGTAAGATATTTTGAGCACATACTGTCTCTTTTTCAATGAGACTGAGCATAACCCAGGTAGAAAGACCTCCATGCATAAAAACAATTGAGACAAAAAAAAATGCACATCCCATCACTCTTACTTGCCATTGTTCAACAATTTAAAAACTGATCCAAAAATGGCAACTTCCGTTATTACTTTCGTAAACAGTGTGCTGCTGTTCCCCCTCTGCCTTCATCACTGCACTGTGGGGTCGTAAATTGTTCACACCGAAATCTGATTGCGAATACATTAAATTTGGGGCAAAACAAAATCAGATTTCAGCAAAAAATCTGAAGTGAGCACCAAGACGTGCTGTGTGAATGTAGCCAATGAGACACAGTTAGAATACTAACAAAGACCATTTAACACCGACATACAGTATGCAATTTCGGCGCAATTTAAAACTTCTGAATCTGCAGAATCTCCCCACTGACTTGAAGTCAGGATTGGACGTGCCAAACAGATCCAGAAATTGGATCTATTTCTGGATGTAAAAATACATCCAGTATTTTTACATTAAACCATAGATTTAAAAATCTATGGTCGTTGTGGCAACAACTCCATTAATTCAAGGAAATAGAATTAATGGAGCATGACTTTACACATGAGCACAGTTTTACTGAGTGGGACATAAAACATTACGTATCTTTTGTCAGTAGGTATGTCATTTTGATGAAATCATGTGCTCTTTCCAAAAGCATATGCCTTACTGAAGATTGCATAACATCTGTAACACATACAGTTTATACACGGATTGCAAAATTATTATGTGCACCTTCCTACTCAGTGGACCCCAATAATTTTCAGTTTCCACTTGTAACAAATATTTAAACCGGTTCATTTGGCACCAACAAAATCGTTTGAAAGGTGAATATCAGTATGCACTTGTTCTTTACATTTTAAGGAAAGGCCCTGCGGTTACTATAGAGATGAAATCAAAGCTGACCAAGTGCTGCTCCCACACAGAGGCCAGTGACAATGATTCTTCTTCAGCACCTGTCCTGAGGTTGGCGCTCACTGACTTTTGAAAGGGGCCTAACTGGAATGCGTTTTCTCTCTCTTTTCACTGTTCTGTGGGAGCTCCACTTGACAGGCGCAAGTCTCATGCTAGCTCCCACTTGATTTTATGTCAGAGCACTTAACATTTTTTTCCCCCTCTGTCACATTGCTCATGGGGTTTCGCAGACTTAGATGCGACTACGCCTTGACTGTATGGGCTAGAAATGAATGCAAAGGAGTTTCACCGTGACAGCTTGTCCATCAGTCACTTTAATAACGTTTCTGTGGACTTCTTGGCTTGAGGTCAACCCGAGTAACATTTCAGACTGTTGTAAAAATGCCCAACAGCTTCATTTGACTTAAGAGAGATCTATAGAAAAAAAGAGACAGGGTCGGGATGACTTAAACCTCCGCCTGCCTCTGTTTCATTGCTAAGAGCCATCACAGTGAACAGAAAAAGACCCAGGAGAAGGAGCCAAGTGGGAGTAGAGAAGTAGAGAGAAATGGGAGCAGGAGGTGGGGAGGGTTTATGTGGGGCTTGTGTGAGGATGAAAATTGATTTATTGCGGTGCTGATGAGGAGCGGCATGCCAGGAGACAGTGGGTGCTCTCCAGGCCCTTGCTGCACCAACATAAAACGAAAAGGGGGCCCTCCCTTCCGTTATAATTGCTGCAGCGATCTCAGGGAAAAAAAGGCTTGAGGTCCTGTAAAGAAATTTATGCAACCTTGACTGCTTGATACGCTGCCTGTTATTTTTAATCTTCATGTCTAGATGCCGCAAGTACAAGAAGTGCTGTTTTTAGTCCGTACTACTGACAGATTTAACTTAGTGTAAACACCAACTCCACCCGCACGTAGATCAAAGACGTACTGTAAGTGTAAAACCAAAATTTTAGGGGATGCACATCAGTTGGTTTGGTGTGTCCCTGAAGCAACAACCCTCTAAATCTGATGACACGTAAACATAGCTAAAGGAGTCAACAACCTTAAAGCAAAAATAACCATAAAAATAAAAATAACCTTAAAACTGAAAAAAAACTACATGAAGCGTTTTTACCTTTCATTGAGACTCTTTAGCACCACCTCAGCAACATTTATTCACAGCTAAAAGAAAAAAAAAGATCAGACACTTATTAAGTGGTTTAAATACCATTTCATGCCTCCATTGTATAAGACAAAGGTCTGTATTTTTATTGGCTCAACATGCTTACTGAAGCAGAACAAAGTGATAAAGGAGCAATGATTTCTGGTGATCCTGTTTAAGTTGTGTCTTTGCTCGATTAATTACTTGGTTGTAAAAAGCATCCACTTACAATCCCAAATAGGTATTGTTTTTATTACAAATGTGAAATCATTCTGTCTCTTATTGTGCAACAAAGGTTGGCATTTTGAAAAAATGTGTTATGTGAGTATAAGCCTAAAGAGACAACCACATTTTTTTTTTTTTTACCACAGGGTCATGCCAGTTGATTCACCATAACTTTGTGTAGCACTTGTATCGGGATGAAGGATGTAAAAGATTTTTCTTATTTGTGTGAGGTTTGTTGCCACTTTGGTTTTGAGTTTTGGGACCTTTTGAGTTCAATTTGTGTTTCAGAAGATGCTTCTTTTTGCTTGCTCTGGTAAGTCATTGCCCTTTTCCAAGTCAATGTTTCCATTGTGCTTGGCTAAGTGTTTGTTTTTGCCCTCAACCTCAGCTATTTTGCTCAAGTACCTGAGTTCAGTTGCCCTTACGCCCGTTTTATTCCTCATTGAGTTAATGAGACTCACCTGATTACTGCTCCACTAATTCCTGGTTTGCTGTTGTTTCTCCCACTGAGCCTTTAGATGTGTTTTGTTGCAATTCCTTTTTCAGGACCCGCCTCTTCCCTGTGTTTGAAGCAGAGAAGTGTGATCGCTTTTACACTGTGTGGAAAGTGTAGGGAATTATATATAACATATCAGTAGGTACTGCCATAACAAATGATGTCAAATGAATCATAGGCTGCCGTATTCCTTGCATCGCACCAATCATTTTAAGTATTCCAATGGCGCCCCTGAAAAAATGATGAAAATCTGAATATCTTTATCAATGTAAGAAAAATCCCTTGCATCCCTGGACATGTCCAAAAGTGGAAATGTTTGGGGAAAAAAAGAGTGTTTGGTCACTCAAACATACCATAATTTATGTTGTATACTGAAGTTTGCTATTTAAAATCCATATGGCAGCAAAACCAGAAGAAAAATAATTCTTATATGAATACATTCAAGCAGTAAAAGGTGAGCATTTATATAATGTCATTGAGTGACTGTGACATTTGAGCATAACAGGGGTGCTTATTTGCCAAATATGTCACATTTTAGATGTGTGATTTGATTTAGATCAAATCGTTTATTGCTACAGTATCAGAAGCTTAGGAAGCTGATTGAAATGCCAGACAGATATGCAATCTTGTGATAGTGCTATAAATACATGTGTTTAATGACAACTTATATTTTGTGCAACAATCGCACACAAAAAACAATTTGTGTCAGCAATAGGTAAATCTCTCCCCCAAGGAAACCCCGACTCCAGAAGATGGTCACTGTAGTCATGAAGTGAAAACAACATACGTGTTGTCAAACACCTCAGAGAGCTTTGCAGATTCACTGCAGTGGTTTAACTTATAAGGGGGAAGGGTTTACAGTGAGGGGAGTTGACCAGTTTTGCTGACGTTGGTGGTAAGCTTGTTTGTCTGTGGGTCGCTGTGTGAGTGTATGCGTGCCCCTGCATGCGTAAACACTTAACTGGGACAAACATAGGTGTCAGTGAGAGGTTTTCTCTTGATAAACTCAAATTCTATGATCACGGGAATGTATTATCTCAAAATGTTTCAGTCATGTCAAAACAAATCCAGCAATATTTTGCACAATCACAAATAACACTTGCATAAGATTCAAAGATGGTATTAAAACAAATTTGTGACCCAATAGTCGTCTCATCAGAATACAGAGTGCAGACATGGCAGCAGTGCTCACATCTAACAGAAGAAGAATAAAACCCTTTTCATAAATTCCACATTTACATTTGACATACAATAAGATTCTTGATTACATGGTCACATTGATATCCGTAGTATTTCTTGGGTAGAAGTGTTTAAGTGCTCTCCCCTGTTGTTCAACAGAGTGGTCAAAAGTTTCACACTGCAACCTGAAGAGAGGAGATGAACCTCTAATAAGATGGCTTGGTGAGATATCTGTTAAAGTTAACAGAACTCAGTTGTTTCTCTTCAAGAACTTAAAATCATACATGTAACTATATGTAGTTATTATTTACAAATTGGGTTGGCAGGGAGACACTTGCACTACATCTCCCCATCTCTGTAACTTGTGCCCTCAGCATCATCTTTGTTGTGGTGGCCCTTTTTTTGGTACATAAACCCTTAAGCCAGCAAGGGCTCCACAACATAATTTGGGCTCCATGTATTTAGAAATGAGCTCTAATATTTTATTTATAAGGTGGAATTCTGTTGTTACATTTTTGGTGTGAGCGATCAAAAGCAAATAAAAATGTGAATGAGAGACTAGGGTGAAACACAGATGTCAAGTGCTAGCAGAGATTTCATCAGATTAACAAACAACACTTGGGAGGGAACAAGCAAATGTTACATCTCAAAACACCCAAGCAGCAGGAAGAGAGAAATTAATGAAACTCCTTGGAGATGGTCTCTTTCCCAACCCGTGTTCAGTCTCCTTAGTCGCCAGCTGTTGTACTGGCCGACAAATGGCTCAATGGTTTGCAACTCAGATATTATCCATAGCTTCAGGATATGGGCTTCGTAGTACTCCCACTGCCTTTATTGTTTAAACTGAAGAAAATGAGCTGCCAAAGCCACTGCTACGTACTATTCAATTTAGACGTTGCCGTGGAGACTGTGACAACAAAGTGCAATCATCTTATACTTGCAGCAGATGTACTTGAAGTTGTAAAACAGTTCACAACACATTGTTATCCAGGCGTCGATCATTAAGAGAAAAAGAAAAACGGTGCTGAAGTCGTCTCCTGCAAGTCAGTTCTTAGTTGAGTTTCACTAACGGCTCTGCGGTCCAGCATCGTCTCCAAACACGCCGCATTGCATGTGTCCTCGCTCACTCAATCGTTTTGCACTTCAGCAGTTGTTCACACAGTTTCTCCACTATATCAGCTTTAATATATCAATGTTATGTCATCTCCTTTACTCCCTCCTTTCAAAAAAGAACTAAACTATTAATAATATTTAGTAATTAATATGAAAAAAATAGGCTCCTGCAGATGTGCATGCAGTATCCTTACTAGGCAAAATATAGCTTATTTTTAAGTGTTGCCCAACAAAATTGCTAAATGGGAAGCAGCATTTACATAGTGAAACAATGGTGATGAACTACAATCGTAAATTAATCATTTTATTCTTTGTGATCTTAAATCTAAGCTTGATCCTGTGAAGAGTGAATTCGCGAAACCTCCCCGAACCGTTTTGCTGTCCGGACCGACAGTTCCGTTTAAAAGCTTTGTCTATTTAAAAGTCTGCTGGCTGATGGTGAGTAATCTTGCCTTTAATTGCCTGACAGCCCTCTAAAAACTCGCATTACGCACGAACCCACATTCTTCTCAACTTGGTCGCTACTTCTCTTTTGAATTTGGCTCTGGATAAAAACCTTCCCTAGATAAATAAATGAAATATCTGTTTACATAATAAAAGGATAATGCGTTATATTGTGCTTGCTGATTTCCCAATTTTCATGTTTTTATGACATTCTATGACTGCCAGACTAAAGTGTCTGTAAATTGCAGTCGCACTATTATTTAGTTTGACATTGAACTTGTCTTTTCACCTAATGTCTATTCATCATATTCAAAATACCTGTGGAGCATTTGTTAGATTTAGGCAAGAGTATGCCACACATTCAAATAAGTTTCACTGATCCCTGTTTTAAATGCTTGATGCAGAATCTTCCAAGTGCTATATCCTGATCAGCAGCCTTCACAAGGAAACAAGGCAAAAACAAAGAAGAAAGGCAGAGAAGATATGAATTCATAGCATAAAAAGACAAGGCTACACAGCTCTGTGCTGCGTAGCAACTCAAGAGCTGCCAGTGGTGGCTTAGATTCATAGGAACAACAGACCCAGGAGGCCCGCAGCAGCAAACAGTGATAGGAATGTAAAATGAGATGAAGAGCTACCTCCCCAAGATGGTGTGAACAACAAACAGAAGTTTTCTCGGGGGAGGCTGCAACATCGCTCCGAGTGTAAAAGCCAGCCATCTAACCAAACCGTCAAGCTATTTTGGATGAAACACGCAAAGCAGAAGCGGCGCCCGAGGCCTGTGTGAGTAATTAACCCCAAAGCTCTGTGGAGAAGAGGACGAAGATCCAGCTGGGCGTTAATCGGCTCTTCTGCAGTCGGTAAATAAAAAGTCCTGGGTTTACTGGCTTATTGAAAGGCTTTCACAGGTTAGCCTGCTAGGTATAGTGCAACATTAAAATTGGCTCCAGCAAGAAGTTGCCAGGGTTTGTTAGTATCACTCTTACTCTGCCAGTAAGTGTTGACTTTGGCAGAAAAGGAGAGAAAGCAACACGGATTCAGGGGTTAAGACTTACGGACAAGAAGAAAGAAATCAGTCAGTCACCAAGAGGGAGAGCAGACAAGCAAATGCAGAGAACTGGGTTTCTCCTGCCTTTGCGATCTGGTTGGCAAACAATGGTTTTTAAGTGTTTAGTGTGTAAATGTGTTTGTGAAGAGATATTTAGTATTTGATTTCAAAGATGAAAAGGAGCTCTTCATCTTGGCTAGTTACTGGTTATGAAAACTGAAGTAAAAGCAGTTTTGCTCGTCTTTGCACAACCTTAACATCGACTCACACTCAAAAGGGAGCATTTTTCTCTGTAGCTAAGCAACAGTAACAGCCTAACTACTCTGCCGAGGAGCACACAACCGAGCCGTTAATGAGGATACAAAGAACTCTGCTTCAAAAGCCTGACATTGCTATAGACAAAAAAAGAAATCTGTGCTCATGATCTGTATTGGGCAGAGGATGTTTGCAATCCAGAACAAGATATATCCAGACAAATCCAAATCCATGCTCTGTTTCTCATATAGGATTCATTTGTCTGAATCTATGTTTCTGTTAGATTTATGTCTCCATCTAGTGACAAGTCCCTGAGGTAAAGTTGGGGATAGACACAATATGATAGATAGCATCCACACGCATCTGATTTGAGATGAAACAATTTGTTATGACTGTGATGCACATCAGTATACTGCAGCACGGTGACAGAATACAGAAAGGGGACAAAAGCCTTAGGAATCAGCAGACAGATTAAATTATCGCGCTGATTATATTTACGTAAATATATTTTAAACTGAAACTAAAGAATAATATTCATCAAATAACGTCAAATATATTATTACTGGAGGAAGCTAAAAATCACAAGCATTTTTATATTTTTGTGTTGCCCCATAACAGAATTGAAATAATGCTTTAAAAACGTTTTAAAGTGGTATTTCCATAGCCTGGAAATGAATTGATCAATTTTTCCACATTTGAGAGATCAACTCCTGCACCTTCACCACACTCTACATCAGCAGGATTTTCTCATAATAATCCCACAGGAATCCCACCTTGTTCACCCATGATTGCTTTCCGCTCCAGCCTGACACAAACCTCTTGATTCGCATTAGGATAAAAATTCAAGGTAGAAGATATCACACAAATACAAAACTACCAACATTAGTAGCATAGACAAAACATGAAGTAAAATTTGGGCTGTCCAGCTTCAGATTGAAGATGACAAAGTCATGCTGGATGTGGGGTAGTCACCGGACAGAGCTATGCTCCCACGAAGGTTTTAGGTGCCTCACTATGTTGTAAAATGTGATAACTGGAAAAAATATGGGAAGGGATGCAGTACAGTTATTGCACTTCAAAAACAGATTTGGATTGTTTTTATTTTACCTTTGCAGTCCATGGCTGTAAACTCTACTGCTGTAGAGATTGAGAAGCAACCTTTTCCCCAAAATTTTGAACTGTATAGAACTACCTAAGAGGTGAAAAATATATCAATTCTGGGGTTTTCCCCATGCATTATAAGCCTGGCGGGCCACCAGGCTTTACTTCTGCCCCCACCAGGTTAAGCTTTGCTTATTTATTTAAGTCTTTTGCATTTTTAAGTCTTTATAGTTGGTCTTCAGGTGTTAATATTTCAATAACACAATTATCAAGTGATATTTTCAAATTTCCTGTCAACTCTAAACATTTTTAACTCAAAAACATAACGGGCCGCCAGATGAATGACTGCCTTAGTGCCCAAACACCAGGCTCAACGAGTTTTCTGGGGGAAACCTTGAATTCCTATAATTTCTTTGGGTCCAAAAATGGGAGAAGAGTTTGACCTTGTGCTCCATTGTTTAAGTCCATAAGTCAACACTGCAACCATGTCAGCTTTTGAAAGAAAATGTTCGTGTGGAAGTATCATCCTTCTCGACTTTGTAACCCAAAAACCAGGCAATATTATTTGACTCAATGTTTGGCTAAAACAACCCAATTTCAATGCAAACAGCTTTAACAAAGCATTTGGGTGAAAAAGAGAAGTTTTGCGTGAACTGCTTGTTAAAGAGCTTAAACAACTCATTTGATATTTTTTAGGATAAGGGGTCCATAGACAAGGTTTTAATAGATTCCCCTCAAAAATGGCCAGTTTCTCCTAAGAAATATCACAAAGTTCCTCTAGAAGCCGTCGCCTGTCCTCAGCTAGATTCCCCTGCACTAATCAGTGCAGCCTGAGTCCTTTTGAAACTCATTCTCCTCAGTCAGGTGTAAGCTCCACTCGAATAGGGCTGCTTCTTTTTCCATAAAGGTCAATAAAAAAGCTGCACAAACAATATAACAAGCCATCCACACTCTCAGAACATAACTAAACTCTGTCTTTGGCAGGAAGATCACACTTTACTCAGTCTTGTAAAAGAGGCCAGGAGACTGTGGCATTAAAGGGTAAAGCACTTCCATTGATCTGTCTCCTCTGATGCCATTACTACATTACTCCAAGGTTCCATGCCAGCTACTGGTGGTCTGACTATTGATTTAAAGTCTACTTGCAGCTTGAAAATGTGATTGTCTAGAGATTTAAAAGAGCTGCATACACTGTTGTGTAACCAAGTTTAAAGATTTCTATTAGAAACTTGCATCATTTAATTTAGGAACATAATCAAACAGGAAGTGTAATCCCTTGTTATAAATAAGAAGATGAAAGTTGTGACTTAAAAAATAATTTCACACAGTAAATCAGAAGTTTAATGTGATGTCAGTTTCATACTGACATTACGTTATTACAGTGAGATTGCAACATTAGGAAGCATGGAAAAAAAGAGCCTCATCTTACTTTTCAATTTTCAAATCAGTCAGAAACAAATTTCACCCACACACTTGATGTTGGTGTGAGGGTACGCATCTTGCTTCTGGTGTGTATTGGGAAGCATATGCTTTCTGTGAATCTGCTCACATCTGCAACCATTTAACACATGAAGCTAATCAGAAAAATTAACAGTCTATGATTACAGATGGTTGGTTACATGACCTGCATGGAAGGTTTGGAAATGCCCTGGAAATGATGTTTTGAAGCAGAAAGAAAATGTCTAAAATGGCACAGCTAAAATGGAAAGACTTGGGTGGAAAAGCCACCACCTTTTATTGCAATTTTAACACCAATTATCCAAAATTATTACCCCAACCCTGAAAGTTACAGAAATATTTTGCTTGAATATTCATTATTTTTCATTTTTTTCAGTAAGTCACTCAGGCAATCCAAATGTCACTGGATTAGAGTTGGGTATGACCAAATACTTTTGACAATATACGGTATACACTATATTTGATCACTTGATTTTGTGTATAGTTGTGCTATTATTAGCATAATTGTACACAACTGTAGGGTTTATAATGATAGCAGCCCCACCATTTGTAGCTATTTTCAACTTTTCTTGGAAGGTTTCCTACAAAGTTTAGGAGTGTGATTATTCAGATTGTTGTCATTTTGACAATTCATGTGTGAAAACTCTGATGTTGGAAACCCACTTTTGATGCTCCCTTTGCACTATTTTTGAGCTAATCTAAAGGCGATATGCAGGCTGAAGGTCTGTGACGTTGGCTCTGCTTACTGTGAACCTCAGGGTTCACTGACCCTTGTCTGAAATATACACAGTACACCTCAGTCACAGCCGTTTTCTTATTATACTGCTAACGGTTGACAGTGGAATGGTTAATAGTGAGTTAATATGACAGCTGTGCTTATTGCACAGATTGTACATGTCACGGTCTCCTGAGAGTGACCTGTTTTTTCACAAATGTTTGTGAAAGCAGGAAGCATGGCTAGATGTTTAGTTTTAGTTTTAGTTTAGTTTAGTTTATTTCAGACAAACCTTTCACCGACAGTGTAAACAACACAAAGTACATAATATATTTCTTAAAAACACATCACATCGGTGATTATGAGTCTGAAAAGGAGTATGATGAAGTATAACTTATGTAATCATACCCCTTTTCCAGCTGTAATTTATCACAGTATTTTCAATGTCCAATATCCTTTCTGACAAAGGGAATAAGTGTAATAA
>NW_006799983.1:629836-692608 GCF_000485575.1 Poecilia formosa | reverse complement strand
TGTTGTGTGTGGGAGTGTGTTCTGTATTTGATGCCTTGTGGCAGAGGCGCAAAAAGTGGGTATGCAGCGTATGCAACGCATAGGGGCGCAGCACCAGAGGGGGCGCCAAAACCCCGTCTGGAGGGGGCGACGTGCCGATTATGTTTTCCCATACAGTTCAGCGCGCCTCACGCTCCTTCACCTTTCGCACATAATGAGGCACATGTAGCAAGTTTTACACTTCATGCAGCGTCACCTCGGGGGGTGGGGGGGCGATTTATGTTTTCGCATCCACCTGAATAATGTGCAGTTGCGCCACTGATATTCAGTGTAGTCAAAAGTTTTCAGTTCAGGGTAATCTGCCTTGGTTAGAGGTGTTAATGTTATATCCATAGCCGATGAGGACAACATGTTGTTTAACTGAGACATAGTGATTGACTGTCATATGCAATCATCTAAGATCCCAGATATAACATAAAGCATTCAGTTGTACTTATCCAGGTCAGCGATGTCCCGAACAACCAGAACCTTTGCCTCCTCTGGAGTTCCATTAAGTTTAACGAAAACCTTACAATTTGTTGTCCATGTTGATTGAATCTTTCCTTGTTTTCTCAGAAACCGAGCCTTTCTGGCGATATCAGCATTCTTCTTGGTCAAGTGCTCATTAATAAATACGTCAGATCCTTTCAGCAATCTGCCTTGTTTTAACAGAGCAAGCTTGTATTTCCTCTTTGTGAATCTCATGATAATGGCAGGTTTATCATCTTTTCCTCTTCTCGGAAGCGGGTGGCATGCTTCCACAGTGTCACAGTCCACCTCTATCCCCTTGGTCCGGAGGAAAGAAGTCACCTGTTTCTCTGTGGAGTCAAGCACTTCGACCGATGGTTCACCAACAGTATTAGTTGCAGCCACAGCGCTGGCATACGAACTGGGCTTAACTCTAAGTCCTGTGATGATCACATCATTTATCTTACTGTACTGTTCCAATTCGGCCACTCGGTTCTCCAATGCAGCGATTCGTTTATCCTCTTCCTCATTAGAAAGTCTCAACGACTTCACTTCTTTCACTAAGTCCAAAATGTTGTTTTGGTGCAGCCGTATAGCTGTCACTTCCTCCGAGAGAAAATCCAGGGATTTCTTAATATCATCAAGATCCTCTGAAGCTGGAGTCTTTCTGGGTCCCATTCTCTTTCAATTTCACTTTTTTTTTATTTTTTTTTAATTTTACTTATTTATTCTCCAATGAAAATTCCCCGCCACTGCTTACGAGTTACCTTCCAGATTTCCACTGCCTACCGGCTTCCAGTTAGCTTACAGTTAGCTCCCACCGCTTACAGGCTAGCTTCGGTTAGCTTCGGATCGCTGTACTTTTAACGAAAACGCTCCGTGAAGCATTTCTCCTCACCGATCACGCTGAGCAGTTAAACGGCTCTCTCCGCATCATTCAGGTCCTCATCCACAGGGTGAGATTTCTGCTCGAAGCTGAGAGGCAAAGCCGCGTATTGTTCCTCCATACCGCGTGTGATGATTCACGTAGATGTCAGTGTGATGGAGGAGGCTGAGAGTGTCTGCGCTTATGAGGTCCAAATGTCTCTGAAACGCGCTGGAAAAGTGTGGAAAAGTCCAGATTGTTGGCCGTTAAATATGTTTAACTTAAACATATTTGGCAAAGGAAGTGCATAAAGCGCCTTAATTTAATTATTTAGATTGGTGTAAATAAATCATAAAAAATCTTGCCATGTGAGCTAGGCATTACCAGATCAGCTCCAATCTAAATGTCAGTTTTAAATAAAAAACTATAGTGTAATTACTTGCTCTCTTGATGCGCCCACACACAATAATCTTTGGGTATTGTGAGAGTGTTTGTATTTCTTGCCAAAGAAATCTCTACAACTGAAGAAGTGGCCAATCTAACAGAACAAAAGAAAAAGACTTGGACGAATATCTGAAGGTTTCTGAAATTGCAGCTGCATCATTTCTGGTCTTCCACTTTGGTCTCTACTGCTTCTAGAAACAGTTTAAGTGGTTTAAAAAAAAGTAGTCAACTCTTTTCTGGCAGTAATTTGATGATTTTTGGTGTCTGGAA
The DNA here is from genome assembly GCF_000485575.1 of Poecilia formosa. Classification (NCBI taxonomy): domain Eukaryota; kingdom Metazoa; phylum Chordata; class Actinopteri; order Cyprinodontiformes; family Poeciliidae; genus Poecilia; species Poecilia formosa. The sequence continues at coordinate 690,543 of NW_006799983.1, read as the reverse complement.
AATGAGTCTTTTCAGAAACCTCCCTATTATTAAGTTACTATTGGCAGGCACTGCCCCATTGCCTAGCAACCCCAGCCAAGCCCAGACCCTCATCTAGCAACCCAAGCTAAGCTCCGCGAGCATGTTGGATCAGCTGGTTCCACACTACATGGGCTGTACAATGGCTGATGGGAAAGTCAAGTTTTTTTTGTTGTATTCTTATCATTCAGAAACAACTTGTTGCTTTCTTGATGGTTGTGCAGGAAGCCCTACTTCTGCTAATGTTTCTGACTCTTGGTCAAAGATAAACGGTTGTACAATTGCGCCTCTGTTTTCAGCCATTTTCACTTGCAAAACGTTAAGTTCAGGGGCTGTGTCAGCAGCAACTTATTTAGATTTAAAGTGACAAAAGGGCCTAAATCAGCTCATTCTGAAAGAGCTCAAAATAGGTAGAAGTGACCAGGTGAAATCTTGTTATCCGAGAATAATTTTGTGCAAAATAAAAATATAATGAACATGTTTTTGTATAGCCCATAGACCTATCCCAACTTGTTCAAGGAAGCATAATAGATCTCCTTTAAATGGTCTCCCATGAGCATTGCCCCAGTTTTGTAAGACCAAGACTTACCTCTACTGTGCAGGGTCAGGCTCATTAAATTTTCTAGACTTTAAATCACTGATTATTAGCATTTCAGATTAAAGCCCTCAGGACTGCTTTTAGGAGTGAACGTGCTATATGTATCTCACCATCATCTGTAAGAATGAGGTCATAGCAGATTAATCACTACCAAAGAAATTTCTTCCGACTGTGGCATACGAGCAGTTGCCAGGTGAGGTGAGGTGAGGTGAGATCTCTGGTTGCAATTACAACATCCTGAGGTGCAGTGAGGATAGATGGCATCAGTTAGAGGGGTCGGTAAAGTTACGAGACATTGTTGGCTCTAATAACTGAAATATCTTTGAACATAATCTACAATTTGGTTATTAAATACGGTCAGTAATTTTATGACAGCAACTTCACAAAGAAGTTAAGAAGGAAGCAACAATCAAGAGACATTAAAAAAGTGTAGTTTTTATTTTTTTATTTACATGAGTGCTGTTAAGGTATTATCTCAAATTGACAATGATCATATTCATTGAATGCAACACCATTACTGGATATCAAACCTCTACTCTTTCACAAAGGATCATGAAATATGTTGCCATTTTCATTTTCTTTTGAATAAATTTCAGTTTGATTTGCTAAAGTTATAATGCCTAACATTCACCTGCATTAGCCGCCACTCAATAAAAGTACATAAAACAGTAGCACCTGTCTGACATGAACTCAACTGGATATGAAAAATTTCTATTACAGCCAGGAAAGGGAACCATTACTGAGAATAACTTCCTGGGACCTCACTTAAAAAACAAACAAACAACTTTTTTCACCCCTTAAAGACAACATTTGTGAAAGCACAAAAGAGAATGTTCTTTTAAAAGGGCATGATAATAAAATATTGCACAGCATTTGCCCAAACTTCCCCCTCTCTAAAGAAAACCCAGCTTGTCTGCAATTCTGCTCACAGACTCACTAGTGTCGGTACAAAATCTCAGTGCTCAAGTTGAAGCCCTTCTCCATGCTCTTGCTCTTAGGTTCCTCCATTGTGTTTGCAAAGTGGTGTTTTTGTATTGCTGTGAAATAACCCCGTCTAAAGTTTCAACCCACGGGATACCAGATGACATGATGACTACTGACTTCATGAAAATGTGCTTGTTTTTCTTTGCACTTTCCCCTTGAAGTGGTGTACTGCACTCCTTTAGAGCTTTAGGGAAGAGGAGAAAATTATCTGAGTAGAAAATGCTGAAACATTCTTCTCTGGGAAAAAATGAAACATGGTTGATTAAAAGTAGCGCACACATCTTCATATGAAAAAATATCAATTGTGATGATTAGACTTAAATAAAATCCCAAAATGTAGATATTCAGAAATGTATGACGCCACACAAGAACAAAAACAAGATGAACAATGCAGAAATGTTTATCAACTTAAACTTTGCTAATGTATTGGACAATATATGCAATCAAATATGCAGCGTGGGAAACATGAATAAGCTCCGAGATTAAAATCTGTGAATATAGATGGAAATGAAGGGTGAATATATAAATGAAGGGTTCAATAAGAATTGTAAAAAATATATTTTTAACCAAATAAATTACCTTACCTCGGAGTTATGCCACTTGATGTTTTTTTGCTACTATTGAACTCCTGTAGTTCAATATTTAATGACAGGAACACAACTTTCTAAATGAGGGAGAGACGTGCTGCAAAGTTTGATGGTGAGGGGACAGAACGATGAGTGTGAAAAATAAAACATGAATGTTAATAATTATATTTTAGTATCAACGCCTTTTGGAGTTTACACTTTACTCCATTACACATTGGACAATATTTATCCTGAGGCAGTTGTATGGATGCAATTTCACTTCCTTTCATGCCTAGCAGTCAACATAATCCCTTTGGAAAATGACATCACAGGACAAGAATCAGCTATTTTATATCTGCCCTCACCTTCGAGAGGGATTATTTAAACTTCTTTATATAGTTTTATTTAAAAAATGGCAAAGCAGACTCAGTAATTCCACAGGAGCAACCAAAAAAAAAAAAAATAAAAATAAAAAGATCAGTCATAGCACATAAACATCTCAGCGCATTCAAAAGTTTATTTAAAGTATTTAAGTCGTCCCTTAGACTGTTTTCATAAAGGCGCCCATGTATAACATGCTCTGCTGAACACATATTCAGCAGAGGTTGGACTGGTTCACAATCCCTGGCTGTCAACATTCAGAGGCTCGGGCCTGTATCTGTATTTTTACACGCAAGGCTGCTAATCCACAGAACTACAATGAGTGACAGATTTTCTGTTTTTCAAGTGACTGCTATTAAAGCTTCAATGACAGATAGCAATTTGCTTTTTTACATCAGGAAGACTTTGTCTTCAACAGAATGGTACCAGGCAGCCAAGCAGCAAGAAACTTGATGAACTGTTCAAGACAGAGGTCCAGGCCTCTGTTCTCTTTTTAATCACGCAGTGAAAAAAAAACAGCAGACCAGGAGGAGAACATTGTAGTTTCTATACAAGCTATTATTCTATATGTTTTATTTACTTATCAAATATTACTTTGTTTAAAAATGGAGGTGACTGTAGCTTGAGTAGTCATCTTTTATTTCCAGGATGGAACTAGTTTGTTCACTTTAATGTGAGCATGGGTATTAAAAAAAAGTTCATATTACCACTATTTTCTATTATGGACTTTTCATAGGGACAGTGCAGTAAGCATTTTAATGGCTAATGTATTGATTTATGTTCTTCTATATTTGCATTATTCATGGTTTTATTTATTGCCTTATTCCATCATTCTATGAGCTTTATTTAGTAATGGGAAGTGAGCTGAATTATGGATGTCAGATTTAGAGATGAGGAATTTATAATGTGTCAAGTTTTTGTGAATGAATAAAGCTGGGTGGCGCAGTTAAAGGTGCTTGATCAATGAAAAAGTCAATCCCTGTGTTTCAACAAATCACCACGAGGTTGGCGTAGCTCTTTTAATGCTCTTCCAAGCATTTTTCAAGCTGTTTTGCGTGAAACAGACAGAAAATCTGCAAAATGTAGAATGAAGTCAATAAAAATAAGATTGTGTAGAATCTCGTATGTTCTATTCAACATACATATTTGAGACTCTACTACCGCTGCAGAATCAAGCCAGAAGACGCAGTCAAAATTTGAACAGGGTGCTGACCGAATACGTGAAAGGGATTTTGAAAGATACCACATCTGTTGGTCAACAACATATCAATCACTCAGCCTTGGTTTCTTGGGTAACAAAGCAAAGTGCTATATTCCCTGTTTTGTTAGATGACCCCAATTTACCTGTGTCACCTTTTGTCCCTGCTGACTCAAACAAAACTGAGGAGAGAGATGTTTTCTAGTTCTCATTTTCTCCATCAGCACAATTCTATTGCTTTGGAGAGAGGCAGGGGGTGAGGGAGGGTGCACTTGTTTACAACTACCTCCTCCATCCTGATGTTCTCTCCAATACAGTGGGTTTGGCGGTACAATGGTGAGCACATTAGCGCATGCTGTTGAAGGAACTACATGTTATCTCCTCTCTGCTGATAGACACGCAGAAGGTAGTGGAGTAACATGTCCAACTTTTATGGGAAACCTGCCATCAAAAAGCTTTTTGTAAGATTATAAAAAAATGTACAACACATTTCAGCATCCCCTGACCGTAAAATCCTAATAGCACTCATTACTCTTACAGTATCTGCAGCCAGGGGAAAGGATAGTGAAATGGAAGACGTACATTTATGACAGAACTGATTTGGGAATGTTGTTGTATGAATGTGAAATCTTGTTTTTGTTGTCAATTTTTAAAGTGTCTTAGACTTAGAGATTGAAAAAAATTGGAGACCATGATAAATCATTGTTTCTATATATATTCTGCACAATTCAACTAATGAGCAGAAATGTTGTTTTGGGGGAAAGAAAAAAAAATATAAGAAGGTGAAAAACTTCTTTCATGAACAACTATTCACACCCCTCAACATACGCTTGCTTAAAAACACCAATTAATTTTATTTCAGCTTCAAACTTTCCGATGTGAAATTCACGACCGTTTTTGCGACACAAACTGCACAATCATCAGGAAGAACTTGCCTCTCGAGATTTTATACAGGAATCTTCTCCTACAAGTAAAACCACCATTAAATGGTATTCAACCACAATTACAAGTAAATGGTAAAAAAAAAAAAAAACATACTACCAGTACCCAAATCTATTAACAAAGCCATAACATAACCAAATTGTCTGATGATATTATGCACCTCCCATTGTTTTCTTATTAAAGATCTTGAGATAAACACAAGAAATGGCATTAGAAATGGAAATATCCCACAATCAGCCTCTCCATAAAACTTTTTCAAAGCCATCTGCTCTGATTTTATTTCTGGTCCTGTTTAGCTTCCTCAACGCCTAACTCTTGCTCCCCCGACAGCTACCATTCATTCTGCTGGCTATAGTCACCCTGTCCTGGTTCCACTGAACACCTACGTAGAATTTGTTTGTTAGCTTCCATTGTTGCTCGATTAAATACTTGTCAATCTGATTTTCAGCCTGGTCTGTTGCACGGTCTCTCCTTAGTGCCTTTTAACTTGTTTTACTTGAGCTTACCCTTATACTAGCCATAAGCCTGTTATATCATTATTTTTAAAAATCTTAAAAAAAATAAAAACAACAGACTTCTTATTTAATAGGTACAGACATTGGTAAATGTCTATACCTATGTTACAATCACAGAATTTTGAAACTTGTGCATAAGAAGATGTGCAGTGAAACATGTGGCTAATATAATCATAGCCATAGATCTTTAATAAGCTTCGTTATCGACTCCTCTACTAACCATTCAAGAAAGCTGTCACTTTTACCACATCATTTCGGTACACTGAACTTGTTTCACCCTGTTTACCCAGATGTTATTCATCCACCTGGTGTTTGGTGAGGTAGGTAGCACAGCTGCCTCACTTACTGGTTCAAATCTCAACTGGGACCTCTCTGGGTGTTTTCAGGCTTCCCTTGTGCAGTTATTTTTTTTTTGAAGCACTTTCACATAAATTGCCAAAAATACCATTAAAAACAGTCTTAATGCATTGCACTCTTTACTGTGTAATCCATTCGTGTGAGGTATGGAAATTGTTGGGGGGGTTTTGAGTGTGTTTCCATCTTTTCCTTTCATTGCGTCTTTCCTGTTTAGATTGTGCAAACACTGACAAATCTCTGAAAGCCTATAGTTATTCAAAAACACTATTATAATGTCATTTTACAAACTGTATTTGTCTGTAAAAAAAATGAGAAGGGTATGTCAATAATAGGTGTTAAGTAAGAGGTGATTTAGAGGAGGGTTGCATCTACAGCTCCGGTGAAATTCTATGGGTGGTTTTGTGAATAGCAGTAATTTATCCTTCTTTCTTTATGTGAAGAAGCAAGAGACTGACTGGTTTTGAGAGATTGAGACGATAATCCTGTGAGATACAAATGAGAAGGCTGTGAAAAATCTCATTTAAAATGGCAAGCAGAAGTGCAGCCTTGTAAACAAAATTCTATTTCACATTGTTAAAAGGTAATTTGTCTCCATCATGCCCGGTGGAAGCTTCATAAATAAAACAAGAGAGCACACTGCAGGTGTACACTACTTTCCTTTTGTTTTTGTTTTTTTTCCTCCTTCGCATTTTGTTTCATTTGCTCCATTGCTTGCATGCAAATTAGACATAAAATAAAATGGGAAAACCAGAACAAAACAAACAAATTAATAGGAAGAGCCAGTGGCAGCAGGATACAGTGGCATTTTTCTTAGCAATTTTTTGGGACCAATTTGTGGCAATAGAAGAAAAGAGATGTAATTTCACTCTTGAGTGAAAATAGAATTGGTCACCATGTGAAAATGGTTACAACAGTTAAATAGTTTTTGTTAACGAAAGCAGTAATACAGCTAAATAAACCATCGCTGTCAACGCTAGCAACCACAGCCTCTCTATTATTTTCCACTGTTGCCCAAAAAAACCCCTCTAAATTCCTGTCTGCTTTTTAATGTAAGTGCTCTGCACAAATATGTTCACATGAGCGCAGCCATAAGTGGTTTTAACATATTATCGAGCTTTCAACATAACAATGCCATTATTTACATGACAAACATAGTGTTGGTTCAGCCTGAGACTCATTTCACAAATCACAGCTCTATTTGAGACTGGATGAAAGATGTCAACTGAGGTTCAAAACATGAAAAAGCTTTAGGTAATTTAGCCAGCAACATTTCTCCTCAAGGGCAAGAGCTTGACAACTGCTTTGTGTGAACTTGCTGGCAGGGTTCAAAAACATACAAGTCGGAAAATTACATCACAGCCAATATTTGTGCAATCTTTATATCAAGGAAGAAATATCTGACAATTAAAAAAGATTGCAACTTTTTTAAAGGTGAATTATGAACTGCAATTTTACTTGTGTGACTCAAACTTACGGCCAGGTCCTATTAAAAGTACCATGCTGAACTAAAGCTATTGCAGTAAAAATACCAATTTTATTCCATCTTTTGTGTAGAAATACATGAAAGACAACTACACTCTACCACTCATGAGCTGACAGTGATGGATTGTACAAGAATCAGGCAGGTACTTAAATTTACAGCGACTTGATGATGTAATAGCCGCCAGATGTGTCGGCAGCCTGGCTGCAACCTTCTTGGCCCGACCTCAGGTGTAAAACTATTATTCACAGGAGGAAAACCGGACTAACAGCACAACAAATTATGAGATAATTTATGAGACAAGAGGTGGACCCTGTTTACTCATTATGTGACTTTTAAAGGAGATCACCTAATAGATCCATTGAATTTTAAATCAAGTTATCAAAAATATACAGAATGTTAATTTGATATATTTAAAAAAATTACCCACTATTTGCACCATCCTATAAAATCAAGTAAGATCCTTTAAAGTTTGTAGTTGTAGTCGAAACATGAGAAAGTTTAAGGGTTGTGAATAGTTTTGGAAGGCTTTCTATTTAAAGTCCTGACCACCTCTGGGTGCTGGTCTGCTGAACTGCAAAACTATGCCTTCCCTGTTCAGTGATCTGATGTCCGAGGACGTGCAGGCAGCATTGTAAAAAGCCCTCTACATCACATTCTGATTGTGTGCCTTGAGACAAGCTGCATACCATAGTGTGGATTTCAGGGAAGGAGATCTTGTCCCCAACTTGAAGGTTGACCACACCATTTTTGGCTCTGGTTATTATAGCAGCGCCATCTGTTCCTACAGATGGCTATGATGGTGTTGCTTATTCAAGCTACATTTGACCTCTCCACCTGCTTGATGCCAACAAACTTTGATTCAATCTTACCTTTGCCCTCAATGTGGCTCAAACAAACTCATCCTTGAAGGATGAGCTCTGTGGAATGCAGAGAGTGAAATTGGTGTCCGTCTGTATATACCCTGTGGTATTGTGCTCTAAATGTATTTGTAGTGTGCTATGTTATGCACAAAACTGTTTCTTCTGTTTCACAATAGTCGGTACTGTAAAACTTCCAAAAATAAACTCAACTGTCCAATTTTTCTGATTGTAAAAAGAAAAATATCCGTGATTCAGTGGTTTTCCATTCACGATTCGCAGTCACTCGTTCTTGGTTATATTTTAAGGATCCATTAACACAAATATTTGAGATGAAATCAAAAATAATGAGTGATTTAGCAAATTTAGCAAACTGCATTTTTTTTAAAACAAAAAGCAGCAATTATTCCTACTGCTACAAAAAAAAATCAAATATGACTCATTACATGTCAATGCTGTTTTTCCCCCAAATGAATTTACCATTTAAGTTTGAATTTATGCAAAACCATAGAACAACATGGACCATAAAGTGAAAATGATGTGTTTTTGCCAACCGTCTCCATATAAAGTAACATGTAAAAGTGACATTACTGAGTAACTGGTTTGCTGTCTGCTCAGTCAGTCAGCTGCTTAACAAACATGCCATTCATATCGCGTAAACTGCAGTTTTAAAACACTGCTATCTTAATATGAGTGATAATTAGTGCTTCTTTCATTTCTGATCACTTCCAAACTGTTGAATTGGTTCGTCCTCTAGGCAAGAAGCAAGCGTAGTAGGTTTCTTTCAACCAGCTGTGTGGGAGGGGCAGTGATGCTTCGCATTTTGGTCAATAAATTATCATTAAGAAAACTGGACAGTGCCTACTTGGGAAGAGGTTTACTACACCGGCTTCAGGTGAATGCCAGGCTTCTATAATCAAATAAAAAGTACTAGTGACCAATAGAAATGGATTTGGACATTGTGGCATATTCTCCCAAACAACTGGGAACAAGGGCTTTTCTTGTAAAAAGAATGATCAATCTTTCAAGAAGGGTCAATCTTTGTATAATGATTGACCCTGACTGTTTTATTCAGACTCAGGCTTAATTGGTTATATTTACCTTGCAGCATAGCTCTGCCTCACAGGACTTCAGAGTGGGTGTGTCTGAGGGAAGTGTAAGAGTGAAGACTTCTGAATCATTAAGGACAATTGGTGTTAATCAATAGAAGTGTGTATGTGTGAGGGGATGCCGTTTATACCATCTTCACTGCTGTATTTTTAAAATCAGATTTCTATTTTGACTAGTGTTAATTCAGGTTGATATTTTACATAAAATGTAAACTCAATCCCCCTTTAACAACTGTTGTGTATTTTTATTTTTGTTCACAGCTGTTTAATCCAGTGTTTTTTTTAATGAATTGAGTTGCCTGGATTCAGTTTTGGGCTTTTTAGCAATTGTGTGATGCCTGGTCCCTCCTCAATGTTTCAGTTGCTCCAATGTTTGAGTGCCTTGATGTGATACCTGGGGGATTTAAAGTTGGACAAAATGTCCTGCAGCTCCTGCATGTTGCAACTTGTTTGTCTAGCACATCCCACAGCTGCTCAATTAGACTTTTATCTGGGGAGTGTGGAGGCCAGTGCAACACCTCAAACTGTTCCCTAATCAATTAACTGTCTGGCAGGAAGCGATATACTACAGAAAAAGGCCTCAGCCATTAGAGTTTACATGGTTTGCAACAATGAATGAGAGATATGTGTCAAGTAACATCCACAAGGAAATCGGGACCTAAAGTTTCTATGCAGAATATTCCCCAAAGGTTCATCCTGCATGCACAGGTGCCTTTTTCCACCTCGTGTCGATGGTGGTAGGAGTTCGTCCTTTCATCTGTCTGTGGTTTCCGTGTTTGTGTCCTTGGTCAAGACACTTCACCTTCCTAGCCTGCTGGTGATGGTTAGAGGGCCAGGTGGCGCTGGTGCATGGCAGCCTCGCCTCTGTCAGACTGGCCCAGTGGAGCTGTGGCAACAATCCAACAGCTTGCCACCATCAGCACATGAATGGTGAATGACTGGATATAGTGTGAAGCGCTTTGGGATCCTTTGGACAAGAAAAAGTAGAGGCTATTCAACATTTATTGTCAGTCCTGGTTCTATATCTTCTTCTTTCTGTTTAATTCATGTGTGTTACAACTGGCATCGTAAGGTTAATTATGCAAATATGAGTGGGCAGTTGGCCGTCACTTATTGGCTCCTGAAGACCGTGGAGACGTCAGGTTGGTGATCTGCTGGAAGAGACGAGGATGAGAACCCTGATGTGGATTCCCTGCCATCCATCCTCAGCTCATCTCATCTCATCCGGCCACAGTCGTCTCTGTTAAACACCCTTGTAAAAGCTCTTCAAGGAGTTTGTTGAAGTGAGCTGCCATTTATGTTTGCTCTTAATTTTGTCACATTTTTCTTATTTAGGGAAGCATGTTTTTGTCATTTGGCTTATTTACTTTTGATTAGGTAATGAGATAGTTTCCTTATGTTTGTTCGGCAGCATGGCTCACTCTGAAAACTATATATACTCCATTTGTTGTAAAATCTCATTCAAAAATAAATCCTTTAAAAAAATACAATTACAAAATGTTGTCGGCTGCTTAAGATCTGAAGAAGATGGATCCTGCGTGTTATGATCTGGCCACCCCAAGACGGATCAGAACAATTTGTAAAAGAAAATATGTGTATTTTGCACATAAGTGGCACATGTCCAGTGTTTCATTAAGTATACACCAGATATCCAAGTGAAAGTAAACACAGCACAGGATGATATGAGAGCTATATGTACAGCGTTTGTTTTCCCGGTGTTGGGTGAGTGAAACGACACCATGAAGTGAAGACAGCAGCACTATTTCAGAATGGTGGTGTCCAACTAAACAGAGGTAGATAACAAGTATAGTGGAACAGTGCTTTTTTTTTGTTTTTGTTGTTCTTTTTTATTCTATATAACTGTGTATTGAGAGTAGACTTTAAGGGCAACTATCAGTACAGTGATCTTACATTTAAAACCTAAAGCTAGAAAATATTTTTGACATTCCAAAAAGGTGAAAGGACAAACCTATATCTATATACAAATCTATATCTATATATTTTATCCCTCCACACCAGCATGTCTATAACAGGCAATTATTTCTTTTTTTTATTTTTTATTTACTGTTTCTGTTCCTACAATGCAGGGACGGTAATAGCTATGTAATGTTAAACATAATTTTATTTAAGAATGGCATGTTGAAAATTATTCACACCTCTCTCATTAATCAGTAGAAGTATCTTTAATGGCATTAATTCAATCAAACTAGAGCTGTAACAATTCCTCGAATGATTCGAGTACCTCAATTATTACAATTCCTCGAGGAAAATGTATCTGTCTCGAAGTTTCGTTAAGTTATGCTTCATTACTCAGCGCACCGTGTTTCCGGGTCATTATTTGTGGTGGGCAGAGCTGTCGCTTCCACCTATAAGTTGTTGCTAAGTGCTAGCAGTATTTCGTTGAATTTTCGGGCGTTTCATCAGGTTTTGGGGAACCGATAAGCATTTTTAAATAGTCTGGTGTGATGCTTGGAGTACGACAACTTTTCTGCTCTTGGTTTTGGAGCGAACGCTAGGAAGAGCACAGAGACAGAGAGAGGGAGCGAGATTTGATTACTCATAAAAATTATGGAGTACTAGATTACTGAAATATTCTTTTACAACAGCCCTAAATCAAACTTTTATTACTGTTACTGACCAGCCTTTTGCATATCTTTTTTTTTTTTTGGCATGTTCATTTTGAACTCCAAAACTTTTAGGTTAGTTAAATTTCAACACAGCAGTTTGCTCCCACATAATCCACTGGAAACATTTATTCGAGGATTTGTATTCCAACAAATTCCTCCAATGGTTTATGCATGGGCTTGTTCCTCTCCTCGATAGTTTAATGCTTCATGCCCTTATTTACTACCTGACACTAGCACCTCTCAAAGATAATTGAAAGCATAGAAAGCATTAATATTTATATTGTGCATTCACATTCATCTTCTATACTAGTCTGAGCAAATATTAGTTGAAAACTTATCTTTTTTTCTGTAAACCTAGCCAGGGGGAACATTATAAAACAGTGAACACAAAGCACCCCTCACACAGCACAAGGTTTTTTTTCTGAAATATTGAAAGAAAGTGTAATTAAAGGTTAATCTGAAATTGTATTGCAAATGTACATTCAGGAGAGGTTCTGCCAATTGTGCTAGTTTTTCTTATTTTTTAGGTAAGGTAAGGTAAGCTAAGGTAATTTTATTTATAAAGCACATTTTCAGCAACAAGGCAATTCAAAGTGCTTTACATGAATTAAAAGTTAATACAAACAAACCAAACCAAAGGAAAGAGCAAAAGAAGAAAAAGAATCTAAGAATGCTGATACTCCTGATCTGGATTGCTGGATCCGTATAAGTACTCCATTCCTGTTCAGAGTTGTTGTTTTAACATTACATATAAATGTATTAAATCAACGGGATCTGTCAGCTCTCTTACGTTTAGGTGTATAAATGGGGAAAAAAAAGGTTTTCTTCTTGACCGATTGAATTTGATCAGATTTTCTTGGAGTAAAATAAACAGCAAACGCTCAAACACAGCATTGAAATTGACTTGTGAGAAGTCATGAAAGTGGCATCTTCTGTAAACACAATTTTGAATGGCTGACAAGGTTGGGCTTCAAACCTCTCCTTGAACTTCATTTGTTTTTCTTCCTGAAGATTTTTAACATTTGACATGCTTTTCGTTAGAACAGCTGCTTTACTTCTTTGTCTTTTTGAACTCATCCACCAAACACTATTCTGACATGTGGCAGCACTGAAATGCTGTTTATTTCCATTGTTAAATAATTGTTTTTATATCAAAGAAGAGGCTGGATTTAAAATAATAATAATAATAATAATACAAAATAATAATAATAAAAACAGCTAACCACATAAAAATGACTGCTTTCATTATTACCAGCTTGGCTCTAAACTAACCAATCCCACAGAATAAGAAATTGGTTAAATCCAAAATATCCAGGCCAAAAGCCTACATAACTGACTGCCACTAACCATAAATGTAGTGCAGACATACTCCACAATACATACAGACACAGACAGTCACATGCACAGCATAACAAAGGTAGCCACACTAAGCTGACAGCATGCGTAATCTCAGCCCAGCTTCACTTAACAACAGCAAGCGATAACAGCCTAATCTTCCTATGGCCCTTTTGGCAACATTTTTGTGATGTTCCAAATTCATGCAAATCCAGCACAGCAGACGCTCAGATTGTGCAGTTTAGACTGCATGGCTTACAAGCCACAAGAGAAGCAAAAGTATCAACAGAAAGAGTTTTCTGTGATTTTATTACTTATGTCAACTTCTCAGAACACGAGCACACAAAAGACTTTTTTTTTTGTTGAACACGTCACTCATAACATGACGTTGGCCGAACAACTGTGACATGTCACAAGGTTTTGTGTTAGAGATTTTTTGGTATTATCATTTTGTTATTACTTTAGTTCATATTCAGTGTAATGTTAATCAATAGTTAATCAACATTCAGTATTATTGTGATTTTCAGTTTAAAGTGTTCTCTTCCTTATGTGTGTATAAACTGACCTGGAGGCCCCATCTGCCTGTTCGTCTTCATGTGAAACAGTTATCTGTGTGTTTCCCAGACCTTGAATTATGTTTCCACAGGTGCCTCCTTATCAACCGGAATACTCCCTATTTTAGAAACTGTCTGTGTGCAGTAGTATTTTGTCTCTGCTGTCTTCCTTACCTAAACTCCTTCTTTTTGCTTGATAATAAAAGACAAGCTGTAACCAAAGGTCTTCAGAACGCTCAGTGAACGGCTCGGAGGAGCAGTTTGCTGAGACTTGTCCTTTTGCAAAAGCTTGGTCATAAAATTCATATACGTTGTCTGTGGTTCTTTTAATGAAGGTTTGAAAGGAAAAATACCCATCATTTTGTTTTTCTAAAATCATCCTTCTGCATTCTTGCTTTTCTTGAAACATTTTGAAAATCACAGACCATCTTAGCAGAGGCTTTGTACGTTTTTCTGATAAAATATGAAAAGTGCCACACTTCTTATTCCTTCGGTACACACGACAGATAGACACGGTGATGGTAAAACAGTGCATTATTTCCTCTTGAGTCATGCTGAAAAACAGTGCTTAAACATGCAATCGCAGAGCTTCAAGTAGCCATTTTCCTTTTTCCTCCCTTTATGACATCTTTGTAGGCATTCACTGTAATTTGCGTGCGTCTTCAGTTGATGTTAAGGTTAAAGTGAAGAATAAAGCACTTTAGTAAAATTTGAAATAAAAGTTTGCTTCAGGATTCTGTCAGCTGATTGGTCACATTATAACAAGTGAAAATGTCTCGAATGAATGCTGTTTTAATCTAAAGTTGATTCTGAGTTGATATATTTCAGCTTTGAATGCCATTCATTTCACTAGCACAGTTTTAAAATAGTCTCCTTTGTGTAACAGTGGCCTTTGATGCAATTGAGAAGAGCTCTTTTAATAATCTATAGCCCTTCTGGTAGGGTATCAAGCACTGCAATATTCTTTTCACTCATTCATTCTCGGTGCAAAGCTCAAATGAAAACATGCATTGGATCCTTGCAGGTCCGTGATGGGATCGAGCTAATGAGACAAAAGCTTATAAAAAATGCATGCCCTAACTTCCTATAAATGGAGCCGTAGATATTATTCTTGCATACAGCAGATTAAAGAGGATGTTCAGCATGCACAATAGTTAAAACAAATGTAGGCGTAAAGAAGAACATGCAAAAACAAATAACTACAACTTGCTCCAGATATTTCCTCATATCTATCCTCCTGGGCAAACTGGATGTATATCGTCTGTGATTTAACCAGGACACACTCACTGAAATAAAAATAATTAGGAAAGGCTCCCAGGTCAAAACTACAACAGATCAAGAGGTAACAAGGTTACAATACGAGTATAAATATTTTACACTTCAGAAAGCATCATATGTAACTACACCAACAGTAAAAACTTAAGCAAGTTCAATAACACATTCAATAGTTTCAGTAAATATCCCATCAATCAAAACAATTGCATTCAGATGTATGACAATGTAAAATGCTTAATATTTGTTTCAGTTCACTCTCTGATAGAATCTCCTGCCAATGTATCTGATTTTGGAGCTGATTCCCTGCATGAGAAGCAGAGTATGATGAGCCCTTGATGCCGTACGAGAAAAGATTCTGTGAGCGATTATCATAAGCGCCTGCATCTTGTTGAAATAATGGATGTTAAATATATGAAGGAACAAGGTCAATCAGACCTTCATGAATGAGGATTTGTCAGTGTGTTGATCTTCACTGCAACAAAGGAGATCATCCAACAATAGAATACATCTTGACGAGTTCAACTTTTAATTTACGACGGATCTCAAAGCTCCATTTATAGAATGCGTTAGGGGAATTGAAGCCCTGTGAAGAGGCAATTACAGTTATCCGAAATCCGGCACATACATAAAGGTTTGCAAACATAAGTATTTTATTTGCTTCAAAAGAAAGACAATACTTTCGTTTAATCATGTTGGTCTGATTTTAGACTTTCTCAGTGTATAAGAGTCAACAGTTTTGAGATTCAATTTGATGATGAGCCAAGAAACTTCCCGAACTTGAGAGGAGACACAAAGGACCAAAGCGTAAGAGTATAACGAAATAATCCAGCGGTGCGTAAATGAAACCAAAGAGCTTAAATATTGTGGAGATGTGATTGAGCCATTGAAACCAGGTGAGTACAGTAAACTGCATGCAGACCAGCTGGGGGAGAGTCTAATCATGGAACTGAGGGAAGACAGAATAATTAGCAGAGGAAACGTGCAGAATCTGAACAAATACACAAACATAATGAAGCTGTTAGAAAAAAATCTCCCAATGTGTGGTCTCTGTAAAGAAACAATGCAGTATTTTCTCATACTTGATTCTTACTAAAATTAGATCTTTATCATGCATTTTCCTCAATATTACAGGGACTCATCATCAACTAAAGTGTTCTTTATCAAGAACTGAATCACTTACCGCACTATATGTGGTATTATTCTTGAATTGGCCTTGGTATATAAGGGTAATATATACCAAGCAAAGAAAACATTATACAGTTTTTTTTGTTCCATTTTTACTTCTTCATATATAATTTTATGTTTCTATAAGTTGTATGTAATGTATTTTGATTATGAGTGTTGTGATAAAGTATTCTGGGCTTTTTTTTTTTTTTTTACTGATTTTATTCAAACATGTACTACTCCAGATAGAGATTTCCTTTTTGGCTGATTGCCTGTTCTGCTCTTGATTGATTACGCTATTTTCTGGTGTGAGTATATACTTGTTAGCACCAACAATAGCATTTAGCTGAAATGCATTCACCTTGCCTACATTAAGAAACATGATATGCAGTGAGCACTGCTCATCATGCTTTGGATTTCTTATGAAAGACCAATATAAAGTAGCCCTAAAGTAAAAGGAAATACATTTTAAAAAATCGGGGGTGGGGGGAAAGAGATTATGTGCATTTTGCTGAGCACATCCTTTACTCTGATACCCCAAAAATAAAATCCTGAGCTTCAGAGGTTTATTAGAGGACAAATAGATTGGGAACTTGTCTGCTAAAATGGACATGTTAGAAAGGCAGCAATTCAATCTGACACTCTCCAAAATGTTATTATAAAATACTTTGAAGAGAAAAGAGTCCATTTAAATATTTCTTGATCAATTTAACGTTGGCTCAGTGACTGCATCACATCAGCAGGAAGGTTCAGTTTTCTACAAATTTGACTGAGAGCAGTAGGAGGTCCATCAAATAATGAGGAACAAAAGGGATACGGAGATGGATGGTTTATATATTTTTAAAATGTTGTCTTTTTTTTTTTTAAAGAACACTTAAAAAAACTATAAGAGTTATAAAAACTATGCCCATATATTCATTTTATTTCACAATGAAACACTAGTCTGTGTTGGTCTGTCATATAAAATCTAAATAAAACACTAACATATTAAACTTTACAGTTAAGGCTACTGCAGTTCAAGGGGTATGAATACATTTTGCAAGATATTTTACTGTAATTATAGAGTGACCACTGGGAGTGATCATTCTGGAAAATGGATGAACGACTATCTTTCAGGTTCATCGTGAGCCTTATACTAAGAAACACCTTAAAAAGGCCCTGAGGTGAATGTTTTAGAGGTCTTCTCACAGAATCTTTGTAAAGTTGCACTAAATGTCTTTGGCTAAATACATCTTTTTTTTTTTTAATCAATAAGGATACAGCAATACAAGTTAACATCTAAATTTCCAAAACAGCAATGCTTGAGGCAGCGCCTTTGTTTATTCAGATGGCTTTGTGACTGAGGATTAGGTTTGTGATTAAAGTGATAGCAGCACCACAACAAACCCGGGAAGAGATATCTAAACCCCTGCTGGCTCTCACCCAAATCATTTAGATTAGATAGCTGTAGCTGTCCCTACGGATTCTATATGAGATCCTGTTGATAATGTCATGAATGGATTACTTTATTCACTCCATTTTCTCCAGCTTTTAATAAAATGATTTGTGTTACTTAATGCAGCATTATTTGTTTTAGGATTCCAGCAAACGTCTCAGTTTTTTTGTTTTTTTTTGGAATGAGTATGAATTATTAAAGTTAAAAAAGATCAGCAACTCATTCTTTGGCTGGGTAGAGCCCACAGAGATTTCTCGTCTTACTCCAATTCTTCGCGGGAATCTAAAAATGCCTTCAAATTCAAATTAGGATTAGAGTGTGGGTTTTGATGTCTTCGATGTTTTTATCTTTACTTTTTATCTTTGTTTTTATAATGTTTTTATCTTTACTTTTTGTCTAGTTTTTCACTTCTTTTTATTTCTCTTTCACACTGTCTATGTAAAGCCCCCCCACCCCCCTTAAAACGTCCCAGTTCAACGAATCTATATCTAGGGGTGTGAGAATCCTTGTTAAATGACGTTTAAATAAAGTCCTACGGGGTTTAGAGTCAGTTCACAGCGTTTCAACTAAAAACCTAGAGGTTGGAGTCCTTGTCAAACGGTGTTTTTGAGTAAAGTCCCAGAGGGTTAGAGCCCCAGTTAAACGACATTTAACTGAAGTCCTAAAAGGGGTGCGGGTTTTAATGTTTTATCTTTTCTTTTTTTTTTTAATCTTTTTCAAAATGTCTTTCTCTTTCTCACTGTTTTTTCAATGTCACATGCTGCTTTTATTTTAATTATGTGAAGCACTTTGAAATGCCTTGCTGCTGAAATGTGCTATACAAATAAAATTTGATTGATTTGATTGATGATTCAAAGCTGAAATTGAAATCCAGTTCTTGAAGTTTTAGTAATCCTGAAGTTAATTATAATTCAGTAATATTGAAAACAGGAGAAATTGGAAAGATCTTTTTATATATATATATATATATAAAAAGAAAAATTGTGTTGCAAACTGTTCATAGCTAACCATCAACAAGATATTTGTTTTTCATTTAAAACAAACATAAACAACAAAAAAATATATAGCTAAAATCTACAAAACATAACTAAATAGCTAATCCAAGACAGACATTTTATAACAGTAATTATCAGCAGCACTTCTATCTGTTACTACACTCAGTGACACAGTTTTCTGTAGAAGCACACAAAATCATTTGAAAATGATCATAATTTTCACATCTGAAAGCGAGACAAATAATATAAACCAGATTGTTCTATGAAAGCTATGCTGGAAGTCCAATATCGAGGGAGAAGAATATTAATACTGGAGCGTTCTCCGTCTCAGTAATGTTGATATTATGGCTCCAACTGTCTTCAGAATGTCATTAAATCCTTGGCATTATGCCCCATTTGATATTTCTGTGATAACTCTGGTTTATTTTTTCACTACAGAACAAATAATGCGGTTGGCACTTTTACTTTTGAAGCAGCTGTGAGCTGACACTGTAACTATAAACATTTCTGGGATTTAAAGAAGCTATCCAGCTGCGTATTTATTCTCACTAACAGATGTAAACTGATGATAAAAACACAGCTGGGTAATGAGGTATGGATCTTCACTGCATTTGACTTCTCAAAGTAAAAAATAAAAAATAAAAAAATAAAAACAGAAATAAAAGAAACGCTGACGCAACTTTCTGTGCATCAGCGCACAAAGTTGGGCTAACGATACATGAATGGAGCTCATGGCTACGGTGGTGAGAAACTTTTTGGCATAGATTCTGAGGCATTTCAGTTGTATTTCAGATATAAAAAGTTTATGCATTGTTTTCACTGTATGTCCAGCAGATTGTTTAAAGACATTTTGTGGTTCTTTTCCTCTTAGTCACAGCATAAATATTCGAAGGGTAGGCGCAGTTGGTGGGAGGAATCAGAGGCTCATGCAGCAAAAGTTCCTAGATCAGGGCTTAAAATCCTGTTTGCCTCCAAAACTATGTCATGAAACACGTCCATCTGACTGATATTTTTGTTTATATTTGCCATCGGTAATATTTGGTATTCAGCTTGCATTCCCTTAAACAGCTAAAGGATTTGCCAGTAGCATGGCACTTCATGCATTCAAAAGTCAAACTACTCTACCTTAGCAAACAACTTTTCTCTTTCTCCCCTACCAGAAAGATATGTTTTTTTTTGCTTCTACCACCCCTGGTTTCTCTCTGGTGTAGACAAGAATGATCATAACCATGTAGGTCAGAGGCCCTCAAATGGCACTCAGTGGTTCAGATTTAGACCCTAATCAATTGTGATTGATTAGGGTCAATCAATCGAATGTTTCCACTCGCTGTAATAAGGCACAACTTGCAGGCTCCCCGTCTCTCTGCAGAGAAAAGTGAGCCAGTTTAGAGCCACAAAGTCAGAAACCACTTCAGGTTACAGAAAAAAAATGTGCTCTTTTCCAAAAAGAGAAGAAATAAGTGGAGAAAGAAAGGTTTGTGCTGAATTCAGATGAGACAAAGTCCTAGTTCTCGAAACTCACCTGCTACGTATATTCATTAGGCTTCAAAAAAAATAATAAAGGAAAAAATTAAGAGTGCAGAATACGATCAAAGAACTCAGTTTTCCAGATCCACTAGGATGTTGATAGTCACTTTAGCAAGCTGAGTTTTTGTCGATTCAAAAAATTAATCAACACAGTTGGTACTTAATTGTACATATTAAAGATTCCAGTGACTACAGGAGTCGAGATAACATGCATATAAAAATCAGAGAAAAATATCATCTTTGCACTTCAATCCCTGTTTCAAAAGCTTCTAATTTTTGTTTAAATTGTATCTCTATATTTAATCCATAAAAGAAAATCTACATATAGACCCTTTACAGCTTAATGCCACAAATGTGAGCTGCACCCCACAGTCCTCCTCTAGTCAGTGAAGGAGATCCACATTGGTGATGCTCAACAATGTGAACGCTTTCAGAGCATCCATCATCTGCTACAGGCATTTTCCTTTGTTTATTTGTATAATTTTGCTTAATTACAATGTCAACCTCAGGAACACTCATTATATAACATCCGTTACATAATGTGCACAGAGCCAGAGCTTGTAGCAGTCTCCTGACCTCTCACCTCAGGTGCTCAGTGAGCCAGTCGGTGCAATCAAATCCTGTGAATTTGCTTAGGGACATGGTATCACCCGTTTGAAAGTCATAGCCGTTCCTAAAGTTCAGTTTGTGATGAAACTGTAATTTGCTGTAATACAGACTGCTGCAGGAGATCTTTCCTGCCTTTCCTCTGGGATGAATAAAGTATTTTTCAATTGAAGTGAAACGTTTCAACAGTGAAAACGACCATCTTCACAATTCTGCAGTCCAAATGATCAGATTTTACAGTACAGCTGCAGCAGGTTCTGATGACAGACTCATCGATATTAGAGAGGCAGAGATGGTGGAACTGGTTGAAAACTTTGTTCTCTGGCGCCTGAAAATATAACATCTCCTGTAGATGCTCTGTTGACTGATAGCTTGTCTGTATTCAGGTTCTGTATGAAGTCCTGAGTGGTGGACAAAACTTATGTCCACTTACTCAGGTCTAAATATTAATCTGGTAACATAGAAAAGATCATTTATAATATATATGGGTAACACTTTATTTGAAGGGGTGTGCATAAGACTGACATGACACTGTCATAAACATGACAAAACAATGGTCATAAACAGGGAGTTCTCATGAATGTTTATGATTGTTGTCATGAAGTGTCATTTTAATAAATTTTTAATGTAAGTTTTAATGCAACTTTGCATTAAAAGTGTCATTATTTACTGTATGACGCTTCATAACAGTCGTAAACATTCATGAAGACTCCTTCATGTTCATAACGGTGTCATGCCAGTCTTATGCACACCCCATCAAAGTGTATGTTTAAAATAAATGCCTTCTAAATTCAATATTCATTTTTAGCTTTTCATTTTTTTTTAATGAAAAGCTAAGCTCAGTGTCACACATAAGTCTCATTAGTGTCAGATCTATAGTCAAGAAATCACTTAAACAGAACCTGACAAGAGAAAAACTGAAAGATCTTACACTTCGTGCCCCAATCTATTCTAAAGAAACATTAAAGCAGATGAGGAAAAAAAGTTATTGTATCAGCCTGGAAAGGATGTCATTTAGAAAGCCAACCACAATGAGAAGAGTTACCTACAACTGGAGGAACAATATCTAAAGCATTGCCAGCCCTGCTTACCTTGGTTCATGATTCATCAACATTAGAGAAACTGAGTAAAAATGTCATGTAGTGGAGTATGGCACTGCAAGGCCAAGAACCACTTTTGACTATAAGGAGAATAAATGCTTGTCTCTTAATTACCATAAACATCTTCTGATTGATATTTTTGCATACGGAACAAGTGTTTACATATACTAGGGCGCAATGATGTCGAGGATAAACACTGTATACACCATTAACTTCAAGCTGCATGTTTTCTTCCATACACATCTTGATAAGCCTATCATAATATATCAAGGCCTCAAAGAACCTTAAACTGAGAGTGACAGAACACAGAAGTCTGCAGGTCACCATGTGTGGATGTGTGTACCAAGAGAGATCACAGCTTACAGTTGCGGCATACACAAATGATGTATGAACATGTTTACATCCTTATATTAATTCACCATGAGTTAAACCCTACTATGAAAAAAGGAGTAGCTACCACAGAAACAGATGTTGGACTGCTTTAAGGAGACAGCGTCCTGTTTCCAAGGTTTTCCATGACAACAGCAAACTTTGGGAACATGAGATAGGTTGCTTTCTAATATCAAACCGTTCATGTGTGATAACAAGGACCAGACGTAATGTGTATTCTTGAAATGTAAAAGAAGGAACTTTATATTTTTGTTAAAGTTTTTTTTTTTTTTTTTCAGCAATTCTGTTCAGAATTCTTCTCAGTTAAATGTCAATGGTTTTTATCGTAGGGTTGTTTGAAATAAAATCCTCTTTTATGCAGATAAGTCTATCAGAGGCTTCAGTCCTCACATAGCCAGTTTTAGAGGCGGCAGAAACCCCGCTTAAATACACATCAAGAGACAAAACAAGAACTTCTTAGAAGATTGGGATCCTGTCACGTCTGACATGAAACTAGCTCCGCTTTTCAAAAACAGAATTTTATGCCAAACAGTTAAACGCCGTTGCGGTGAAATTATGCTTGAGGCCTCTTTGCTTCAGTACCTTTTAAGAATTGCTGTGACTGATGAACCCTGAACTCATATTTCTATCAAATCATCCTGATGGAGAATGTCCAGTCATCAGCTTGTCACCTTACTCACACTTGGCAGTGCAATGACCTAAAGAACACCACCACGTCCACCTCTGAATACCACCTTTATTTCAGAAACTCTGAAAGGAGAGGTCTGACACAAAAATTCCAAGAAGTAATGCTATTTCGAATAGAGCTTACTCATACTCTGAGAAGCGGAGAAAGAAATATGAGCAAAGTTTGAAACTTTACTTTGCAGTAATTTGTAATTCTCTATCTAGCTTTTCTGGTGTTTTTAGACATTAGGTTCTACACGCTCAAATATTTTTTGCTGCTGCTGTCAGACAATAATGCAATGCTTTTAAATGCCAGTATGATTCTTATCCCAATCTGGTTACCACCCACCGCAGAACAGACTCCTTTCTAGCCTAGAGTGCAGACGCCTTCAGGAATGTTTTGCATTATTCAAACATACTCGCATTGTACTGGGCCAAATGTACCTTTTTTGATGGGGGAAAACCTGGCTTACCACGTAGCGGTTTGGCATGGATCTTAATTCAGATAGCAACGTATATTAATTTAACATTCACACTGCGGCTCCGAGTTTTATCCTGGAACACTTAGTGTAGCATCAGATCATCATTCATAGTTCAGAATGCACATTTATCCAGCACCGGCACTGGTGGAACAACTAAGGGGACCATGGAGGGGGATGATGATGACAAAGATGTAATCAAAGTAAAGCCAACCTGAAGTTGATGCTGATTTGCATAAACTTGTCTTTCAGACCCATAACTTTAGGTTTGTTCACATATAGGTCCTGTCTTTCTAACATGCATCATTAAAATGCAGCGAGGATGATAGGTTGAAAACTGCTGCAGCTAATTGGTAGAACAGTAACCACTTGCTTTGTAGGACCCATAATAATATGTAATTAAATCATTTTAAATGAGATGCTAAATTCACACAAAAAGAAAGTCAATGAAACCTTGGACACAAACAATACAATCAACAAATGGAAAGTCAAAGAAAATCATTCAAATATTGTCCATAGCACAATATTTAAAAGAGCTCAAAAGGAGGAGCTACAGACATCCAAACCTTCAGTAGGAGAATGTGTTTACAGGACAATTTTTCGCCAATATTCCGCAATGGAAGAGTTGCAAGAAGAAACCTATTGATGAAAGAAAGCAATAAGAAATCCCATTTGCAAGTGGCCACAAGCCATAAGAGTGCAGCAAACAAGTGGCAGCAGCTCTGCTCATATGAGACTAAACTTCACTTCTTGGCCTGTATGCAAAATCTGGTATGTGGAGGAAAACTAACTCTGCACATCACACCCAGTGCTCCATTTTCACAGTGAGTCGTAGTGCTAACACTTCTTGGAAATGCATGAAGAACTATAGCAGAATGATTTAGATCAAAGCATATTCATGTACTAGAAAATTCAAAACTTACATTGAAATAAATTATTTGTTACAGATTTTCAATCTAATCTAATTTACAAAGATTGGGTAAAAATGGCAATGTCTTAAGCGTCACAAGATAAGACTTGCAAATGTAACTGCTGAAACAATTGCGTCTGAAAGGTATTAAGTCAGGCACCGTTTTCAGATTTCCATTTGTGTAGCATGTTGAAAATAAATTGTGTGTCATTTACCTTCCACTTTTCCGTTATTAACCGTTTTACCCCATAAAATTCCCCCTAAAAATATTTTGAAATGTGGTTGCAATGTGACAAAATATGAATTTGTCTGTTCATGCTATTTTTGCTACAACCCAAAACACTCCTCTTGTCATCTTCCAAATTCTACTAAATCAGTTCCAAATAATCTAGAACATTCTGCTTTGAAGAAAAAAAAATGTGTTTATGAATATTAAATGCAAACAAAGTGGACTTTATCAGCATTTTTCCTGACCAACATTCCACCATCTTACTCACTAATAACCATGAGTGTAATGGGTTTCTGGATTTATGACAGGACCTGCTGCCACATATTTAAATTGTTGGTCTGTCTGCATGGGATTTTACAAGGAAATGACTTGCCAAGGAAATATGAGTCTGTTTTTTACCATCACACATTTGCTTCTAGCAAAGCATATCTTACCGCATATAAAGAGCATCAGCAATCACTAGATACTGCTTAATGATATTAAAGTTCCTGTTGGAGAAGCTTAATTGAAACATGTGTCACTTTCTTCTGGGTGGGGTTTGGTTTCTCCAGCAGCTTTGTTCTTTTAGTCATCTATGTTTTCCATACATACACACAAAAATAAAATAATAATAATAATAATCCTAAGTTTCATTACTAGAAATGGTAATGAAGCTTTGAAGCCTGTTTGAGTACGTTAGATTATTTTAAATATTCTACTATATTTTTGCAGTCATTAAACATAGCTGAAACACTTTTAGTAATGAACAGTAGTGATGGTACAGAACGATTTACATCAATTTCAAAGCCCTCTTTTAAAAACGGAAGCATCAATAAAATAAAGAGCTGAGATTTTGTATAATTAGCTTTACCAGTTGTGGCCAATGTTGCCAACTTATGTCATATCTGAAATTATATTGTTTGAATAGGTTTTATTCAAATTATAATAACAGGACAAACATAGCTAATTACTTATATATATATATATATATATATATATATATATATATATATATGTTAATTAATTCAGACAGAAAAAAAATTAAGGCTCTCTTTTAATGCCCCCTAGTGGTGAGAAAAATGCCATTAGATCTAATAAAACAGTAGTGATCGTCAACAGACTCAGTGCTGACGGTAGTGTAAGATGTCAAGTCATTGAGTCACAGCTGCATATGGTTGATTGTGTAGGAGTGGTGCACATGTGCATTATACATGGAGGATGTGTTGTTCATGAAGTGCTTATAAGCAGAATTATTCTACATGCCAAGATCTTTGGCAGCCTAGCTTGGCTGGTGATCAACTTATGCTAGATAATGTTAAATTCATGGTAAAGTGATGCTAGAGTATTATTTTTCCTGTCATATTGCTGTGTCCTTGTACAGAAGTGAAACGAAAGGCAGATGGTGTGACAGGTATAGGTTAGTGCAGATGAGAAGCTGCAAAGTGAATGACTAGTCAGTCGCAGTATTCTGACAGTGCTCAGAAACATATTTCACTTAGTTTTTCTAGCAAGTAGTCATAATGCACAGATAAGCAGTTTTAAAATACAGTGGGTTCTTAGGTTCCTCAGTGACCAAGTTAGTTGACTAGTCTCTGTTAATGCTCTCCTATATTTCATGAATGAACGAACAAATGTACTTTAAGGGGTCTTCTTCCCTTCTTGACACAAGGCCTGGGTCAATCTATTTGAAGTGTGTTGTGTGCATGATCAGAGATTTGAGTGTGTGTTTGATGCAGAAATACACGTGGACAGCAATGTTAATATATTTGCTTGAACTTGTCTGCTTCTATTATCTGGTTTTTGTATCCTCAGGTGACTGGAATACTTCTGAGGAGTGTTTATCCGGCACACTGAGGAACGTCATGTGCCAAGACCTCCTAGATCAGGGGTGCCCAAAGTCGATCCTCAGGGGCCAGCATCCTGCATGTTTTAGTTCTCTCCCTGGTTTAATGCACCTGGATCAAATGATGGCTCGTTAGAAGGCCTAAGAGGAACATTGACATGCTGAAAAGGTTGTTGCTACCACCAGGTAGAGAATAAAACATGCAGGATGCCGGCCCTCGAGGACCGACTTTGGGCACCCCTGTCCTAGATGGAATCTGCAAAGTTGTCCACAGGAAAAAGTGGGCGTAGAAAGGTGTGGCACGCTCTTCTTGACCGTTTAAAGCAAAACAGAGGATGTATGGACAGAGTGGGGATCCCAGCGTGACGTATACTGAAACTGGAGGGTTGTCTTCAGGCGGACCGGGCTGTGTATGAAAGGTGTGTACAGATATGAATGTCCTGCAAACCATGTGACCGCACGTCCGTCGTTCAGCTTTGGGCGAATTATGGGAAAGCCTTCAGTTGATTATTTAGCCAAAACTCCAGAACTACTTCCTGTCTCACTTAAGAATAAGAGTCTCAAAGATAAATGGGGTATCAAACTTGGAGCAAACACTTGCTGTGTATCTGGGGATAGCAATAAAGGCTTCAATTAAAACAGCTACGTGATAGATCTTTGAGATACAGACTTCACCAAATCTTGTTACGCTTCCCATATAAATGTCTATTTTAAGAAAAGACCATTATACTTCTGGGTTTAAACGTTTATTTCTGCTATGGTTATATTTAAAGAAAAACTATTTGTTTGTAGGCATGAATTTCACATGTGCATTGCACCTTTTTCATAGGCAGAAAGCTACATCATCAAGTGGATGCCATGTGATTTACTCTATGCATCAGATGCTTTTTTTTGGTTCCCAGCAGATTAACTTTGCTGTCTAAAATTATGCCCTAAGGCTACACGTCCAACTTAATGCCTTTTGTTCTTTTTTAGAGTAGCTGTCTTTGACTTGTACCTTTTTCATACTTCATGTCAGCATTTACACCCCTGTGGCCAATCAAGTGTGCTTCAAAAGGCAGGAATAGCCAAATTAGCCCAACAAGAAAACCTTTGCTTTGTAAACTGACTTCTAATACAATCAGGACACAGCTGCTGATGCATTGCAGTCCTGACAAGTGTTTCTAATCTCCATGCAGGTAGTGGGCACAAAGTAAGCCCGCTTAATGCTTTTTTTTGTTTCGCATCCACTAGCTTTTCCAGAAAGCACATGTGTGGTGTCAATCATACAAATGTACATTAGACTGGATCTTGCCAGACATCAATCACAGGGGTGCAACTGGAAGCAGCAGAAGAATTCTCTCAAGGATTAAGCTGCTTTCAAATTGGCTGTGTTGAGTAAGATGAGCTGTGGAGCTGAAAAGTAAAGTAAGCTAAAGGATGGAGGCAAAATGTGAGGTGGGGAAACCATGGATAATGAGCTTTTTGAGGGAGAAAAAAGAACCCCATGATGCTGTGTTTAATTTGAAGAATTATGGCCACTGTTGTCTGAAATGAGGGAACTTGAGGAAATTATTCATTGAGTGATAATTAAATTGAGAAACTTTAAAACAACAAAATATCTTTACTCAATTAACTCTTGGTTTCTCCCTTCGAGACTGCATTATTTAGTTTTTTCTCGCTTTACCCTAAAACCAGGATGTTCTAGGCCAGCTTCTGACTGTGCTTTTATGCAAAAATGACTTGCCTTCGAAAGTTTAATTCATCAAAATAAAGTCTAATTAAATGTGAGCTCACTTAACATTCAAGTGCATGCTTCTGCATTATCATTCCTAATCAAGAAAATGTACACCTAATGTGTAACAATTTATATAATAAAAGGAGGACACAGAGAACTGCAGAAACAGCCACTGAAGAAAATACTTAATATGTACAACGCATTACAACGGGTGAGGTTAACTTTTACATTATCTGTAATTATTTGTAATATTGTTGGCGTCCATCCGTCAGTGTTAATTATCTGCACTAAAAGGGAGAGTGGATGTTAATTTCCGATTACAGTTTTGGGCACACTGCTAATGCAAAGCAATATACTGATTACTAAAATGGTAATAAAAGCCTCAATTAAAAAGTCTGCATTAAACTGATGTCATAATAATCAGAAATACAATGACTTGTGGGGAACCTAAAAAAGGCATCAATCTAATTGTCTGGAATTCCTTTGAGATATACGTTTGTTGGTTGTTGACTTCACTCAAACTGACTTATCTACTTTGGAACAGTTCTGCAACCTGTGATGGAGCCCAAGGAACGAAGCATGAGGAAAGCAGGACATGACATTGAGGAACACAAGAAGAACGAGTCAGCACTCACGATTAGGAACACGAGGCTGATAGCCTCAAATAAAATGTCATTGGAACTGAGTCGCAAGAGGAAAAATGGAGCTGGGTGTGATTGACAGCAGGTAGCCCTAGCGAGGCAGTGGGTGGGGTGGAGAGGATGAGGAAGGAGGGATTGCTGCAAGCTCAGGTCGTCTCTCTGGGCCATTTGCCATGACCCAATGGGGGTTGGAGGCAACATTGGGTTACTAGAGTAATGCAGAAGCCTCCACCATATTTTAACTCATATTTGCTTCAGCATTTTGAGAATCTGGTCGGAAATGGTTTGTAAGGTAAGCAGTCTGAGAACAGCCCCTCTCTTAGCTGCTACTGACAAAGGTAGCAGCAACTGGAGCTTTGAAGCTTCGTGTTGGTGCCAAACTAAGGAACCATTTTACAGTTTTTATCAAATCTTTGATGCATTTGTTCATTTCTTTTACAAAACCTAAAATACTTAGACTGACCTAAACTGGGTGCAGTAACCGTCATGCAGTAATTCTGCATGACGGTTGGAGATTCAGGACACCTTTGCTAAAACTAAAATAATGGATTCCTAGCTTTCCTTCAAATATTGCTAACATATCATATCCTGTACAGAAAATAGCTATGACTCATGAGCTTGATGCGTCATTAACCCCCTTATTTGCAATATATATTAAGTTGTCCAACTCTCATTATTCATAGTTTATTTATCCTCTTTGTTGATAAACTGCAACTCAATATTAGTGACTTCTCTGTAAGTGTAGCAATTGCACATCTCTTGCACTTGAGTCATGATATTGCCAGAGATAATGTATGAGTACTGCAGACTGTAGAGCCATGGCTTTCTGTTGATAGAGGAGTATGGCAACTATCCTAACACACTTAAATCCTGGGTTCATAACACATGCATGTCCAAGTTTTTATTGTTTGTCATTAAATACTGTAGTTTTTTTTTGTCATCAAATTTGAATAAGATTTTATAGCTTCATATTAATTTCCACTATACTGCCACAGTATGGTAATCTGGAGCAAAAACATGGTATTGTGATGTTTAAATGAATAAATCTGCACAAACCAATGAGCCAATTGCTTTTATTTAAAACAGAGAAGCAGTGATTATTCCTACTGCTGTGAAAATACTGATATAATAATGTTTTCTGGTCAGAGCTTTGAGTACACAACCATTTTTGTTCGGCTTTTTGAAACAACAGTAGATTGAAAGTATCTGGTAAGTTATTTTACGCATTTAATTGGCTCAGTTTGTGCTGCTCATAACTTACAAAAATCACATAATTTGACTTCTGAAAATAAATCAAAACAGCAAAATTTGACTTTCTTCAACAAAAGGGAGAAGTGTAGGTGACATTTGCTCCTGCTGATAAAGTGGAAAGTAATTTTTGATTAAAAAAACAACAACAACCAAACAAACCTCAAACAAAACACCATAATTCCTCATTTACACAGCATCTGGCTCCGCCACAGTGTGGCCTCCGCAGTAAATACGCACATATTATAGTCAATGTGAGGATTTACGCTGTGTCTACACACCTTCGCACATCCGCAGAGCCACTCGCCAAAATTAGAACGATCCTATTTTTGCCGGACGCCGGAGCAAGTGCGGAGTCAGTCTTCAAAGATTACAAGTGTCTTCTAGAACCTCTGCAGTTCGCAGTGGAGCGAAGCTGAGAAGGTATGGAAACAATGGAAAAATGGGTTTATCCAGAACAGCTGCTGTCTGACTGTGGAGAGGAGCTGAATGCAGTGTACATTTAGGGTAAGAATCAAAAGCATGGGGCATGAGAATGGCAACAGGTGGATCCGACAGTCACTGAACCCAAACCAGCATGGAATAGGTAAGAGTGATTACACTGATGTAGAAGAGAAAAGACGTGGGAAAAGACAAAACTAAGATAACAGTATAACACTTGCAGTGTACAGCAACTAGAGGTAGGATGTAGGAATGGCCTTATGTTTGTCACAAGCAATCATTTTGGTAAATGTAGTCACTGACTATGCTAGTGAACATTTTTAATGTGCAGCACAGGTGAATAACCTTGATTAATTTGTGTTTTTAGTCATTTATTTGTTCAGTTAATTTGTGGTTATGGGGTGTTTGATGTAGATCTTGACAACAGTTTTTTGTGTTTTTTTGTTTGTTTTTTTTTACCAATTTTTATGCAAGATCGATTACGGGATTATTATTTGAGTTGGTAATAGGTGTAAAGATTTAAATATTTTTAAGAATTACCTGAAGATGAGGCTCCTTTCACACTCAACAATAACACCAAAGTCATATTGTGTAGAGCTCATTCAAAGGTACTGTGACTCAGCAATGACTATAACCCCACATGTTCATCTGCCACCTCCAGCTCTGTCGTCATAACAGGTGCTCCTCAGTAATCTTCTTGTTTGAGCTGAAAAGCAACTGTGGGGTTTGGAGACACAAGACAAGCCGCTCCATGCAGTTTAAAGGAGAGAGATAAAGGCAGAACCCACGTTTATCTCAAAAGAAGCAGCAACTGTGTGTAGTGGATCACGTTTTAGGTTCTGATTCAATTAAAATGAACTGCTTGACTGAAACATCATTAGGAATCATTAAAGGGAGAAAAGAAAACCTCCAGCAAAGTGGCATATCAGATTCACACTGCATTGTCTTTGAAATGTATTAGCATATGTACTGTGTTTTCATTCCTTTGTTTTCATGATTATTTTAAAGTATCTAGAAACTTCAAAGGTGCCGCTGTCAGATGACGGTGCCTCACGCTGCTGTTGTGTCTCCAGACTCCTACTCAGAAGCGTCTTCAACACAAATGGAATTAATTTAATTGCTAAGGAGAGTCGCAGCTGGCAGGAAGTGGCCTGGGCAAGAAGCAACTCCCATTAATAAGAAAAGAGAGGATTTACACCAGAGGATTGACTTGGAGTTACGCTGACACGCTGAAGTGTTACACTATCATTTATTTATGCCCTGTTTATACAAACTGCACATACATTTCTTGGACAGAGGCCTCGTCTGGCATGTGTGCGAGTTCATTTCCTGACGCAAATACAAAGCAACTTTAACTGTAGTAGTAAAATCTGTTAGACTGAGCAAGGATTTAAATTTATTCTGTCCATCCATTGCTTTTCTATTACATTTTGCTATTTGGCCACCTACAAAGGGTGGTTTCCTTGGAACCAGAAGGGATCCACAGTAGTTGCTGAGGATGCACGAGGGGAGATGGTGTTTAAGAACACCTTTGGCAGTACAACTAACCATTTTTCCCTTTTAGTTTTTGTTATTCACCTGTTGTTAATCTTGCTCTGTGCTTGCCTTGCACTCTGTTAACAGCATGGACCAAACAATACAACAGAAGGGATGAGAAGATGGTGAGCTTGGCTAGGCCATCATAATTCATTAGTAACCAAAGTCCAATTTGATCCAGATCATAAATAAATTATCAGTTTGGTTTGCTGCATGTCAAGTCAAATTAAATCTCGCTGAATAATAGTCCATTACTGCACCCTCAAAGGTCTCCATGATGCCATTATTTTGGATTAATACATAAGGACAAGAAACAAACAACGATGCATCATGAAAATGAACAAGAAAAGGGCTCATTAGGGAACAAACACAAAGGAAACTGCAGAAAGGGTTGACAGAGAGAAACATCTTTCAGTACAGTCAGGCATGAGATGAGCACAGAAAGAGGTAAACAGAGATTATATGATAATTACCTTGGAATATATTGGGCTTGGAATGTATTAGAGAAATAGTAAAAATAAAGTTTAGAATATTACATGAATTTATTTTTGTCATAATCATAAAAAAACAACAACAAGGGGTTATGGTTAATGTAGCAAAAGTGTGTTTTTAATAAAATGTTTAATACTGTGCCCTTCACACACTATTAACATCTAATAAACTTCCAAGTTTTTCGAAGTTTATTGAACGCACCAAATTACAAATAAAATTACAGCAATACAATAACAATAAGCGTTCAAAGGAGTGGGTAGAAGTATAAACTTATTAAAATCCATTCCTTCAGCAACATCACAAAAATGCACGTTACTTCTTTTTTTTTTTTGGATGCAATAAGTGCAATACTGATGCCTCACAAAAGGTGAGCAGTTTTACCTCAGTTGTTGTATTTCTGTGCAGAGCTTGTGTTTTCACTGTGCATACATACTCAAGTTTCCATCAGTAATACAAAAACAGTCATGTTAGGTTGATTGGTACTTTTTTTAAAATGTGAGCGTTTCCACATTTTAAGAATGTGGAAACATGTTGTCTCTTTGTTGGATGGACCTCACCCTTTGTTATCTGCTGGGATGTGCTCCTGTCCCTTTGCATAAACATCAATGGTTAAGAATAGCTGTGGTGCAATGCTGCAAAGAACATTATTCTGTCACACTTTGTTGTTAGCATGGTTTAAACCTGAGCATGATTTAAACTTTACAGCCCATCCAAGTGTTGTTTCTAACCATATTTGTCCCTATGCGACCAGAATGTAACCATCTGCTCGCTGGTACTTCCAGCAGGATTAATACAGCTCTCAATCATACTGAGAAACCTTTGGATATGGTGGGACAAATAAGTCATGGGCATGAAAACAACATGACATCATGCATATTACGTAAACAAATCTACATTAGGGCAGTTCTCAATGCTAAACAAATTTAATTACCAGATACTTCCACTGGATACATAATAAAATGCTCAGCAAGGGCATATTAACTGGCAATCTAAGAGTTTGTCAGTATGTGCTAAAGCTTACTGACATCTTCAACTAGAAAATCATTTTATTAACTATCTTGTCTATGCAGATGAGAAAAAGGACTTCTTTTTTTATGTGTCGGTCATACTTCTGTCGTCGCATGAGGAAAGAAACTTCTGAAAAAAGATTATGTTGCAGCCCTGTAAGTTCAGAGCAAGGACTCTGGCTGAGGTAAGAATGAAATGGTTTTATACATAAAAGCAAGGTCTTCCAACATCACAAGAGCAGCCATGCTTACCCATGACCTTACCCATGACCATGGGTGAGGATGGATTTGTGCACAGATGAAGCTTTTTATAGCACCACCAATTCTGGGGAAGTATGTTGAAATAGTAATATTACTCAAACCCAAACCAGAAAGAAAGTCATAAAAAAAAAGTCATGGTCCATAAAAGGATTTTCAACTGTGATAGGGTTAAAAAAAAAAATCTATTTTGTAAAATCACTTTGAACTGCCTCATTGCTGAAATGTGCTACAGACA
This sequence comes from Poecilia formosa, assembly GCF_000485575.1. Lineage (NCBI taxonomy): Eukaryota > Metazoa > Chordata > Actinopteri > Cyprinodontiformes > Poeciliidae > Poecilia > Poecilia formosa. The sequence goes on along the minus strand of NW_006799983.1, from coordinate 656,843 downwards.
TAAATTTGGCTTAATTTTTATTTCAACTATCTTCATTTGACAAGTTGGTGCTTAAGGAAAGACACAAATATGGATGTGTATTCTTATAGACACAAGGCTGCATTTCTGTAATCAGCATTCCATTTTACTTAGTGGGAGTCAGACTAATCCCAAAGTTATTTCAGACATTGGTTCACGTGATTAAGAGTTCTCGTCTGAGAATAACTAATAATACTTAATGGTGATGAATAATGAATTATGTTGAATGAATATTCACTAATTTTATGGGATTTTTATGGGCTAATTTTATGAGTCTAATTATATGGGCATTTACGTAAAAGGGATGAAGCTAAAGAGTGAAACATGAAACCTGATTAGACAAATAAAAAAAAAAGTCTTGCTTTTAAAGAAGGCAAGCGGATTTACTTGCTTGCTTGTTAGTTAATATTTGCAAACTTTTTAATATTTTGTCAAAGACATCCATCCAGGCAAGTAATCTTAGCAAATAAAAGGATATTGTAAACCATGATTATAAAATTGATTCCTTCAGCACCAGTAGTAAGACAATTTACTCAGGTAGAAAGTAGATTTTTTTTTCTAACCTAAAAAGTCACTGGAAGAAAAAGGAGACTTTGTGCATAGATGATGTATTCCCTTGCACCTGTGATCCTAATGAAATTCAATTTGCATCGTAAGTAAATAATCAAACTTAAATCAGTATAATCTCAGTCCAGTCACCTAATCCTCTAATGCTACTCAGATTTCCTTATGACACACAGACATTAGTACATAAGGAAGAGTACCCATGAAATTGAATTTTGTCTTTGCTGAGTAATTGCTCTTACACCACATTCCTATGACAGACACATACAAAACAGCAATAGACAATACAATAAATTATTGGCTTCTTTCTCTTTCTATTGTGCAATTCAAGCTAGCTTGTACCTTTTTTTTTTCCTTATACCGTATCTTAGACATTTCAATTCAACAGTTTTACAAAAACAGCTAAAATAATCTGTGTGCTTTAATTTAAACAACATATCATCACAGTATAAACTTAAAAGAACCAGCAGTGTGCTAATCTTTTTTTTTAGTAACAAAACACAAGCATGTTTTAAATGAAAATGAAAAAAAAAAAACTTTTATCTAAGCCTTTGTCATTTTGTTAGGTCCTGTTATCACCAAGCTAAATGCCTCTCTGGGATAGTAACAAGTTTAACTCCCTTTGTGCAGGAACAAGTAACTAGGGACTAATTTTAGCTTAATAATCTTTGAAAAAGGTCAAATGTAGGGTGAAGAGAGTCTATTGATTCTTAGAAATATAATGGCAATGTAATAGCAAGCCATAGCTGGATCTAGATATACCCCAACAGAACCTAACTAGTAATAAAAAAATTATTTGGTTCCAAGAATGACCTCTGAGGAACAGCGGTCTTTGTCTCTTATAAGGCAGAGTTGTAAACAACTACAGACACACATTTGGTTTTCTTAGTTTGAAAACTATTTCAAAAGTCACTAAAGTCTCATTTCTAAACCACAAAAAAAAAGATATTTTACTGTCCTTCTTTTAGCTACAAGCTAACAGAAGCTATGCTACAGAGAGACAAAAACAGAACCAGGAAGTTCTACTTATCTGAAAAGTGTTGGCCTTTGCAACAATAAATGTGTTTACAGGAGACTGAATGGTGGCACAAACTATTATTTAAGTCGTTTACATTTTATCTGTTTATTTTCTTTCTTCTTCCCAGCTACATTTTTTAAGCTTTTTGTGTGTGTAATACATAATTAAAATTGAAGTTAACAGTTGCCAGTAGCACTGAATTTCTGGGAATAAAAAGACTTCAAGTGCATCATTTTCCTTGGGCAGTAACTTAATTGCTGTTACAGCTTCTCATAAATCAGTCTTCCACACTCCTCTGCCCGTCTCAGAGAGTGGAAAACTGCCTCAAGGCCCCCAAAGGAAGGAGTGGTCCTTCACACTTCAGCTTCAATCAAAGGCTGCTCAGCCAGCATAGCATGAGCAGAAATTTTGAAGTTTTTCACAGAGCCTAGGTGCCATGAATTGACCACAGAACACCTGTCACAGTACATTATGATGCATGTAGATCACGTATTGTAGCTGGTAAGGTTTACCTTTCCCTGAGGACAGCACCGTCTTTTACAGTTACGTACTGCAGGGTGATGTGTTCTGGCCAACAAACTGCTGACGGCTCTGAAGTAGAAAGCCTATTGGTCGATTATGTCAAAAAAAAAAAAAGTCAACGCATTACCTGAGTCAATGACAGTCAAGTATTATAGGGTAAACATTTTCTCACTGCTTAATACGGTGCTCTTAAAAAAAGTATTGCCCTCTTACAGATTTTTCTATTTTTGCCACAAAGGGGAAGAAAAAAAACTACTTGCCCCATCTGTCATAATGGTGATTTAAGGAGAACCCAAGAGGAGAGAACTTAATGAAGCAAAGTACAGAATGTAAATTAACAAGAAACTTATGGTGATGAGGCCGAGACCAAAAACCGGGACGAGTAACGGGTAGCAAACGGTGAAGGATGAAGAGTAACGGAAGGAGAGCAGTGTAGAACAATGAGACCGGGGAGCTTAATGCACAGAGGAGAGAGTGGAAATGACAAAAAAAAAAAAAAACTGAACTAATTACAGATAAGTGAATGCAGCTGGGGAGGGAAGCAGGTAGAGGTAAATAAGGAATGTATAATTAAATAGTAATCTAGCAAAACAAATCCAGAATACAAACAATGAGAATAACTGAACACAAGAAATTAACTAAAACGACAAGCTATAAGAAAAGAATAAAGACATGATCAACATATAAAATAACTGAAACAAAAAGTCCAAACACCGAAGGATCATAACAGCAAGCTAAGAAATGGTTCTGCCCCTTCTGTAGCAACAACCATTGCCAAGCAATCTGACAAAAGAAATGAGGGTTTTACATGAGAAATTATGGACCATTCCTCTTGAAGAATTGTTTTATTTCAACCACATCAGAAGGATGCATCAATTCCTAAAAAAAAAAAAAAAAAAAAAAAAATGTCTCACCAATCCACAGATATTTTTGCAAAGAGGCTTGTTTTGGCCAGCAGAGCAATTTCATATTATTTTTGCTCAGCAGCGCTTGTGCACTTGTTGCCTACTTCTTATTGAACTGTCCTAAGGCAAGTGGGACATGCAGATCTTCTGGTGACTTTTGTGACTTCTTGGATGAGATGTTGGCGAGCTCTTGGAGTAATATCTGTTGTCCGCCCACTTCTTGCGAGATTAACCTTATTTGTTATTTTCTCCAGTCATGGTTAGTGGCTCTTTCTGGTTTTCTGGGGTCTCAAACCCTTAGAAATGCTTTTTAACCTCTTTCTAATTGGATAGTCATCAATTACTCTATTTGTTCTACAATGTATTGAGATCGGTGTATGACATGTTGCTTTTTCAGACCTTTTGGTCTACTTCATTTACCAAATAGGTTCTGTTTGAGCAATTCTCGCAGTCATTCCACGGTTAGCAAAACTGAATATAAACAAATCGATCTGATCACTTGTGTCAAACAGTGAAGTGGGACAAAACAGCAAAACATAGAAGAATTGTGCAAGGTAGCAACAACTTTTCACAGCATACATTTACTCTGCCACCGCATCGTGTTGAGCTTAGATCAAATCCCCTCTCCCCTGTTTTCGTAAACAGTCGGTCTGCCACACAGGCTGCTGAATGAGGGAACTGAGGACGTCACTCCTCAGGTTTTGGCCTTTATTCTGCCCCTCCTCCTCTATTCCCCCCTTTTAATCCTGCAAAAGTCACGTTTAAAAGTGCACTACTGGTTTATAAAGCACAGAATGACCCGACTCAATAATACATTATTTTTTTTATCAGCACCTGACTGCTCTAAACATCTAGTTGGGGGATTTTCTATAGCTCCAAGACTGGAATCACAATCTGGTGAAGCTGCTTTTAGTCAGTCTGCCCTGAATCCGTGCAACAGCATGCCAGATGACCCGCTATGTGCCCCTAATCTTATCGCTTTCAAGACGAGGCTCAAAACATTCCTCTTCTGCCAGGCTTTTTATTAGTTTTTATCCAAAGCCCTGGTGTGATTGTGTGCATGTTTGTAAACTTTCAAGTGTGTGTGCCCGGGCGTGCTTGTGTGTGAATGTCTGTTCTGTGAGTCAAAAGGAGGCTGCTTTAATCTTATGTCATGCAATTTGAGCTCAGTCTTTTTACATTGGCAGTGTTGTTTTTCCTATGAATAACACTAAATATACCTTTGTGTGAGTGCGAAATAATTTATAGGCAACTGACATCAGACGGCAAGTAAAGTAGAGCAACCTTGTAAAAGGTAAGACTTGTCTTCTGAATAATTTTAATAATAGATCACATATCTACTTGTATTTGAAAGATATCCATTCCCAGTTAAGTGAACGTTTTCAAGACAGTATGTTATTATGTATTGTATTTTGCATCATTCTCAAACAAAGTTTTTCACTGTAGTTCTGATGAGGATACAAACCAAAGCAAATATAAAACTGCATTTGATAAAGTCCGTGGACTCTCAAAGGAGTCAGAATACTTCTTGATCTTTACATTCATTTATTCATTTGCTGTTTTTAAGCGACTTTGTTACAATACCCATGTGTTACTTGTAATGTTAAGTTCTGCAAATTTGGTGCATTTTCTCAAGTGTTTTGGTCCTTCAAATGGGTTCCAACTAAGTATAGTATAATATCTGACCAATTTAGGAGACAAATATAAAATAAAAGCCAAAGTGAAATTTAATAACATTACCTATGGAAAAGGCTTATTTCTTATTCAATATTATTGTTCCCATTTGCATTTTGTATCAACAAAGTATTAAGTAAAGGCTCTGCTTGTATAAATCTGACTTCTTGGTTTCCTATTTTTATAAATTTGCAACAACAACAAAAAAAAAACCCTCAAAATCTTTATTCCACATTGTCATTTTGAGGTAGTTGTGAGTATAATTTTCAGGACAGAGATTCATTTCAAACAATTGGCATAAAGACTATAACAAAATGAGGAAAAAGTGAAGTGTTGTGAATACTTTTCAGACGGACTGCAAAACCACTGAATGCTGCTCGCAGGCTAATAGTTCTCTGATTGAACTTTCAGACAAAAACAGCCGTAGGTATAAATGTAGTCAGATTTCCATTTCAAAATAAAGGAATACAGTGTGTGGAGAACACAGGATTTCTCCCATTGTGTTGGCTTCTACATGCTGCAGGGCAGCAGCAGTCTGTTCAAACTTTACTCCACTCTCGCACACAGAGGTTGTTAACTTGAGAAATCAATTTAACTGATAGCCTTAAAAGTATTCAAGATATAAGATAAAAAAAAATAAATAAATAAAAGATTGATGCCCAAAGGCAGATGCAGATGAGAACAATTACGCTGGTCCTCTGGGAACGACTTCAGAAGTGCCTTCAAATAAATACATCTTTTATCGCCTTTGCAATAAACATGCGTAGGTTTTGTGCCAAACTATACTATGCTCTGCCTCAACTTGCTTTCAGTGAATGTTAATTCAGCTCCTCGGTGGATTATTACTAAACCATCTTTCAATTTTATTGAATAAAAAAAAAAATGTTTAAGACAGTAACTTAAGTGTTTTATAACTTAACTCTGCTTCAAACATTTTCACAGTTCCATTCCTGACCTGTTTGCTCTATTCCTTGGTCTTCAGGATACTGTTTGCTCTTAAGTTAAATGTTCTCCAACAAGCCTCTGGGACCTTTACAGAACAGATCCATTTATACGGAGCTTGAATACATGTCTGCATGCACTGGATCTGATTTTGGGGTATAAGAGGAATGGAACCTAAATACAAATGGCCATCACACCTTTCAGATTTTATTTGCATCAAAAATTACAACCATGTATTTTCAATCTGCTTCAAATGGCCACTAATAAACAAACCTTTGATCAGACGACGCTCAGAGGACTAACTTTTTGGGGAAAGCTGAATAAATGAGTGATTCCTGAGCGTAATAACAATAATGAGGTACCTTCCATTCCTTGTCTGATTGATTTATGCAACACCATGAAAAGCCTCTTTCATGGACACGTCTTATTTAAAACAGATTGTATTGCCCTTTTTGGCAGCAACCTTGGAAAAAGCCAAGCCATTAAACAACTGAGTGCTTGCATACATTATAAAGGCCTGTTGGGATGTTTTTGTCCTCACAATGGCTATTGATTACTTGTCCAATGACAACAACAAATGTACAGTAAAGAGCCAGAGGTCATCTAATCTTAGCAATCTTATATCGAGCGCAGCGGACTTCTGCAAAAACAAGCTATTCTCAACAGGATTTCTGCTGTTTTTTTGTTTTTTTTTATTGTAAGAGAAGGGACAGGGAGCCGGGTGTTCAATTAGCATCCAGCAAATTACATCAAGTTTGTATCTGAATGAACAAATCAAACAAGAATCACAGAACATCGTTTGACTGAAACCGCAGCTGCTGAAGGCAAGGATGAAAGCTGTTGGACGATTCAAACACGAATCAAAACTGAAGAAAATTCTTCAAGTTTTCAGTCAAAGCAAACCTAAAAGAATAACATGAGAGTCGGTTCTAGTTTGAAAACATTCACTTCTTGTGGTGTAATTATTACTAATTAAGTCATGTGGGAAAAAAAAAATCACTTTGAACATTGTCTCTTCTTTTTTTTTTTTTTTTTTTTGAAAATCTGTGCAAGCACTATGCCAATAGGAAATGCACAGATAAAGGCGCTTTAGTAGTCAGCAAGACGCCTTAAAGAGTCTGCCAACATTTCCCTCTGGGTGCTGGCTATCTTGTGGTGTTGCAGCCAAAGCTGTGTGATTGAGCAGGGCAGCTCAATGAATGCAGATATATTTACTCAGAGTGTAGCTCTGGGAAACATCAATCCAATACACGTTGTTTCTCTGAACTTCGGAGGGATCATTGATCCACAAAAAGTGCTAAAGGATTTAGGAGTAAGCATTCCTCCAGCGACACTTCGTCAGCTGCTAAAGGGCAGTCCTTGTAAAAAAAAAAAAAAAAAAAAAAAAAAAAAAAAAAAAAAAAAGTAAATAAATAAAAATGAAAGAGAAGTGCAAACATATTCGCTAATGAATACAAGGACTGCAGTCTGCCAGCTGCAAAACAAAAACAGATGGGGAGCCGTTTTTGCCTTTAAAAATAACTGCTTTATCAACAGCTCATGAGAACTCATCCTGAAATAACCCTGTTGAAAACGTAAACTCATGCTGCAGGACATGAATTATGCGTCTATTCCTGCTTTGCAGACCACAGCTGTAATAAACCAGGACTTCCAGTGAGAACAGTATTTAGTTTCTATATTTACATACAACTGCTGAATGTTAAGTCAAGTTTATTTGTATAACACATTCCAGCAGCAAGGCCAACGTGCTTTATATGGTTAAAATATTCTTATGAGCAAACAAACAAACAAAAAAACACATATTCATTACATCACACTTCAGTGGCAAAATAAAAAAGTTATGAAAAATGGCTACAACTAATGATGTCCTACTTATTATCTAAACAAATTGGGTTTTAGCCTCTGTTTAAAGGAACTCAGTGTTTCAACATTTTTGCAGTTTTTGGAAGTTTGTTCCAAATTTATGACGCATAGACCTGAATGGTCTGGTAGATTGATACAATACCAGGTATAATGTACTTTGATGCCAGGCCATTCAATGATTTATAAACTAACTTTAAAAGTCTATTTTGAGAGGCACAGTTTTAAAGCGTTAAAAGCTTTAAAACTTTGGTGATCTGCTCTGCTTTCCTAGTTTTAGTAAGAATGCGAGTCAGCATTATGGATCAGCTGTCTGGTTGACTTACGAGGAGTTTGATAAAGCTCTTCAAAGGGCAACTATGGCAGAAAGTAGATAAGGATTTATTCACATTTGATGTTTGTTGAGAATCCAGAAGTAAACAGGATGTAGGTAGGAGCAGTTGCATGGTGGAGTGATGATTTAATGATGAAAATGCAGGAAGATCCTGAGTAAAACCAATAGGAGTATGAGTAACATCAGAAAACCCGAGGCTTAAGCAGAGCAAAAATGATTGCAAGAGCTAAGGAACAGGTCAGTTGAGTAAACAACATATACCGAGGCTGTGTAGTGAAACACAAATACGAGGTGACCAGGGGGAGGATAGTAAATATGCCCAGTCTAAATACAAAGGCCAAGCACTGGAATCAGGGAACAAAGAACACAGTAATGATAATAATGCTGGGATATTAAAACAAACTGAAAACCAACATGACAGGCTAAAGGGCCATTTATGCTCAACATTAAATATGCAGACGCATACGGACGGAGCCTTCTGTTCGTCTTCTGCGCTCATTTCAGGCATATTTTAGTATCCCATCAGGGAGCTGGGCGATGGGTACCCATATGCAGCAGACGGAGCAAGTGCAGGGCAGCTAAGCTCATCTATGATCAGCGAATGGAACAAAGACGAAGTCGATGACAGTAATGGCAGTACTTTTACATCCACATGCCACAATGTATTTAACGGCTGGGCAGACCATCTCAGTCTACTGCAGCGCCTGCTCTTCTGTCGGTAAGTCGAGCATAGACGACCCTTTACTCAAGCTACTTGGATCAGAGATTATTGGACCTTTTATACATCTAATTGTTGCTCGAAAAAGCTACAAACACGACATTGGAATAAAACGTTTTAGAGTGACTCGGCCACAGCCCAAACTTGAATGAAGGTCTGTGAAGGATTAGGGTGATGACAAGGAGGTCTTCTCACCTGGAAGGCTTACAATCTATCATCAAAGACACATCTCCAATTGACAAAACCAGATTGATACTCATAAAAGGGGTTCGGTCACCTAGCTGCACTTTGATACGCCCACGGATATACACCTTGCCAAGAGGCATAAATGCATTGTACCAGGAGGTATAACGCTGTGTTTAAGAGGAAAAAAACATAATCTGTCAATCAATCTGTAGATCAGTAATTTCTCTCTCAAAAATGACAAAGAACAAAGCCATTTCTAAATCAAATCCACATGAGCCAAATTTAAAGTGTCTTGGATCGCATACTGATTACTTCAACTCTGCTAAATTTACTTGAGCAACTTTCTGAAAAAATAAAACTACTTATAGGAGTAGTTGTACTACGCTGTACATTTTAGTTTTTCTTGGGTAATATCACTATGACATCTCTCTATGATTTCTTGAGTCCTGCAGTGAATAACTTCACTAAATGAAGAACGAACAACTTTCATCCAAAGATGAACCAGGTACAGCAGCCTATCCAGTGCAGAGCTGTGTGTACATGGTGGATATTGATGGGGAGACGTAGACTAATGTAAAACCTGCTACCACACCAGAAAAAGTCCCGGCATGCTAGGGGTAAAATTTTGAAATTATTTTACTGGTCCTCACTTAGAGCACTGGTACAAAGACATGCGATCTGGGAAAGCTAGACTCCAGCTCACAACCTGTCTATTATCAGATAACTAATCTTCCCACAGAGACAGAGGCCCCCCATTCCTAAGTGCTAAACTGCATCAGGATGAAATACCTTACTTTTGCTGCAACATTACTATCTTGTTTTATTCGTATATTTTGCTTTCATGAAAAAGGGTCAGCTGACCCTCTTTTTTATGACACCACTTCAACTGGTCAAAATTGTTAAATCCTGGAGAAATCAAGTAGGCCTGCCATAAGATGGATCAACTCTGATGGTTCTTCAAACCCAGATTAATGAATCTTTATCACTGCTGATAATAGTTCTTGATATACCGTATTTTCAGTCTCAAGAAAGACCCTGATGAATACAACAACATTTACCAATAATTATGCTTTCTTTGTTTGGAGTCAATCAATGCAGAATTTGTAAAGAAACCTGTGTGTAAAAACAGTGCAAGGTGGAGTCTGCAGCAAATCTGTATTTCATACACAGTTCTAAAAATTCAAAATGGATTAAGGTGGGGGTGGGTTTTCAAAGAAATTTTAAACTCCTACACATAAATGTTGCATGTAGCATATTTGTGCAATGCTGTTACCTTGATTAAACAGTTTAATAATGGTAGAAATATTTGCTAAATATAAGTGCAGGAAAACACCTACCTTCAGCCTGCAGTACAATTTGCTTTGTACACACTGTTGATGAAATGGTTGACTATTAAATGTCAGGGCCATAGATTAATCTGGTGGATTAGTCATTTTAGTTTTAACAGAAATTATGGTTCAGTCAGACACAAAGCCTTATCTGTAGAAGCATTGTTAAAATTAGCCTCTGAACAAAACCTGATCATGAGCCTACTTGGGCTTTCCTGAGCATCTTGAATAACTCACCACATGTCTCTTGTGGATTTAGACTGTCTCTCCAGCCTCTGTCTCGTCTTTTAATCCCACAAAGATTTAACAGTTTGGAAATGACGGATGTGTGTGGGCCGTACCATCTGCTGCTCTTGTTTCTCTTGTGGTGGAAGAGTCATTATGAATCTGGCTGCATGCTTAGAGTAATTTACTTGAATAAACTGGGAACCCAGCAGATGCCTCACTGATGCCCTTCCTTAGGTTATAATCTTAATGGAGAAAGTGAATTATAACATTAAGGAGAATTATACGTTACAACCACAGGCTTCAGTGTGGGATTTTATGTAACAGACCAACATAAGGTCACATTGTAATGTGAAAGCAAAATGAAACATGTTTATTATGTTTTATGAATGATTATTCATGATGGTTGGAGACCACAGCCGCACACGAGTTGGTAAAAATCAGCAAATACTCGAGAATCGCAAATTGATGAGGGAACTACCCTGGTTTGATGTGGTTTGAGTATGGAAGCTGAGTTAGGGGCAAAAGCTGAGTGGATCTGAAAAGCAGAGAAACCCAGAGTAACAAGGAAATATTTAAAGCATAACAAAGACGGTAAGTTTATTTGCTACTCTATAAAACCATGACAACCAGTACTGGTGAGACACTGTTCATGTCCTTTTACAAGAGAGTGGCTGATGAGCTCAGAGGCAGCAGCTGGGAATGAAGCGCACATCCACAGCAGCCACACCCTCGGTCAATTAGCTGCACAGGAGAGGAGGAAAAGCAGGCGACACTCACACAGAAAAGCCCAACATGATTAGTTATGTGGGCTGGTCACAACATTCCAATTTCAAAAGATGAGGCTTGTGGTTGCATAGCGATAAGATGTGCAAAAGTAAAGTAACTTTCCAAGGCATAGAAGGATTCCTATATTTTTTTTTGCTTTTATCTTTCTGATTTCCATCTTTTAGATAATGTTGCATTTATTTACACTTATCCCTCAAATGATCAAATGAAATTGTAGACTTTCCTAAACTGTGCAGGAACCCTAAAAATAAGTTTAAAACTCAGTGTTTTACAATATCCCCCCCAACCCCCCCACCAAAAGAAAAAAAAAATTATATATATATATGATTTATGTTATAAAAGTATCATAAGTTATATTTTCCTAGAATGCATGTTTGTTTAATATATAGATGAAAACCTCACATTCGTTCTCCATTAAAGGTTAACCACTAAGCTAATACAGTGCTACTTTTTCTTTGCCTGCTGTATTTTCTCCAGACTGACACAAAGAACAGGTTATCTGTTAAAACTAGCTTACCTAATGAGCCCCACAAACACAACTAAACTTTAAAGAGGAACATATGATGGAGCTAAAATGTTCCACTTGTAAGAAAGCTCAATAATTCACGGCTAACCTAAATGAGTAAACTGCAATCTTGCCAAGGTTGTCATTATTTAATGCGAACAAGACAAGATGTCTTCAAAACACCCAGCACTTCCCTTTCAGGTTTCAGCGAGCCACATTTCTCTCTTGGCTAAGTTGTTATGCAAGTGTGCAGCTCATGAGCTCGCTCATTCACAATTCATGCTCACTGCTTGTAACCCCACAAACCAAAAATCCCTCCATGAGCTGAGCTGCCTCCCGTGTTTTTTTTTTTTTTTTTTCCTCCCCCTGATCCCCCTTAAAGTGTCATTTCCAGTCCCACAACACAAAATATGTCTTCATTGTTCCATGTTGCACTCTGCCTGCTGGTATGTGTGAAGCTCCTTGTCACTTTCAGTGCAGGAAGTGATTTATAAAACAGAAGACATTTGCATGCTCCTCAAACACATTTTTCTTGTTAATATCACCTGAACACTGTGTTCGTGAAACGGATTGCGTAAAGCGTAACCCGATTGTCGCAGGGCTGATAATATGTAGTGGCAGCAGTTATCTAATTAAAATACTGCTCTCTTGTCACTTTTAGATTGTGCTCATATTGTTTGAGTCTCCTGCAGGGAGTTGTAAAAAACACAGCAGGTACAATTTGAATGCCATTATCTAGATGTGGGCACCAGGCATGGCAGCAGAGGTATTGTTAATAATGTTTCCATCCAATGTCAGCATTTCAGTCACCAGCAGTAAACACACTGCGCAGGAAAAGTATGACAAACCCCTCACGCAGCAAGAAGCAAATTAAAGCACAATGTGCGTGGTAGCCAGTCCTCCTAATTAGCCCATTTTGTACAACACGCCAGAAAACAATGCTCGCACTTTATTTTTGTTGTGTAAATGCAACATTTCAGAAGTGGAAAATCTAAATTAATTCAACACCTGGCTGGACACAGTGGGTCAAACCTGTTGTTTCATAAGGGAGGATTGTCACTTCTTCTACAGACGGGATGAAATAAAAAGAAAAAAAAAAAAAAAAAAAAAAGAAAAAGTGAAAACAAAACCCAGGACGAAAAAGGAAACTCGGAGACCCAGAGATACCCCTCCGGGAATAGGAGTCATCTTTTGATGTCAGTGTTAAAATGTGTGGAGATAATCATCCACTTTGGGACTCGGGCGCAGCTATGCATTTTCTCTGGCATCATTATGTTAATATAGGTGCCAGGTGATGGGCAGAGCGGGGGGCGAAAAAACATGTTGTTTATTTTGTGTGGTTTGCAGCTCACTGAAAAAGATAATAAAAGCAGTGATTTATTCCGCCGCGAATGTGGAATGATTTGTCTCTAACGAGACAGGAAGAAACATTTAGGAATGATGAATATAGAAAGTTATGCTGAGTATTTCTGAGTTCAAATCACGTGACAATAAATCACAACTACTCATTTGCAAAGGGTTCTCTTTCCTGTTTTGCAATGTAGAAACTACTGGGCAACCAAAGCACCTGATGTATGCAATCTGCAGCTTTTTTTTTTTTTGCAAGGCATCACAAGTAGTTTGGAGGCGTAAAATAAACCAGATAACTGTAAACTACTGTTAAAAAAATCTAAATGGAATCCTAAAAGGAGGTAGATAAAGACGATGCTTAAAGACGAAACTTGGAACCCATGGTTCCAGGGTGAGTGTTTTATCAGAAACACCAGTTTCTCTAAACGCTTCCTTTCTCAGAAAGATAGTAAAAACAAAAATCTAAAAAGCTTTATAGCACAAAGACCCTTCATTGTACAACTAATATATTTCACACAAACCAACTTCCCTTGTATTAAGACTAAAATCCATTCCTGGTGACCTTCTCAATCTCAATCCATTCACACATGGCTGGATGACGTCAAATTTCATTCTAAAAATAACAATAACCCTCCATTAGTCATGATGCTGCTAGTAGGAGTCATAGCACTCTACTTGCCACGTTCGTTCTTGCAGCTTTTCATGAGACACAGTCGTTCTGCCTTCACCAAGCTGTAAATGTGGGCAGCATGTTTCTGTGATGATCCTATCCAATATGACAGCAACCATACAACATTCCAGCCACAGTTTGGCAGAATTTGATTTATTTGTGTCAATAGGTGCGAGATACCCAAAAAGTCACCGCCTGGATTTAACTAATCAAACAGGTTTGAGCCTCTTATTGGATTGTTACTGCATGAGCAACTGTTGTCCAGATAACATGTTATGCAATGAGTAGCTTCAAATTTCTTAAACAACCATGTGGAAACCTGTGGTCATGGGAAAGACCTTAGTCTGCTTAAGAAGGGTCAAATGGTTGGAAACAGGAAGAGAAAGGAGATTACAGAAACTGCGCTTCATTATAAAGGGGAAGGAAAGTAGGGAACCATCATCTCTGAGGAAGAAATGTAGATAGAAAAATTTCCTGAATGACCCAGACTGGTGATCACTTAAACCTTTGGTGACATTGAATTAAAGAAAAAGCAACAGTAGAACTCAGAGTTATGCTTAAAAATTAAAATGAGAGCATTTCCACACGCACAACCTGAAGGGAACTCGAGGTATTGAAACTAAGCAGCTGTGTAGTCATAAAAAATACACTAATCAGTGAGACAAGGAAGCATGAAGATTGGACTCTGGATCAATAGAAAAAGATCATGTGACCTGATTATATCTGCTGAGGAGTGCAGATTTACCCTCTTCCAGAGTGATGGGTGCATCAGGATAGGAAGAGAAGCAGATTATGCCCTGTGTCCACTCTACAAGACTATTGAGGTAGCGCTATGATCTGGGGTTGGCCAGGTCAAAGTTCAGCAGCATTATGAGGTCGGCTGACTACATGAATACACTAAATGACCAGGATATTCCATCAATGGATTGTTTCTTCCCTGATGACAAGGGATAATTCAAAAAGACAATGCCAGGATCTAACATTGTAGGTCAGGAAGCAGGACATGTCATTTTCACACATGGGTCGGCTACCTCAGAGTCCAGAACTCAACCCCATCAAGAATCTTTGTGCTGAAGAAGGCTTTGCACACTGGTCGGGCTCTCCCATTTCAATACAATACCGTGATGAAAAATTAATGCAACACTACTAGAGGGAAATATTTGTGACACTGCAGAAGCTTATTGAAACAATGCCACAGCGAACGTGTGCCGCATTCAAAGCTACAGAGTGTGACTTTTTTTTTTCTTTGGTTTCAACGTTTTTTGGCCAATGGGTGTTATTTTATTTAAAAAAGATTATATCCGCTGTTTTGGTAACTTATTGTAGTTTCTTGAGGACGGTCAAATGTGAAATTCCCTCCAAAGTTATTTTCTGCTTCAACAAACAACAATAATCACCACATATATCACAGGCAAAGAGAGACTGAATGCATGGTACTTAATGTGTTTTTGTGATGTTGGAAAACTTTTCAATAGTTGTGGCTACAAAAAAAAATTCACAAAAATAGTAACATATTGTTGGATGTTTTATTACAATTCTAAATTATGTCTTTATTACACCTTTGGAAATGTGCTAATAAAAATTCTCCACCTGGTGTTCGATACCACGTTAAAACACATCCACACGCAGACATCTGCTTACATGGAAAACGCTTTGATGCGTCTTCGCTCTTTCGTTCAATCCTCGCATATGCATTCAACAGCTCCAGCAGAGTCTCGGAGTAGCAAAGGCCCTATTGACTGATCCCCCGGCTACGACCTTTGAGTCATTCTTTTAGCACTAATTAATGCAATACATTCAGAAGCTGAACCAACATGCTACACATGAGGCAGCCCTCAGCGTCGTCTTTGATGAATACATTTCCCAAAGACAGAGTGTGCTTAAGCCCTGCGCACATATTCCAACAGCAAAAGGATGAATGCAATACTCCCTAAGCTAGGAGCTTTAAGGAGAAGTTGTGAACTGATAATAAAGATTTGAATAAATGTTGAGGAGGAACCTGCGCTATATCTCGGGGACATAATATCTCCGGGAACACTTGGCACAGAAATTCATGAGACAAATATTTGCACCAAAAGATAAAAGTAAAGTGCCGGGGATTTGAGTCCCACACCTCACTGAGCACTGCTGGTTTGGTATTCATTTCCCAGCAGGATGGAGGCAGAATTTAGTAGATACATGGATAATTCATCTGCAGATCGAGCACGAGCACTTACAGCCTCATATCTCAACAACAGAGCTGAATGTGAAACTGACACAAGCTTGGTGATTGATGAAGAGTGAGAGATGTTTATGAGGCAAATGCGCGGTCCTAAAATATGACAACATATCCACTGCGAAAGAGAATGTGTATCCCAACCCCCCCCACACTCCTAACTGCAATCGATAAACACGGGCTGGTTGGGGAGACGAGCAGCTCTGTCTCCTCTTTCAGACATGAAGAGGTCAGGAATGCTCGCGGAATTAATACATTTTGAAAGCTCAACTTGACTTCTTTTCACCCTTTTATACTTGTAGAGGAAAATTGGCGGGGGGGGGAAAAAAAAAACACAACACCACTCCATTCCATTTTTGATGTAATCTGGGAATTCTTAAGTGAGTCTGAGTGATAGACTTGAAACATAGATGAGTGACTGATGGCTGGAAAATAGCTGAAAATGAAATGAAAAGCCCGGAGCCTGCATCACTGCCCCACTCCCACTTGTTGTCGTCTCTGCTTTGAAATGCAGTGAAATCATTCCCCGTGAGTTACCATAGAGATGATTATTGCAGACGGAGAGTGGAAATTTAGGCCCACCACCTTGGGGACTGTACCAGCATGGAAGATATGCATAGCAAAGGAAAACAATGAATAAACAGGCATGCTTCAGAAAGACTATGTGGAGGTCAAGAACTTCAAGAACAAGAACTTTACCCTCAACAAGAATTTAAAATTATATTAATATTAATTATTCCTTCTTCTCTTTGCCAACCAGAATATATATTCTCCTTCCCTCCAGTATTTATGTTTATCCGTTTCATAAAAAATCTGCATCAACAAAAGTAAACAGAAAGGTCAAGCCTTGAAGGACTTGCCACCAATTTTAACTCGGTGCCCTTAGCGCAGACACTTACCCTGGACTGCTCCTCTGGTGCTGCTAAGTGGTCAACGGCTGAAGAAAATTTTTTGCGACTGTATCATGAATGTTAAGCAGGGTGAAGCTGCACAGAACAATTCCTCAACACTCCCCTCAAGGCAAATAAAAAACAGGAGAAAAGAAAAATTTCAGAGATATGTCACATTTGGCACCCAGAGCCAAAGGTTAGGGCCAACATGTGCAATCAAAATATCGAGGCAAAGACAGAGACTTCAGACTAGGTAAAATGAAAAGGTCTTTGCAAAGCCAGCCTGTTTGTTTTAAACTAAAGAATGAAAATGTGTGTTTTCAGTGAAAGTTAGATCAAACATGAATGGCAAAAACAAGAAGTAGGCTGTGTGGAAAATATGGTGACGGTATTTTCTACTACTTTTATTATATTATCTTGTACGGTTTATCTACTGTTTATTGCTCTCTCTTGTTTGTCCTTCAAGTCCAATTATAAATCTGCAGTTTTGAATATTTATCACTGTCTCTGAATGTCAGCATCATGTTGTAAAACTTTTAAATATAAATACAAAAGGCTACTTTAAATCTTTTAGTCTAGGTAGACATAGAATCCTCCAACATTATTTATTCCCCTTAAACTGCCCACAATTTGTCACATTAGGACCACATATTTCAGGGTATTTTATAGGATCCACGTTTTCAGAATGTTTGTAAATGACAATCTGAAAAGTGTGGCATGCTACGTGTATAGAGCACCCGTAAATCTGTATTTTATTGAACCACATTACTGCATATCACTGCCTGCTTTGCATTTTCAAAGACTGACCATTTTTTGCTAAAACTCAGACAAATTGAATGGATAGCATTTGTAAACATCTAGCCACAGAGTCTGCTTTGGATTTAGGTCCCTACCTAATACATGAATATGCCTTGTTTTGAACCATGTAATTATAGTTCTGTCAGTATGTTTACAATCTTCGAATCATTCTGGGCTGTCTTCCCTTACAGCACCCCTACTGTGTAATGCTGCCGTGTTTCAAAATGTAAATTGTATGTTACTTTCAGTAAAGACTTTCTTCTTCACCTATGAAATGTGTCGAGTGCATGAATAATAGTTGTTTTGTCCAAAAAAATAAATTGTCCCACACAAAAGATGCCTCTGACTTCTGAAAGAAATTGGCTGCAATTGATTTAATTTAGGGATACCAGAGAATAAACACAAACACACCATATTTTTGGGTTTTTTATCAGCAAGTAATGTAAAACCCATGAACTCTTTTCCCCTCAAGACAATTGAGTGCTACTTTGTGTCTGCGTTTCTTAAAAAAAAATTCAATAGCATACATTCAAAATTTGTGGTTAAAACCGGTTTTTAACATGACAAGTTGGGAAAAAGATCTGGTATCTGTATACACTTCCAAAGCACTGGAAGTGATTTAAAGAGTAATTTTTTTTTTTTTTACATTGCTGCTCTCCTTATCGTCGGGTCTCAAACAAAATCTCAGAGTAAGCCTCAGTTACATTAAACTTGTATTCATGTTGTTAAAGTTTGGTTTTTCTTCATGGAAGATTTGATACTAGTGCCTCTCAGGAAGACTTGCTGAGAGACCAGAGTTTAAACAAATGATGAGAATAGCTCCTTCCCACAATCAATATTGACTCGGTTGATATCATATTGATGACTGAACTTTGTGGATCTTTTCATTGGGGAACCTGTTTATGGCTTTAATCCCTAAAAAGCATTACTTTAACATTTAGATATTTTTGTCTGGTTTGCAGAGAAGGTTCAACTCTGTTCCTGGCTTTATCTATTTATGTATAATTGGTCTAGCTATGGTTCACTGGAATTCCAGAAGCTAAGTGGCCTTAAGCATACTGTTGGATATTATTGACTTGGTTTATCATCTATTTTCGAGTTTCATTACATTGGAGAATGATGTGTTGCTTTTTGGAATCTTCTAACATGCTTCATGTTGTCCGACAGGTTCTATTTTTTTGATTTTATGAGTTTGTTAGTAATTAGATCTAGTAACTAGAAACGTTTAACTCAGATGAGGGCGAACCAACCAAGTGTGATTTGTAATGCATTTTGGATAGCTTTTTTCTCCTATTTCCCTAAATTAACCCAACATTTGAAAACTGCTTTAGTAATTGAACTATCATTTTCTTTATGTAATATTATCTTTTTAGATCAACTGAAATTACAACACAAAAGTTACAAGAGATTACCGTATTTTTCGGACTATAAGCCACTACTTTTTTCCCCACGCTTTAAACCATACATCTTATAACCCGGCGCGGCTTTTCTGTGGATTTTTTTTTCAACCACCAGGGGGCTCTTTAGCAGGAAGTGAATCATTGGAAGTCAAAATTGTAAATCAAAGAAGAAAGCTAATTTTCATTTAGAACAAGCACATGCTAGCAGCAGGCACGACGAAGAAATGTTTTCAAACTCATACCCCCTCATCATGGGAACCACATGAAGAAGTTCATGATTCCGCTTTTAAGATGAATGCTAACGATCTGGCAGTACAGCTCGATAGCCGCTGCACGCAAGCTCGGCGTGAACGAATCCATGGTTCAGCGTTGGAGACGCAGCGCTGCATCCTTATTAATTGAGGACGCAGTCCTCAGCCCTCTGCTGCGTCCTTGTGGACAACCGGGAGAAGCGGAGATACCAGCAGCTTATATATGTATGTTTCCAGTGTTTTTTTGTTGTTTTTTTTAAACTTTGTGGGTGCGGCTTATAGTGAGGTGCGCTCTATAGTCCGGAAAATACAGTAAATGCATTTTCACCATCACTGCAATAGAACTATACTTCTTCAACTCTTTTTGCTTTGCAATAAAAACTTGAAAACTGTAAGCAATTTTATTTCCTAAATGTGTTACGTTCCTTTAAAACCCGACTCAGTCGAAGGTAGAAATACATCATGCATGCAAAAGCCAGTTGTTTTTGCTCTGAAGGAGGAAGTATTCCCACACTCCCTAACACATTTACAGTTATTCAAATGACCACAAACCAATTCTCTCATAGTACATGGAAAGCTCCCAGAGACTCATGCCACTTGGAGGTGGTAATCTTACCTTGGTTATGTAAAAACTAGAGAAAAGGTACCTTGGTTATGTAAAAACTAGAGAAAAGGTTTCAGAGGGGCTTGATCTAATTTCTTTAATTTTTCAAGGAACTATCTGCAGTAGACTTTTTATGCTACACACCCTAAAATACACGTGCAAACACTATAAAGAAAGCTACCTACTCCCCGCATTTTTTCCTCAGCTTTACTTTAACAGCTACGTTTTATGAGACTCCCACAGGGTTTAAGGTCGACGAAAATGCTCTCCTTTTCTTCATTTTGCGAGCATCAAATGCGTAACCTTTAAATCACAGGAGATTCTCCCTTTGCCTTTTTTTTTTCAAAGCAGTGATATACAGGCGCTTTTTCCTCGTCGGACTTTTCTCTTGCCATCAGCTTGTCCTCAGAGACTTCCCACCGTACCTGCACTGGCACTAAATTTAATAAAGCCACAACACGGAGAAAAGCTTAAACTGCGTTAAGTCTAACATTGCTGCATCTGTTGTGCTCGCCCAGGGTATGATGGATAGGCAGTGGGGGGAGGTTTCTCCACAGCACTCTGCAGTAAGGGACTGAATGAGCTGCCTGAGGAGATTTCTGCCTTTCTGATGAGACTCCAGGCTGTTAGTGAGCCATTATGCAGCAAAATGCTGCATTCCTCAATCTTCCTCTTATCAGAGGTGCAGGTAAATTTACCTGAGTGCAGAGACGAGCTGTGTGGTTGCAACAATTTATCATTCAGGGGAAATTTTAAATTGAGAGAACTCTTAACAGTTAACTTTCCTCTAATCATCCTTACAGTCGGAAAAACACTAGGTGTCTGCATCACTGGTGTAGCTGGCAAGGTTTGTCAGAAGTTTGCATTCACTTTCCATTGTGATCAGTCCATTGTGGACTGATCATGATCCACTTCAATGGTTTTTAAGAGCAAGAAAATAAAAAGATGAAAAGAACATTTTTATTTAAAAAAAAAAAAATTACTTGTCTGATGCAACACTGTGAACGTCTGAGAAACTACATTTTGGTGTTTTCATTAGCTGTGAGCCATAACAGTCAAAATTAATATGGATAAAAATTTGAATCACCGTCTCTCTCTGCATAATGAATCCATATAATAAGCTTGCTTTTACCTTCTGGAAAAAAATTAAAATCACAGAATTAAATTAAATTTGCTGCTTACTGAGATGAACCAGTGAGGTTCTCGCCAGAGCCGTTTGTTTATGAAGGGCAGGTTCAAAGACGGCGGCAGGTGAAAGGTAGAGTTCGGTTTGGATGGAAGTTATAGACAACAAAAGGACAATCGATAAACCCCAGACGCAGTTACAGACCATCTCAAAAGAACGCTCTTGGATGCCTTTTTAGACTCACATTTAGCAGCATAACATGTTCAGTTGTGTTTCGTGGAGATGCAGATGGGGAGGGAGCACATTTTTTGCTTAAATATTTAAGGATCATATGAATATTCATACTTCTTTAGCTAAACTCCACAGAGTTCAAACAACAAAGCTAAACGCAAAGTCTGCATCCTGGTCTGTTGGAGAAAAATGAACAAATGCTGCCATTAATAAAAATAACAAGGTTTCTTTTGGGGACAGATAGCTTACAGAGAAACCCCACTGCATGTGTGATGGGCATCCTAATTGACCTTTCATGACCTAATTCTGTTTTTTATAACTCATATTTCTTCTCACCGTTTTCTGCCCAAGCTCATATCATGAGACACACCTCAGTGTCAGATATTTCTCTCTGAGGGAGATCTAATTTACTGTATAATAAAACAACAAACTGATCTGGGCCTGAGAAGCCAGCGCGTGAGCTTGCATTACACAGTCACGAAAGCAAATGACTGTAAACTCCAAAGAGCACATCTCGTTTTTACACGTAGCGTAAAGTCGTTCAGCTATCTAATAGGACGCTTTTCTAACAAGATTAAGAAGTTGTGTCTAATGCCTTTATCTCAATGACTAAAGCTTAAAAGTGAGGTATAAACCATTTAATAAGCCATTAGAAGCGTAGCATTTTAAATAAGGCAACGCTGTGTGCTTTATCTGGAAAATAAAAGGGAATTACAAGGAGAATCAAGCCGAGGAACACAGATGCATAGAAAATGATCAACGCGATACTAAAGAACAAAAGAAAAATCTGAGCAACAGTAAGTGTTCAGCTTATTCTAGTGTAACTATTCATACGTTGCTCGTCGACCCCTCTTCTGCATCCTGCCGTAAGCGCAGCGAGCGCACTGCAAGGGGCAGAGGGGCAGTTTAAATGTTAATCTAGTCTGCCTGACTCATTAATTCCTTTAAGTGTTGAAGATTTGTGCCAGTTGGTGTCTATATCCAAACAGAGGCCCAAAACATCAGCAGCTTAACTGTGCTGCGAATTCATGCATTTTCAGTCAAGGCCCTATGTAAGTGTTTAGAGCAGCAGCACTTTCAAGGTAAAACAGACTAATTGGAAAATGTGTGGATCAAAGTGACATTATGTTTTAGCATCCCATAATATTTGTGCTGTGTATTACATTAATTGGTGTGAAAACAGAGTGCTATAGCTGAACACAAGCTCCAAACTAATGTTCACTTGAAACTGGAAACATTTAGGAAAGAGGATTTGGTGGCGGGAGGAAGGGGGGGGGAGATTTTCTTTACAAATTCATTTTTTTGGGACATTATTTACTTTGCACTTTCTATACATAGTTATGATTTTATCCTGAACCTATTGAAGTGTTTATTAAACAGATCAACAAAGTAGGACACGCCCCACTTGACAACGAACACGCCATGTCCTCTGTGAGACATTGTGATGGCGGCAGCATCTTGTGAGGATACTTCCCTTCAGCAGAGAAAGGGCCTATTACATCTGAAATCTGAATAAAGTGTATTGAATTTTATGGCTGAGAGATGCCGACAAGTGAACAAAGTGTAGGTATGAAATTGGACAATAGCAATATTACTGTTAAATAGTGAGATGATAACAATATTGCTTGCAAAAATAAATAAATAAAAGTTACTTGTTTGTGTTTTGACTGTTTTCTGTGACGTTTGGGGTCTTTAACACTTTTCTTCTGTGTCAGGTGTGTGAACCTCCACTGCAGTAAGACATCATCCAGCAGGCTGAATGTCTCATTGGCAACATGTGCATTCATGACACTTGGAATATATTACCCTGCGAGTGCTGTATTTCAAACAGTCCTTTTGTTATATTGACATTCTGCACATTGATATTGCAAAGACAGTAGATGTGCAATATATTATTCATCTATGTGTGAACATGGCTAGTCACTGTATGCTTGAAAGGCCAAACCATATAATGACTTAGTCGCACAGACAAAATCATATTTTAGTTCTTCGGTTGCATAACCTGTACTGGATGGCCCCGGCTAAGACTTAAACCTAAGCATGAGGAAAACAACCCTCCAAGAACCAAATGGCTCAGATTAGCAGTATTTCAGCCGCTGTTTGAAGCATTGTTCTCTGGCTTTCTTTCATCATGAGCCGAACAAATAACAATGTCCTCCATCAGAAGAAGAAACCAATCTACACCTGATTAAAATGAAAAGAGAAAAGAATGGGGCTCTGTTCCAGGATCCCCGTACATCTGCTTCCCTGTCCTCGTTTCTGCCCTCAATTCCCAAAGCAATCTCAAGCCAGTAGTTCTATTAAAACAATATCGCCTCATGCAAATTGATACCGTCAAGCCCCTTGGTTTCATTTCTTGTCCTTACCACTGCTCTCCACTGTTTTAATGGAGACTATGCCAGCCAGGCCAAGCAGCATCAGATAGGATCAATAGTATCTATAAAACGCCTTGGCAACAATCGGTAGCGCACTCAGGTTAAAAAAAAAAGAAAAAAGAAGAGACATTTACGGCTTTGAATGGATGAGCAGGTGACTCGTGGCTGCAGATGGCACGCAGAGACGCGGCAACAAATCCAACTTCAACCTCTTCATCCTCCAAATAGATTTTTGGCCCAGAAAGCGAACGTTGTCCAAGTTGACAGGTGGCAGTCCGACCTACTGTAACATTCCAATGATAATTGCCCCCAGAACACAGCATGTTGGTCGATACACATCCTTGAGCACAGTATGAAAGTTTTAGAGGCGCAAAGCAAAAGCTCTTTGCCTCTAAACACAAGATTTATTTTTATCGGTTTCATTAGCAACTGTTCAATTAAATAGATCATTTACATGCTGGTCACCTTGGCAGTGTTCAACACCTCTCTTCTCATGCATTACTCATAAGGTGTTAGCGCGCGCGCAAGGCCGCTTGCAGAGTACCCTGTTGAGTTCATTAAGACTCCCGTCTGCTCTGAGGAATATTCTTACGTCTTCCACTCTGACAATTGATTTGACTGCACTCTCTAGGTAATAAGGACTTTGCGTTGGACATTTTTTGTGAGTTCTCAACTTTCTTTCAAAGCCTTTTGAGTAAAGCTAACTGCCTATTGGAAAAAAATATATACATGAAGGCTCAGTTCAAACTAAATTGCCTGAATCGAAAACATAGGCCCTTACTGACTTCCTTTCTGTCCGAGTCCATGTTTGTTAGTGCCTTACAAAAGTTGTCATATACTTAAAATTTTTAACCATGTCGCAACCTTTGCAACTATATCATTTCATCATACCAAGCGCCATGACAGACCTTGGAAGTGAGGGACGGCAGTATTGAACAGAGAGACAATTGTTTTCTCAAGTTGTTAAAAAGGATGAAGCCCTGGTTGGATGCTTGTGTCGTCTTGCTGAAAACCTGACTGACAACAAACGATGCCTCATTTCACATTGGACATGTCACAGCTTCATTTTGAGCGTTTTCAAAATAAAAGTGCGATGAGCTGTGGTGCTACCGTGGGTTGTTGTGGGTAGTTTGGTCGTGCATCAGCTGGAGATAGTGGGATCTGATCTGAGGACAGCATTTTTAATCAGCAGTAGCTAAAATGGAGCCAAAAAATAAGAGAAAAAGCTCTCCCATCTGGGAATACTTTGAGGTGAACGCTCACAATAAGGTTCTATTAAAATAAAAATAATTAACTCCCACCCTCCAGAAATTTTAAGGAAATTTCCAAAAATTGTTGTTTGATAAACAAAGACATATCAGTCTTTGTTTAGACTGATATGCAGAAACAGACTGAAAGTTACTGGAAGATTAAAATTCTGTAACTATATAAAGAGTCACAAACAGAAGTAAAGTTAGAAGAATTCTAGATTTTCAGGAAATCACAAACATAAAATACCAGGACTGCTCCAACGAGCACTGCACTCCCAACATAATAAAACAAATATTTATATTGCCAAATCAGCCCATAAAATACGAGAAAAACAATTTTAGCTGACAGTCAACAGCAGGATTACTTTGGGTGCAAATCACGACAAAGTCAAATTGGGTTCAATAGGCCCTACATGGGTGTGATAAAGTATGATTTATTTGAGAGGCAAGTTTAAGTGTAAAAGCAGATGTCACTGGTCAGTAATAAATGAAGCACTGAGGAATGAACCTTTGGGCAAAGCAATGGGCTCATTTGGCCATGACTAGCTAGCTTAGAAACTGACCCCTTCAGAGGTTTGTTGATTTGATCAAATCGATTTTGCCTGAATTCACGCAACATGATTTACACGACTGTGTCATAAATGGCATTTCCCCTTACACCGGAGCAGGCTTAAAAGTGTATAAAATCTAGACGCTTACCAGTTTTTTTCGGACATAGGCTACATGATGGTGGGACATATTCTCCATACGACACTTACCTTCTCAATTTGTCTCTCACATTTGCCAACAACAGAAATCACTGATTCCAAAAGTAACCCTCAAACCACGAATGCCCGACTTACCCAGCCTTGCAAGAACAATAGGCATCAGTGATCTTGTCCACAGCTATATTTATGCTGAGGGTGTGAGGATCTCCTGTTTTCCTCATCGACCGGTAGCTTTTAGCTGCGACGCGCACAATGTTGGAGGCATCCCGTGGCTCAAACACCTTGATGTCGTCCAAAAAAGATGACATGAACTTGTTGGTTCCCCTGTCCACTGTCGTCGCTGATATTTTTTGAAAATCCGGCAGAAATTCTACACTAATCGACTCAGAAGTACTTTATAGAGAGTCAGTTGAAACGAAAGACGCCATGTTAATACATAGAAACTAAGCTCTGCGAGGCTTTGTTTGTGAGACATGCAGCCACGTGGGACTGTCGAGGGGCGTTTCTGGGCGGAGCTTGGTAAAGGTCCTTGCGTCGGTTACAGGCACAAACATCAAAAATATTTTTTTATATAGTTTAAACTGTTCAAATAAATCATTCAAAAATAAAATAAAAATGCTATTGATGCCTGTCATGAGAGAATTAGAGCTTCATAAATGTAATTCTTCCTACTTAAAATGAACAGTTATGCAGAAAAACGTTTATTTCTATCCGCAATCATCATTTTGTCATTTCATTATCAGTCAGTTTATTTGGATTTTTTAATATGTAATGTTTTTTTTTTTAGCCTTTCAGTGTTCATGATTTTTCTTCACATATCTGATTTATGTTTCACAGGTTTGTGGGGGAATAACCTTGATGTAAGAAATTAGTGCCATTTATCCATTTGCAAGCTGCGACACTGGCATTCTGCCACTTAATGTCACTTTACACGCATTTAATAACTTTTATCAGAGTGGAAATTTTTAATGTGTGCAGATTTGGAGCAGATTTGGTGTACAAATTGCATTTTAATTCCAATGCATATTATAATTCAAGGGTGGTGCAGAAGCCTGCATTAGCAGAGGGAGCGGCGGCTCCTTCCGACAGTGTTTAAAATGTCTGACCTTTTTTTTTTTTTTAACAAACCATGTTGAGTGTCCTATTGCAATCACAGAAACATGCCTATAGTTGGGTTGGGACATATGCAGCACAGTACAGTGAGATCAGCACAGACTGTCATAAATTATGAGTTAAGTTGTGGAAAAATCATCGTGTTACTCTATTGAAATGAATGTGGATGTGGTTCACAAAATAAAACCTTTGGAGAATTTTTGACAGTTATCATTCAATATTAAATTTCGAGACCTAATGTTACTGTGTTAGTGGTGAATGATGACTTTTTAAAAAGCAAAACACAGCTGCTAGAGAAGAGCAGAAACCGAACTTTGGCTCCCTTTTCCCGTTGCAGTCCAAATCCAACCCAGGCAGAGCCCAGTCCTACAGCACGAACATCTGAGCCCATAAATAAATAAGCTTTCTGTACCAGTCAGTCAGTATGTTAATTTGCTAA
>NW_006799983.1:595273-627304 GCF_000485575.1 Poecilia formosa | reverse complement strand
AATGCATTTTCACCATCACTGCAATAGAACTATACTTCTTCAACTCTTTTTGCTTTGCAATAAAAACTTGAAAACTGTAAGCAATTTTATGTCCTAAATGTGTTACATTCCTTTAAAACCGACTCGGTCAAAGGTAGAAATACATCATGCATGCAAAAGCCAGTTGTTTTTGCTCTGAAGGAGGAAGTATTCCCACACTCCCTAACACATTTACAGTTATTCAAATGACCACAAACCAATTCTCTCATAGTACATGGAAAGCTCCCAGAGACTCATGCCACTTGGAGGTGGTAATCTTACCTTGGTTATGTAAAAACTAGAGAAAAGGTACCTTGGTTATGTAAAAACTAGAGAAAAGGTTTCAGAGGGGCTTGATCTAATTTCTTTAATTTTTCAAGGAACTATCTGCAGTAGACTTTTTATGCTACACACCCTAAAATACACGTGCAAACACTATAAAGAAAGCTACCTACTCCCCGCATTTTTTCCTCAGCTTTACTTTAACAGCTACGTTTTATGAGACTCCCACAGGGTTTAAGGTCGACGAAAATGCTCTCCTTTTCTTCATTTTGCGAGCATCAAATGCGTAACCTTTAAATCACAGGAGATTCTCCCTTTGCCTTTTTTTTTTTTTCAAAGCAGTGATATACAGGCGCTTTTTCCTCGTCGGACTTTTCTCTTGCCATCAGCTTGTCCTCAGAGACTTCCCACCGTACCTGCACTGGCACTAAATTTAATAAAGCCACAACACGGAGAAAAGCTTAAACTGCGTTAAGTCTAACATTGCTGCATCTGTTGTGTTCGCCCAGGGTATGATGGATAGGCAGTGGGGGGAGGTTTCTCCACAGCACTCTGCAGTAAGGGACTGAATGAGCTGCCTGAGGAGATTTCTGCCTTTCTGATGAGACTCCAGGCTGTTAGTGAGCCATTATGCAGCAAAATGCTGCATTCCTCAATCTTCCTCTTATCAGAGGTGCAGGTAAATTTACCTGAGTGCAGAGACGAGCTGTGTGGTTGCAACAATTTATCATTCAGGGGATATTTTAAATTGAGAGAACTCTTAACAGTTAACTTTCCTCTAATCATCCTTACAGTCGGAAAAACACTAGGTGTCTGCATCACTGGTGTAGCTGGCAAGGTTTGTCAGAGGTTTGCATTCACTTTCCATTGTGATCAGTCCATTGTGGACTGATCATGATCCACTTCAATGGTTTTTAAGAGCAAGAAAATAAAAAGATGAAAAGAACATTTTTATTTAAAAAAAAAAAAATTACTTGTCTGATGCAACACTGTGAACGTCTGAGAAACTACATTTTGGTGTTTTCATTAGCTGTGAGCCATAACAGTCAAAATTAATATGGATAAAAATTTGAATCACCGTCTCTCTCTGCATAATGAATCCATATAATAAGCTTGCTTTTACCTTCTGGAAAAAAATTAAAATCACAGAATTAAATTAAATTTGCTGCTTACTGAGATGAACCAGTGAGGTTCTCGCCAGAGCCGTTTGTTTATGAAGGGCAGGTTCAAAGACGACGGCAGGTGAAAGGTACAGTTCGGCTTGGATGGAAGTTATAGACAACAAAAGGACAATCGATAAACCCCAGACGCAGTTACAGACCATCTCAAAAGAACGCTCTTGGATGCCTTTTTAGACTCACATTTAGCAGCATAACATGTTCAGTTGTGTTTCGTGGAGATGCAGATGGGGAGGGAGCACATTTTTTGCTTAAATATTTAAGGATCATATGAATATTCATACTTCTTTAGCTAAACTCCACAGAGTTCAAACAACAAAGCTAAACGCAAAGTCTGCATCCTGGTCTGTTGGAGAAAAATGAACAAATGCTGCCATTAATAAAAATAACAAGGTTTCTTTTGGGGACAGATAGCTTACAGAGAAACCCCACTGCATGTGTGATGGGCATCCTAATTGACCTTTCATGACCTAATTCTGTTTTTTATAACTCATATTTCTTCTCACCGTTTTCTGCCCAAGCTCATATCATGAGACACACCTCAGTGTCAGATATTTCTCTCTGAGGGAGATCTAATTTACTGTATAATAAAACAACAAACTGATCTGGGCCTGAGAAGCCAGCGCGTGAGCTTGCATTACACAGTCACGAAAGCAAATGACTGTAAACTCCAAAGAGCACATCTCGTTTTTACACGTAGCGTAAAGTCGTTCAGCTATCTAATAGGACGCTTTTCTAACAAGATTAAGAAGTTGTGTCTAATGCCTTTATCTCAATGACTAAAGCTTAAAAGTGAGGTATAAACCATTTAATAAGCCATTAGAAGCGTAGCATTTTAAATAAGGCAACGCTGTGTGCTTTATCTGGAAAATAAAAGGGAATTACAAGGAGAATCAAGCCGAGGAACACAGATGCATAGAAAATGATCAACGCGATACTAAAGAACAAAAGAAAAATCTGAGCAACAGTAAGTGTTCAGCTTATTCTAGTGTAACTATTCATACGTTGCTCGTCGACCCCTCTTCTGCATCCTGCCGTAAGCGCAGCGAGCGCACTGCAAGGGGCAGAGGGGCAGTTTAAATGTTAATCTAGTCTGCCTGACTCATTAATTCCTTTAAGTGTTGAAGATTTGTGCCAGTTGGTGTCTATATCCAAACAGAGGCCCAAAACATCAGCAGCTTAACTGTGCTGCGAATTCATGCATTTTCAGTCAAGGCCCTATGTAAGTGTTTAGAGCAGCAGCACTTTCAAGGTAAAACAGACTAATTGGAAAATGTGTGGATCAAAGTGACATTATGTTTTAGCATCCCATAATATTTGTGCTGTGTATTACATTAATTGGTGTGAAAACAGAGTGCTATAGCTGAACACAAGCTCCAAACTAATGTTCACTTGAAACTGGAAACATTTAGGAAAGAGGATTTGGTGGCGGGAGGAAGGGGGGGGGAGATTTTCTTTACAAATTCATTTTTTTGGGACATTATTTACTTTGCACTTTCTATACATAGTTATGATTTTATCCTGAACCTATTGAAGTGTTTATTAAACAGATCAACAAAGTAGGACACGCCCCACTTGACAACGAACACGCCATGTCCTCTGTGAGACATTGTGATGGCGGCAGCATCTTGTGAGGATACTTCCCTTCAGCAGAGAAAGGGCCTATTACATCTGAAATCTGAATAAAGTGTATTGAATTTTATGGCTGAGAGATGCCGACAAGTGAACAAAGTGTAGGTATGAAATTGGACAATAGCAATATTACTGTTAAATAGTGAGATGATAACAATATTGCTTGCAAAAATAAATAAATAAAAGTTACTTGTTTGTGTTTTGACTGTTTTCTGTGACGTTTGGGGTCTTTAACACTTTTCTTCTGTGTCAGGTGTGTGAACCTCCACTGCAGTAAGACATCATCCAGCAGGCTGAATGTCTCATTGGCAACATGTGCATTCATGACACTTGGAATATATTACCCTGCGAGTGCTGTATTTCAAACAGTCCTTTTGTTATATTGACATTCTGCACATTGATATTGCAAAGACAGTAGATGTGCAATATATTATTCATCTATGTGTGAACATGGCTAGTCACTGTATGCTTGAAAGGCCAAACCATATAATGACTTAGTCGCACAGACAAAATCATATTTTAGTTCTTCGGTTGCATAACCTGTACTGGATGGCCCCGGCTAAGACTTAAACCTAAGCATGAGGAAAACAACCCTCCAAGAACCAAATGGCTCAGATTAGCAGTATTTCAGCCGCTGTTTGAAGCATTGTTCTCTGGCTTTCTTTCATCATGAGCCGAACAAATAACAATGTCCTCCATCAGAAGAAGAAACCAATCTACACCTGATTAAAATGAAAAGAGAAAAGAATGGGGCTCTGTTCCAGGATCCCCGTACATCTGCTTCCCTGTCCTCGTTTCTGCCCTCAATTCCCAAAGCAATCTCAAGCCAGTAGTTCTATTAAAACAATATCGCCTCATGCAAATTGATACCGTCAAGCCCCTTGGTTTCATTTCTTGTCCTTACCACTGCTCTCCACTGTTTTAATGGAGACTATGCCAGCCAGGCCAAGCAGCATCAGATAGGATCAATAGTATCTATAAAACGCCTTGGCAACAATCGGTAGCGCACTCAGGTTAAAAAAAAAAGAAAAAAGAAGAGACATTTACGGCTTTGAATGGATGAGCAGGTGACTCGTGGCTGCAGATGGCACGCAGAGACGCGGCAACAAATCCAACTTCAACCTCTTCATCCTCCAAATAGATTTTTGGCCCAGAAAGCGAACGTTGTCCAAGTTGACAGGTGGCAGTCCGACCTACTGTAACATTCCAATGATAATTGCCCCCAGAACACAGCATGTTGGTCGATACACATCCTTGAGCACAGTATGAAAGTTTTAGAGGCGCAAAGCAAAAGCTCTTTGCCTCTAAACACAAGATTTATTTTTATCGGTTTCATTAGCAACTGTTCAATTAAATAGATCATTTACATGCTGGTCACCTTGGCAGTGTTCAACACCTCTCTTCTCATGCATTACTCATAAGGTGTTAGCGCGCGCGCAAGGCCGCTTGCAGAGTACCCTGTTGAGTTCATTAAGACTCCCGTCTGCTCTGAGGAATATTCTTACGTCTTCCACTCTGACAATTGATTTGACTGCACTCTCTAGGTAATAAGGACTTTGCGTTGGACATTTTTTGTGAGTTCTCAACTTTCTTTCAAAGCCTTTTGAGTAAAGCTAACTGCCTATTGGAAAAAAATATATACATGAAGGCTCAGTTCAAACTAAATTGCCTGAATCGAAAACATAGGCCCTTACTGACTTCCTTTCTGTCCGAGTCCATGTTTGTTAGTGCCTTACAAAAGTTGTCATATACTTAAAATTTTTAACCATGTCGCAACCTTTGCAACTATATCATTTCATCATACCAAGCGCCATGACAGACCTTGGAAGTGAGGGACGGCAGTATTGAACAGAGAGACAATTGTTTTCTCAAGTTGTTAAAAAGGATGAAGCCCTGGTTGGATGCTTGTGTCGTCTTGCTGAAAACCTGACTGACAACAAACGATGCCTCATTTCACATTGGACATGTCACAGCTTCATTTTGAGCGTTTTCAAAATAAAAGTGCGATGAGCTGTGGTGCTACCGTGGGTTGTTGTGGGTAGTTTGGTCGTGCATCAGCTGGAGATAGTGGGATCTGATCTGAGGACAGCATTTTTAATCAGCAGTAGCTAAAATGGAGCCAAAAAATAAGAGAAAAAGCTCTCCCATCTGGGAATACTTTGAGGTGAACGCTCACAATAAGGTTCTATTAAAATAAAAATAATTAACTCCCACCCTCCAGAAATTTTAAGGAAATTTCCAAAAATTGTTGTTTGATAAACAAAGACATATCAGTCTTTGTTTAGACTGATATGCAGAAACAGACTGAAAGTTACTGGAAGATTAAAATTCTGTAACTATATAAAGAGTCACAAACAGAAGTAAAGTTAGAAGAATTCTAGATTTTCAGGAAATCACAAACATAAAATACCAGGACTGCTCCAACGAGCACTGCACTCCCAACATAATAAAACAAATATTTATATTGCCAAATCAGCCCATAAAATACGAGAAAAACAATTTTAGCTGACAGTCAACAGCAGGATTACTTTGGGTGCAAATCACGACAAAGTCAAATTGGGTTCAATAGGCCCTACATGGGTGTGATAAAGTATGATTTATTTGAGAGGCAAGTTTAAGTGTAAAAGCAGATGTCACTGGTCAGTAATAAATGAAGCACTGAAGAATGAACCTTTGGGCAAAGCAATGGGCTCATTTGGCCATGACTAGCTAGCTTAGAAACTGACCCCTTCAGAGGTTTGTTGATTTGATCAAATCGATTTTGCCTGAATTCACGCAACATGATTTACACGACTGTGTCATAAATGGCATTTCCCCTTACACCGGAGCAGGCTTAAAAGTGTATAAAATCTAGACGCTTACCAGTTTTTTTCGGACATAGGCTACATGATGGTGGGACATATTCTCCATACGACACTTACCTTCTCAATTTGTCTCTCACATTTGCCAACAACAGAAATCACTGATTCCAAAAGTAACCCTCAAACCACGAATGCCCGACTTACCCAGCCTTGCAAGAACAATAGGCATCAGTGATCTTGTCCACAGCTATATTTATGCTGAGGGTGTGAGGATCTCCTGTTTTCCTCATCGACCGGTAGCATTTAGCTGCGACGCGCACAATGTTGGAGGCATCCCGTGGCTCAAACACCTTGATGTCGTCCAAAAAAGATGACATGAACTTGTTGGTTCCCCTGTCCACTGTCGTCGCTGATATTTTTTGAAAATCCGGCAGAAATTCTACACTAATCGACTCAGAAGTACTTTATAGAGAGTCAGTTGAAACGAAAGACGCCATGTTAATACATAGAAACTAAGCTCTGCGAGGCTTTGTTTGTGAGACATGCAGCCACGTGGGACTGTCGAGGGGCGTTTCTGGGCGGAGCTTGGTAAAGGTCCTTGCGTCGGTTACAGGCACAAACATCAAAAATATTTTTTTATATAGTTTAAACTGTTCAAATAAATCATTCAAAAATAAAATAAAAATGCTATTGATGCCTGTCATGAGAGAATTAGAGCTTCATAAATGTAATTATTCCTACTTAAAATGAACAGTTATGCAGAAAAACGTTTATTTCTATCCGCAATCATCATTTTGTCATTTCATTATCAGTCAGTTTATTTGGATTTTTTAATATGTAATGTTTTTTTTTTTAGCCTTTCAGTGTTCATGATTTTTCTTCACATATCTGATTTATGTTTCACAGGTTTGTGGGGGAATAACCTTGATGTAAGAAATTAGTGCCATTTATCCATTTGCAAGCTGCGACACTGGCATTCTGCCACTTAATGTCACTTTACACGCATTTAATAACTTCTATCAGAGTGGAAATTTTTAATGTGTGCAGATTTGGAGCAGATTTGGTGTACAAATTGCATTTTAATTCCAATGCATATTATAATTCAAGGGTGGTGCAGAAGCCTGCATTAGCAGAGGGAGCGGCGGCTCCTTCCGACAGTGTTTAAAATGTCTGACCTTTTTTTTTTTTTTAACAAACCATGTTGAGTGTCCTATTGCAATCACAGAAACATGCCTATAGTTGGGTTGGGACATATGCAGCACAGTACAGTGAGATCAGCACAGACTGTCATAAATTATGAGTTAAGTTGTGGAAAAATCATCGTGTTACTCTATTGAAATGAATGTGGATGTGGTTCACAAAATAAAACCTTTGGAGAATTTTTGACAGTTATCATTCAATATTAAATTTCGAGACCTAATGTTACTGTGTTAGTGGTGAATGATGACTTTTTAAAAAGCAAAACACAGCTGCTAGAGAAGAGCAGAAACCGAACTTTGGCTCCCTTTTCCCGTTGCAGTCCAAATCCAACCCAGGCAGAGCCCAGTCCTACAGCTTCAGTGCAAGCACGAACATCTGAGCCCATAAACAAATAAGCTTTCTGTACCAGTCAGTCAGTATGTTAATTTGCTAATGCAGATTAAAAAGTAATTGTTAACTTTGTGTACACAGAATAATCTGCCCTAGCTGACTGCTGTGGAGATGATAAAAAAAAACAAAAAAAAAACGCCACAGTGATGTCCAGTACAGGGCATTATACGCTCCATTACACACTTTAGTTCCTACTGAGTTAATTTAAACAGGTTGTGAGGGAGCAGATCAAACTGTAACCTTATCTGCTGCTTTCATTTTCCCTCCACTCAGTTTAATTTCACCCTGTGTACAGTAATAAGGCAAGGATTAAGCTTCTGTTGAACTTGGGCCTGCTCAATCAGAGGTTAACCTGAAGCTCCACTCTGATTCTTCACGTATAGTCTCCACATTTATAGCACAAAATGTGGGAGACCGCATTTAAAAGATAAAGGTGTGATTTAGAGGCGTGATCAATTAAAATAGCAAAAATAACTGAGGAAGGAAGCCAGGGGTGTCTAGGCTTTAAGGACGAGGGGAGCTAAGCCTCCAGGAGACGCACAGGATGTGAGCTAACAGTTAGTCACCATAAGAAAATGGTTTCCTAAAATTGTTAGGTGCCCTATGGAGAACATGAGAAGAAAGTGACAAGCTTGGATTACCTTCTGAGCAATTCTATGTATATTTTACACCAAAATAAAAGAAAACTGACATATTTATGATCATATCTGAGTAAAAACTAATAATTTATATGATTATTTATTTAGCTCTGGCCACATTATATTGAATTTGTTGGCAAACTTTTGTAAAAATAAATAAATAAATAAATAAATAATAAATAAATAAAAACACCTCATTATTTAAGAGGGTTTGAGGATATTTTAGGGAGGTTTCAGCCCCCCTTAAAATTATGCCACTGGAAGAAGCACAACAAACTTTACAACAGTTGTTGGATGTGTTTAAGTAAGCAATTCACTTCCGTCTTTCACATGTTTTGCACGTTTGGAAATGGTGAGCAGAAAATGGCTTCCTCTGATTTTGTTTCATGGATGAAAAAAAAATAAAAACATCAAGAGACTTTGATGGAGGCGACCTTTGTTGAAGCTGAGTCAGAAACATGTTCATTGACATCTAAAGGGCAGTTCTTCCACAGGAGAGTACAAATTATGTAAAACATACAAATGCCCCAATTTGAGCAGCTGGATTAAATTGATTTATGTAAGGTATTCAATTGAATGAATATTTTGAAGTTCATATTAAATTAATTTTGGAGACTGTGGTTTACAGCCGTTGAAAACCCAACATTTGGTTAACCCAGGAAATTTAAATGTTATGAAAAACCTTCAGTTTGTCTGCATTGTCTGGTGTTCCTCACCTTCCTCTTGATATTGCTCTAAAGACTCTCTATATGGGGTTTAGGTCATGCCAGTTTGCTGGCCAATTAGTCACAATTACACCTGGGTCATTAAACCAAGTATTGGTACTTCTGGCAGTGTAGGCAGACGCCAAGTCCAACTGGAGAATGAAATCAGCATTTCCATAAACCTTGAAAGCAGAGGGACTGCTTCTGATATCTGTGGTTGAGGGGAGGGGCAATGGCCTACAAGGGTCGTAGGTCATGGGCACAGCTGCGTTTGGTGGCCATCAAAGATCTGACTCCAGCCACAGTCTACGCCTTGAGAGTTACCACCAAATTTTGAATCTGCTTTGTTTCACACCTTAAAGGCTGCACTCATCTGTCGTTAGTGCATTTCTTCTACTACTCAATTTTTTTCAACAACATGCTTAGTTATAGTTCTGAGCGAATAGCCAGTTATTAGGCAACGGCTTCTAGCAGCTTCCACTCCTTATAGAGATTGCTGATGACGGCTGGACAACCAATCAAAAGGTGCAGAAATAAACAAAGGAAATATATTACTGTGTTCATAACTATGTTCATGTTTCACTTAAATTTCTAAGTAAATTAACATTTCCTTGTTACTCTAATTTAATGAGGTGCACCTGTATATTGGTGACTCAACAATTTCATATGGAGGAATACTAAGATAGGATTGGAGGACAAAGCTTTCATTACAGTTGAACACTTAAAAGTGTACAGACAAAATCAAAAAAGCATATAGTGTAACATTCAATGCTGTCCAGATCTCTGTGAGATTTTTATATGAAAGCTAAGTGAAATATTATCCAGAAGAAGCTTATCTTTCACCACAGTACGCTACCCAGCAAATTAGTAAGAAAAGCTTTCCTTCTAGCTTTATTCAAACATCAGTATTCAGAAGATTTTATTTGTCACCACACTGTGTGTATGCAGGTGTGAAATTATTTAAATGACTAATAACTGAAGCCTCATAACATTTTAATTATGAAAACTGAAGGATAGACCCTTTTAAGGGTGGAGACATGCCATAATTTTTAATTTTCTGTTCCTGCTTTAATGCATTTCCTGTTTTTAATTTCATCCTCACATTCGTTCCTTTATTTCACAGCAGAGCACTTTGATTTATATTGTATAATGCTAAATTAACTCACCTTCACATAACTGGCCTCCCTCTCGAAGATAGAAACCACACACAGTAATAAAATATGTGAAAAGTGAGAGAATTTCTCACCTGAGTCGGGCTAAGAGTTAGAAAAAGTGGCGCTCTCGCCACAGAGCTTGCATCTTTCCCCAAACATTTATTAGCTGTAAGAAACGGCTTTAAAAAACCACACATTTTAATCCACCATAACCTTGGATTCGATAGCTGTTAACATCATCTTTAAAAATATAAGTTCCCTTGGATGTCTTGCATTTTTTCATTGCTTTTTCAAATCAATCATGACCAAAAACAAAAAACCGCAAGTTTCCGGACTAAAAAGCCCTTTTCAATGTCAAAGTAAAAACAAATTCCCATAAAAAGATAATTATATAAATATTTAATATTAAATACATTACCCTGAGCTGCCATCACACCACGGAGTCGGTGTGGACAGACAGGTTTTAAGTGGACAGAATTTAAGGTTTCTTCAACAGTGGCTTCCTCGGCTTTAACTGATGAAGAGCTCTGCCGACATTTGTTCCATCTCAGCTGCTGAAGCTTGTAACTCTTTGCTTTCAGTGTAGTCACTGGTGTCCAATAGGCACTGTACATCAGACTCTAGGTTTGTTTAGTCTGCTGTAAATAACGTTCAATGCATTTGTAGCATCTGTCACTCTCTGCACGCACCATGCCACAGAACCAATATTTGTAAATAATTTTAAATGTCTTGTTTTGCACAAGCTCAATCCTGAACTAAAAGAAAAAAATGTGCAGCTCTCTTAACATTGAGCTTAACAGCAGAAGTCTCCAGCTCCTATCCTCAAGAGCTGCAGTCCTGCAACTGTTATACACAGCAAAACACCTGAATCAAATAGCTGAATTTCCTCCTCAGCATGTTGTCACGTCTGGAGAAGTCGGTAATGAGCTGATTATTTGGTTCAGGTGTGCCAGATAAAGGAATGAATCTTGAAACATGCAGGACAGAGTTGGAGAGTCCTCCTTCAGAGATTTTTTCCTATCGCCCTTACCACTCTTCTTACTCTGCGTGGCGCTAACAGGCGTAGACCTCCATCCAGCCTTGTTTGCCATGGTTCAGATTTTCAGAATTTCCTGACTGTAGAAAAAAAAAATAATGGATCAAATCCATTTAATCTTTTTGGTCTTTTGTGACTAATGAAAGAAACACACATCTGCCTTATTTGAATGGCTTGCTTTCATGACCAACAAATTTTGAAAAGTTGAAAAGTCTTTGTCATTTTGAAAACTCCATAAGAGAGCCAGGTTTTGGTCTCATATTGGCAGAGGTGTTGCTAAATGTGCCACAAGTGATTTAGCTAAACCCTACACACACTAAAGGTTGGATATTTCAGATTACAAATATGCTAATGCAGGAAAGGGGGCATTCGATTCCAATACGTAGCTTGTAGCTGGTCAGAACCGAGTCTGGACCTACCAGAGGTAAGATACTGACTGCAGACATCCATCCATCCATCCATCCATCCATCCATTTCCTTACACCCTTGTCCCTTGGTGGGGTCGGGAGGGTTGCTGGTGCCCATCTCCAGCTATTGTTCCGGGTGAGAGGCGGGGTCACCCTGGACAGGTCGCCAGTCTGTCGCAGGGCAACACAGAGACAACCAACCATCCATACACACACTCACACCTAGGGGCAATTTGGAGAGGCCAATTAACCTGATAGTCATGTTTATGGACTGTGGGAGGAAACTGGAGTACCCGGAGAAAACCCATGCATGCACAGAGAGAACATGCAAACTCCATGCAGAAAGACCGGGGCCTGGAATCGAACCCAGAACCTTCTTGCTGCAAGGCAACAGCTCTACCAAGAGTTAATGGGATCATCTTTTTTTGTTGAAGTTGTCTGCAGTCAGGGGCTGCACAACTTTTTTGTTGAAGTTGTCTGCAGTCAGGGGCTGCAACACTGTGCAGCCCCTGACTGCAGACAACTTCAACAAAAAAAGATAATCCCATTAACTCTTAAACCAAGTCGTTCTGTCCATCGAGGCTATTACTGAATCTTTCATCCTGGGAAGCACGAACAGACAGAGTAGTTGTGCATGATGTTTGAAATTATACACACACAACACAGGGGGAAAATAATGAGAACTTTTTTTTTTCTTTTTCAAGTGGACAGCCAGTAAAATTGATGATGAAATACATCTTACAATGTTACAAAATGAAACTGTGGCATCTCCCTTTTAGCTGGTAGCACTGTGTGGAAGAAAACATTGATTGAAAAACTCCTGCACGGCTTATAACAGAGATGTTTCGAACACCACTAAGACACTAATGTTTTATTTCTTTCATTATGTGCAAGGTACAAGTTTATGGCAGAAATTACAACAGAAACACCGCAATGTGCGTTATCAACGATGAGATAGTCGGGGTTCACAGATACTGCAGGGCATGTCCAGCTCCAGAATCGTCTCGTTTGCGAGGTGGATGGGTTAAAAGTCGGGTGTCTTAGAGCGCAATTTACAACAGTTTTCTCTTCTCAAACTCCTGCAAAGACAGACAACAAAGAGAAAGAAGACACGGAGCGTCAAACGAAGTGAGACAGAAAGACATGAATGATTTATTCATGTGGAATTCATACAGACTTGTTTTGATCCTGTGCATCAGATATGCTGTTGGGGGGGAGAGTGTTGAGTAGCTCTAGAGTCTCTTTTTTTTTCATTCCTTCAGAGTCTACCTCGCTCAGCACATACATGTGGGAAAGCTCGAGCACT
Organism: Poecilia formosa; assembly: GCF_000485575.1. Lineage (NCBI taxonomy): Eukaryota > Metazoa > Chordata > Actinopteri > Cyprinodontiformes > Poeciliidae > Poecilia > Poecilia formosa. Next base: position 614,558 of record NW_006799983.1, on the reverse strand, counting down.
TTAACAGCTCACTTGTTGGTTGTCAACATTAAAAAACAGATTGCTTCCTGTGATCGATGGGAGTGGTACATCTGTGAAAATCTGATTTATGTGAGGTTATGCTAGCTGTGTTTATCTGTGCAGTCCAACCATGTGACTATAAATGAGAAGGCATTATGTTAGCCATTAAAAAGGATGTTGCTATTTACATATTCAATTTGCAGAGTATCACACAAATCGCAGGATGATAGAATACGTCGTTCCCAGAGAATTTTCCATTCCGAGGGGGAGAGTAACTTAATGCAAATGTCATTTATCAGGTCTAGAGAACACACAAGCACTCGAGCACAAGTTGGCCCATTCCTCTGTGGCTTGTGAATGCACGAAGTTATACTGCCACCCTGAGGCAGGAATATAAAAACATGAAACATCCAAAGTGGTTAAGATGCAGCCTCGCAATCTAAATCTGACTGCAAAGATGGGCAAATTAAATTTGGGTAAAATTCTAAGGAACTGGAGTGTTTTTTTGCCATCTGCTGTATTTTTCCTTAAAAGGAGAACTATAAAAGAACTGAAGAAGGTTTAGAGGCACATATGTAAATTAAGGCAAACAAAGAAAGGTAATGGAAGGTAAAAACTGACAAAAATGAATTCCAAAAATTGTGCTTCTGACAAGCAGGAGACACCAACTCCAAGGTCACAAAACAAATAGATACTCCAGGGAAAGATTGCAGAGCTCTTCCCTAAGAACAGGGGAAGAAAACACTTTTGTTTGAGCCTGCCGTTTGACAAGTCAAGAGCAAGGGGAGGAGTAAAATGAGAAAAGTAGAGGTTGTCAGTCAAAGGCGACAAGTGAAAATACCCCTGGTCCGAAAGTAGGGAAAAGCGAACGTAAATGTGACATGAAAGAAAAGCAAGACATTTACAAGCGAGCAATGACAACAGCTTTGACGCACTTGGCCCCAGATATATGAGGCCGACAGGCACAGTAAACAACGTCAGTAAACTCTGCTTCAACTGTTGAATTTATAAGAGCAACAAAATCTAAAGGCTTCTGTTTTCTGCACCTACTGGGTTTGAATTATAAAGGGCTTTGTGCAAAAGCAACACAAAGTAGTGCATAATTGTGAGAAGAATAAATGGCTTAGAAAAAAACTATTTGCACCGATAAAAAAACTTACGTGTGATATATGTTTGTATTCAGTTTCTTTTTTCTGATGTTATTAAATAAAGTCCAGTGCAACCAAAGGCATTCAGAAATCACCTAGCAGTAAATAAGAGTTCACATGTATTAGTAATAATCCAACTGCTCTGTGAATGTCTCAGAGGTTTGTTAAGAGATTATTAGTATGAAAACAGAGGCAGGAAGTCAACAGCAGAGACATCTGCCATAAGGTTGTAGAGAGGTTTAAAACAGGGTTAAATTATAAAAAGCTGCTTCCTTCAAATTGTAACTTTTTGACAAGATTCAAATATATATTATATGGAAAACTAACACCGAAAATCACCATCAACACACCATCCATGTTAGGGCATGGTGGTGAAAGTATCATGCTGTGTGATGCTTTCTGCAGCTGGGTGGATCCAAACAAAACAGACTTAAGATGACAAAAACCAAACGCCTCATATCAAGTGTTTAGCACAGAGAGGCCTGATAATTTGGGCTCATTTAAACAACCAGGCTACATCCTAAACTATACTACACTATCCTATACCAAAGATGTTATAATATGCTATGCTATGTTGAACTTTGTTGTAATATGTTGTGCTATATTAAGCTATGCTATACTATATTATGCTTTACAATACTATGCTGTGCTATACTATAGCATAGCATAGTATAGCCCTATGCTGCTATACTATAGTATAGCCCTATGCTGCTATACTATAGTATAGCCCTATGCTGCTATACTATAGTATAGCCCTATGCTGCTATACTATAGTATAGCATAGGGCAGCACAGCACATACTATGCTGTGCTGCCCTATGGTACGCTATACCATGTTATATTATCCTATGCTATATTATACTACACAAAATTACGCAATACTATGCTAAACAATCTTATGCTATGCTATGCTATACAATATTATGCTGCGCTACACCATACTATAATATACACACAGCCTGAGGCCATTTGGCAGTCAAAAACCCATATTACAGAAATCAAGTTAATTTAATAAATAATTATTTTAAACAAAGTTTTATGTGCTTCCATGCTTCAAACATAATTTCGAGAACGCAACGGATTTTGGAGTAAATTATAGACACATTACCGATCAAATGCTTTTTTTTTTTTCTTTAGCAGACTTGCTAAAATTTTATTGTCATCAATCTTGCACAAATATGTCCTCTCCAATGTATTTAAAGCTAGTTATCAATGAAACGAGATAAAAGAAAAATCACTATTAATATAGTTATAAATATAATATATAAACGCTACATATATTTAAATTAAAAGATGAATATTTTATAAAATGGGCCTCCTTGATCTATACAGACCAAAAGAAAAGAGATTGAGGGGGAGAAGTGATCATATTCAGTGAAGCTGAAAATTCAGCAGAGGAATGAAAAGAACAAGATAGAAATATGTTCATAATGTGACCATGTTGTACTGCAATCCCATGTAGCTACAACCAATCCAAGCACCAACACTGGAGACAATTATAACTCTAATGACTGAAAAAGGAGAGCGCTGTGTTTAAAAAAAAAAGACCCAAAGTGTTTACTAGAATAACAAAATCTCAATTACCATAACACATTAAGACTTAAGTGGCCTGTGAAGGCATTATAAAATTGAACTGTTAGAACAAGCTTAATTAAAAATGATTGTCCAGGTGAAAACAACATCACATTGACTATGCCTACTTTGCTTCAGCCTTGAGGGAAGAAAAAAAAAGCTTGCAAAGATCCCTCTTAGTTTTGAAGGGTAAACAGCTGCTTATACAGCATCTAAATTGGATAAAACTTTCTTAGACCATGAAGGTTTTTACAGATAAGATGAACCAACTCCCTTCTGATCATCCATTTCATATCTTCCAATTTCTACTTTTATGTTCAAAACAAGCATTTGCTCTGCATGTCCCAGTGGCCACAGCGCCGTGGTCCAAGGCTGAAATGCATCTTTAATAAACTCAGCACCGCCAGTTCACAACAATTTACCCGACTTCTGTTTACAGTTACATATCCTCCCATCTAAAGCTTCATGTTGACGACCTCTTCTGACAAAACAGTCCTTTTCAGCATTTAAGGATGCATTTATGCAAACCTGGCAACAAACTGTTTAGAGCAGTGGTTTTATTAGATGCAGGGAGCCCTATTAGTGCTCGACACCTTTTCAAGACAAATTAAGAAGATGGTCAAGACAGAGACAGGGAGGCGCCGTTAATTATTTTTCCAGCTGATTAAATGTGATGACACATTATTCTTGTTTTGCATAATAATTTTTTTTTTTTAATCACTCCCAGCAAAGTTCATCAGGGTCACTGGATGCAGTTGAGCAGCTGTTATTGGGGTCACCACAGTTTCAGGCCACACTCGAAGCATTGTGTCCGCTTGCTTCTTTTTATGCGTTATTACTTCGATTACAGCGGTCAATGAGATAGAGAGAGATGTATGAATACAACATGTGGGGAAAAATGAGCATCCACGCCGCGCGTTTTTCATCATTACACGCAATGATTATGAATTAAACTGTGGCAAAAAATGTCATGTAAATCTATATCTGTGTGCAGTAGTGCCAGCAGTGGTAATGAAAGTATAGGATGATAAATGGGTGTAATACATGCTTTCACTTTTTATACATCTTGTTAACTGTGCCTCCCTTGGGATAAACTTAAATAAAGAGGTGGTAGCGTCAGTTCAGTTCCACACATGCTTATTAATTTTTGCCCCTCTTTTCAGCAGTTCTTTGTTTACAGCACATTAAAAATTAAACCTCAACACTCCTAGAAAAACCGATTAAGTTATTAAAAGAAATAAAAAAATCTTCTCACATTTGTAAAAGTGCTTAATTTAAAGCTAACACTAACAGTGACCAACACTCCAGCATACTTGAATGTAAAGCTGGAACAGCAGGTGTGTAATAGTGTGGCTATCAACTTGGTTAAAACTCAATCATTCTTTAGAAAATGGCTCAAGCTCATTCAGACTGAATGGAGAGCAACTGTGAACATTGATTTTCGGGTCCTGTCACAGATTCTCCATTGGATGTCCATCTGGACATTCTCACCCATGAACATGGCTTAATCCAAACCAATCCATTGAAGCTCTGACTGTGTGTTTTGGGTTGCTCTGAAAGGGGAACCTTTGCCCCAGTCTCAAGTTTTTTGCAGCCTCTAACAGGCTTTCTTCCATGAAGGCCTGTATTTAGCTCCATCCATCTTCCCTTCAACTTTGTCAGGCTTCCCTGACCCTGCTCAACAAAATCCTCCTTACAGCATAATGCTGGCAGCTTCTAGTGTCACCATAGGGGCAGAGGGTTCTGGAGAGTACAGTGTTAGTTTTCTGTCAGGCAGTGTTTAGCATGTAGACCCAAAAGTTCAATTTTAGTTTTCTCTGACCAAACCATCTTCTATATTTTTGTTGGGTCAGATTTGATAGTTTCCCACCTGTACATCAGCAACATTCACAGAACATCTGCATCTTAAGAAAAACGTACATACAATGTACTAATTCCTACCTGGATTACTTCTAGAAGTTACTGGTTACACTGGATTTCTCCATATCATAATTAGTTGCTGCAGTGTTTGTTCAAAGAACAGAAATGTGTCTGCAAGACACTGTTACTGGCTCGCTTGCTCAACTGAAATGAGATCTGTGAATTTATTTAGTTTCTTTGTATTGTAAATGTCTGAAAAAGTGAAATTAACCCAGCATGGATGTGGCTGTTTGGTTACATGCTGTCCCCATCTATTTGAATTTTTATTATTAATGGTTTTATTATAAATTTATTATGGAAGTATTTTCCACCATTTGAACGTGATACACCTACCTCAACAACAACAACAACAACAAAAATACAGGAAAACAGACTGACGAAAGATGCAGAGCAGCAAAAACAAGGGAAGCATTCCAGTTCAATAGATCTCAAATTATGTTATCATTTTGAGCATTTGCAAAATGCCACTCTGAGACTGAGCATTTTAAAATTGCTTTTATGTAATAATGAAAAGTCAGAGCATTGGCATGATGACAATATGCAGGTTTCCAGTAAATCACATGTACACTTCCCAAAATAAAAATAAGCTCGTCTCCAACTGTCTGTCTTAGCTTTTTTATCCACTGTATAAGCAGTAGGTGATGTTTCAATTTCAAAAAAATCCCTGAGGCCAAATCTGTGCTTTGATGCAATAGTTCATTTATTATTTTTTTCTAAAGGTTTTTCTGCCACTAGTGGCCTTTGTCTGCAGTAGATTAGACAGGAAATGGGCAGAGAGAGAAGGGCGGAGGACAGGCAGCAAAGGTCCCAGGGTTGGGAATCGAACCTCGGATGGCTGCGTTGAGGATTAATAGCCTCCCTATAAGAAGCATCCGCTCCACCTCTACATCACACACCGCCCCAGCACCCTTTAATTTATAGTAGTGGTGTGTACTATGATCACTGCGTTTTACCAGGACACTAATAGCTGTCACACAACATGCTTACACTTACGTTACATGCTATGATTCAAGTATCAAGAAAACAAAGAACATGGAATAAACAGACCAAAAATGCAGAAAGTCTGGGGGGAAATCAAATTAATGAAAAGCAAATATGCAAAAGCGAAAGAACCACAACAGCGACAAGTCAACATCAAAGAAACTGTAGATGTATCCATCTCTGACTTGAGCTGCACTTTCCACAGACGATACGAGATCGACCATGCACAAACCGGGATAGAAAAATGTACAATGAAGGGGAGCACACAACAAGCACACAACAGATGGAACAGTCTAGGCTCTGAACTTCAGTCTATGCCTGGATTTGCAACATGCTTCGAGGGAAGTTTAAACTGTGCTTGATAAATACGGATGTGTTCTTGAAAAAGAAATCATGAGCCAGTGAGTCATGTTAGAGGAAGTAGCTTTGATGAGGAGCTCTTCATTCTTCAAAGCGTTTTAATGTAAATGTTGGGGGTCATCAAAGAATGTTGCACTGCATCGGGTCAACAATGGGGAATTAGCTTGATAACCAGTCGACATTACGTACCTCTCACAGAGTTCATCACCTGGTAACAATACAAAACAGCTGTTTAATTACATATGCAAGTGCATGAGGGCCTTACACAAGACTGCAGCTTTTCTTGCAGGTACAAGCAGGGCGGTCTTCCAGATAAACAGATTTGGGCGTAAAGGTTTAACCAAAGACTTCATCTGCTATTGATTATTTTAAAAAATACTGTATTATTAAATTTGCCGATTGTTTTTTAAATTAACCAATTAGTAAAATTAATAATCGGATTGCAAAAGATGCTCAAGAGGAGACTTTTCTTTTCACAGAATGAGTACCAGGAGAAGCCGAAACTGGCATTTTTTTCATCTTAAATGCAAAATGAATATGATTATTCGTACCATTTAGGCTTAATTACTGCTTTGACCATGTTGTTCTAACAATTTATTAATTACTAAATTAGTTGATGATAATTTCAATAACTGATTCATCACAATTAATCATGTTTCCACCGTTATTGCCGTGGTGGTTAGGTGAAGTCTCACCTTGAACATTGTGCTCCCCAGCTGAGCAGGGGACATGCTGACCACAACTCCAGCAGACTGGAGAGCTGCGATCTTCTCTTTGGCTCCGCCCTTCCCACCAGCGATGATGGCACCAGCGTGGCCCATCCTGCGGCCTGGAGGAGCCGTCAGCCCGGCGATGAACGACACCACAGGCTTGGCGTTATCTCCCTGGATGATGGAGGGTGCAGGGAGCAAAATGAAATGAGCTTAAGATTAGAAAGATGAACAAAGAATAAAAATAAATAAATAAAGAGAGAAACACCGGAGGGAAAAATGATATTTGTTTTGCAAAACACCAGTAGCACCATCGTCTGTACAAAAATAGAAGGAATTAGTTTTTTGCACCTGCATTTCATTCATTCATTAGACACAATGCACCTTGTGGCCTCCCATTAGAGAGCTCCATGATAACACGCAAGTCTAACCAGTCATCTCTGTCTAAGCCAGCATTATTAAAACAAAGGGTCAATCAAGCCATTTAATTGCATGGGCGGCAGTGTGACCAGATAGGGGCTCAGGCTCCTGTCATTTCATATCATCTCATTTCTGAATTGGTAATTAGTCATGCAGCCAGTGATTAGCTCAGCGCTCGTCTATGCTACTTGTTCATTGATGGATGTTACATTCAACAGTTAAGATCATTTCCAAGGTGAAGAGAGCTAATATTTCATCTTCAGCCATAACATCACAACCAGAAAGAGGGACAGAGGCTGTGCGTGTGCGAAGCAGCTAATATTTCATACTTAGGGATAACAACATAATTGCTGGGGACGGCTGTGTGCGTGTGTACAGGCTGACGCTCATCTGGCAGACAGCGTCCAGAGAGCGAATGTGGCATGTTTAACAGCCACAGCAACACAGCGAGGTCCTTCAAAGACACGCACTCCTGCAAGCATTTCAGCACCAGATTTAAAGATGACACTGGCAGGAACGAGATGGCACCTCTTAATACACATACGCTCAAGACGACGTTTGATAATTGAGACTAGCAGGGCATACATCAGCCAAGGGAACGTCGAGGGCCCTGGATGAAAAAGCATCACTAACTAGACGCGTTAAGTCTCGCAGAGTTACCCAGAAAAAGCAGAGAGGGAGGGAATATCACTATAAAGAGCTCTGAATATGTTACAAGCGTCTCTTCTAACCAACGAAAGATTATAAGCAAAAAACAAAAAACAGAAACAAAAACAACAAATTAGCAGAAAACAGTCTACTCAGGAATCAAAGCACGTTCTGAATACACAAACCACCCTCATGTGAATCCAGCCTTAAATCTACCTCAAGCAAAACAGGTTTAATTACTCTATTAATTCCTGCCTCTCTTGGCACCAAGTAACAATTCAAAAAGGGAGGGGGGGCTGTGCTATTCGCTCCAGCCGTCTTCTGTCGTTCACTGTTAGCAGCGCAGATTTATTACATTCATTAAGGGACCAATAGGGGAGTTTCACCGTTTCTGTTTGCCAACATGACAGGGGAAGTGCTTTGCACTGTAAACACAAACTAAAGTCGAACTCAGACTATTTTAGGCTCCTATAAACATGACAGGCTGGTAGGAGTAGCTGGAATGTGCTTACATGTAACACAGCTTTAAAAACTCATGCACCAGAAGACAAGCTCATTTTATTATCAGTCAAATCCGTACAAACTTGAACGGTGTATTGAACATTAATAGATATGTTAGCTTGAATGCCAAATTTTCAAATCTACTTACAAAGATGGAACACTGTACAATAATGAAAGTATACAGTCATGTAAAAAAAAGACATCCTATTAAACACTCATTTACATGTCGATATATAAGCTTTGATGCATTTATCTCTGTAAAAGTTTTTTTTTTATTATTTCAGGTACAGACAAAAAAATAAACCTAGTTTTATTTATTAAACCAGTTCCAGCCTATGCGCCATCTTTCCAGCACCACTTCCATTTTTAGAATCCTAGTTTTCTATGGTGCAGCTCTATCAGTTAGAGCTGCAATTTTAAAAAGTGCAGGTATATCATTTATTTGCCAACACAGAGTTTCTGTGATGGGCCTGGTTTCCAGCAGCTACTCTGTTTGAAACTCTAATTCAAATAGCCTCAAATGAAGAGAAACTCGGTTTAATTCAAAGTGAAAACATTGTGTCCTGACATCTTTGTACGACTTGACTTTTAAAAACAGGTCTAAGAGCACCATTTTATGAACAATTTTCTACACAAGTGACTTTCAAAGGGGAATCTGCAGCTTACTCCCACACTCTGCTGGGCTTTTCATGCTTGTGTTTCATTTGAACTGTCCCTCACTGTCAACACTCTGTGTGATTGGGTGGGGGGATTGTTTGTACTTTATTTGTTCAGTCAGAGTAGTTATTCTCCTGAGACGCCAGCGGCAGATTTGCATGCATTAGAGCAGCAGAGGGCACATCAAATCCATTTCTCAGCTCAAGAGCACCGAGCACACATATACAGAAAACAAACAGAGCAAAATTAACACAGTAAAAAGTAATCCACGGGACAAGAGTTCAGACCTGGAGAAGTTGTAAATGTCAGCAGCGTCGTCACATCAGCCAATCATCACCTCCCTCACAAGTGAGCATCAGAAAAGCTTCACAATTCATCACCGCGGTCGATTTCTAAAACATGACCTGTGAGTCACACCTTCATCTTATCTGTCACTTCCTACCTTCATCACATAAATAACTGAGAAATATATGGGAGAAAGCCTGAGGCTGTGATCAAAAAAACAAAGGTAACACTCCAACATATTCTTTGTGTGTGATGGTTGCCTTTCTTCACAAAAACTGGCAGATTTGGGGAATGTTTTATTTTATTTATTTTTTACTTTTTTAGTAAATCTTTTGCTGATTTTCAAAAAATCATAAGCAAAGTTTAAAAACACACACATGAGCATGTGTAAATAAAGAGTGTTAGTATGTTATTTGCTTACAGTATTGTGCTGCTTCAGGTACTCGGCAGCATTCTCCTCAGCATTTCCTCCGATCTCTCCGATGAGGATAATGCCCTCTGTTTTGGGATCTTGCAGGAACACTTCCAGACAGTCTATGAAGTTTGTGCCATTAAATGGATCACCACCAATACCTTTCAGGAGAAGAAAACAAACACTTATGCATCCAAGAATATCAAAAGATAAATTATGTAAGTGCAATCATAAATAAGCACATAAAACCCTGCTTCACCTTAAGACCTGAGAAAAGGCATTGAAATAAAACAGGAAAGGGCAAAAATTGTGGATTTTTAATATTAGCTGTTCAATTTATCTTTGTTTCAGATTGGGGGAGGATTACTTGGAATATTATTTCCAGCAGAAAAAAAAAATCTTTTAATTTTATTCTTCATGAACTCTTAAAGAGAAACACAAGCCTCAAAGATGGAAGCCTGGCTTCATACTTGGTGCCCTGAGTAGGAAGCACACAGCTGGTTTATCAAAACTTTCTATGGTGAATGCATCTCTAAGTCAGCAGTGTCAGAAGAGAACTGCACTACCTTAGAGCAGCTCCACATAGTTTGGAGCAGCTACCTTGTCCTTACTAAGAATTAGAAATTGAGATCTGGAGAGACGTTTGTTTATTTTTTCCGTTTCACTTCAGCTGTTACTAACAACCTTTTTTTTTTTTTTTTAGAACGGCACCTTAAGGATGCTTTTATGTTAGTAGCAGAGCTTACAAAGCATGTGTAAACCAATTTTTCTAAGAAATGTGAGAAAACCTACACAAAACAACAATGTAGGGTTAAAGATGCTTTATGATATTTATAATTGAATAATATTTTTTTTCCAAACTACAATAATGAATAATGAAAGATTTTAATGTGGACCTGTTTCCATAATGCATTATTAACAAATCAAGATTTCCATGGTGACAAAACAAGGTGTAAAAAGGAGTCAGTCTGTTCCATGTTTGTCTGCCAATACGAGCAGCTCAGGGCCAGTTTCCTTTCAAATTTCCCTTATTGCTTATTTATTTTCTTCCTGTTTTGTTTTGACAAAATAAAAACCTACAAAGAAAAAAAAGACAATTTCTAGTTGTTTTGGTCATTTGTGAACAAACAGGAACTATATATGAGCAATAAAAAAATAAAAAAACATACTGCAATTTTCCACCAGTCTGGAAAATAAAAAAACAATTAAACAGAAGATGATCATCTATAGAAATAATGAACATAAATTTATTCAAAGACACTTTGAATAAATTTTGAAAAATATTCAGTATGTTACAATATTGGCTGAAGTCAAATAGTTTAATAATAGGGAAAAGTGACATCAACTCTTCACTAATGAAGGAACTATATATATATATATATATATATATATTTTTTTTTTTCCTTAAAGATAACTCGGTATATTTTATTTCACCAAAGTATACTGTATACTTAATAGTTTAATTAAAAATTTGCAATAAACAACATAAAACAGAAAATAACTTGAAAAATAAATTAAATTTAAAACAATATCACATGTTTTGTTTTTCTTCCCTGTAACAATTAATTACTTAAACTTCGCCCATGTTTTTTAAGTGTTTTTGAGACATGAGGATTCTGAAGGGGAGCAGCACAACTCTTTGTTGTGAAGTTGCTACTGACTGAAGAAGACTAAAAGTGAGCTATTTTCAGTATCAGTGAAGTATAAAAAGTGTAGCTATAACCCCTCTGTGAAAGCACAACCACGCCACCTGACGCATTTAGAAAACTTTCACCCAACTTAACAACTTTATCGCTTTATAACTTCTCTTTTTTTAAGCAAAAAGTGACAAATCTGGTGATTCTTTTATGGGAACATTTAATTGCAGCAGCCAGACTTCAAACCAAGGAGGGCAGCACTAAGATGGTTTTTGGCAAGGCACTGCAGAGTTAATCAAATTTACAAGAAAATGTCAAAATTTGAACAAAAACATGAAGGTAACATCCTTAAGAACCAATTTAGACAGTTTATGTGCAAAAAACTTGGAATTTGGGATTTAACGACTATAAATGAGGACAGAGGAAACGAAGGTATTTAAATGGAAACCGTGTTTTTAATGACATGTCCAGAAATCTCTGAATCTGTGACAAATTTAGATAAAAGGAAGGATGAGTAAAGTTACATTTTCGTTTTATTCTTCTGAACTTTCATCCTCTCGCTAAAGCGGAGCTTAGTCTGCTGAGTCTGTGAGCAAATACTCTGGGATAAAATGTGTTTATATCCAAAATTTTAAAAGGCTGTTATTAAAATAAATTACAAAATTAATTATATGACCAGAAAAGAAGATGAGAGTGATATTAAGTTTTGCACTGATTATAATTTGCAGCCCAAAGGACAGTCAAAAGATTTGAAACAGTCTCAATAGCCCCACAGTGTTAATGAACTTTATAATATCTAATACTGTTGCTGCACTGATTTCATAAAGTCTGACTGGAGGGATACTCGATAATTAAACTGTTTAAATAATGATGAAGGCCAGATGGATTTTACTAAATATGTCCAAGATGCTCCATAATGCAATTTTTCCAGAGGAAAAGATGTTTGATGAGTAAAAACTCATTTTTGTTGTTATGATGAAAAGAGCTGCATCAAACTTTGCACCCAGACGTAGTTTGGGCAAAAACATCTGCATGACGTTGCATGGCAGATTATGTGGCATGCCTTCCTGAGCACTGTGCAAATATTACATGTTTGTTTACAACTAAACTCACAAAATCTAAAGGGATTATTGTGAACTACATCAAAAAAAGAGAAAACACACAGACAAAAAAAACCAAAATAATTACATTTACGACATCCTGAGTGACTGGCAGCACATGCCTCTGGTTTTCAAAGGTATGTTATCATCAACTAGTCTGTAAATACTGTTTGTGCCCTGATTGCTTGATTTGTGATTACACTGACGTCGGCTAAGAAACAGGGTTCTACTGCAGGCTGCAGCACTGAAAATTCCCTCCGATAACATGGGCAAGCAGTCTGGTAGTTGATGTTTTCAAATATCTGTATACAGAAAGGTCAACTGATTTGATACCTGAGCACATGTTTATTAGCCTGGTCATGGTTCAGTTTCTGTCAGAATTGAAAATGTTTTGTTGTCATAGGATTTAACTAAAATCTTTACAATAAAAACTAAAGGAATGAGAACTTTTTGTTACAAACTGAATTTAGTCTGTTTCTGTTTAAATGGTGATAGACCATATTACACAGGAACTAATGTGACCTATAAAAAGTGCTACTTAAGGTCAATTAAAGTATTTTATTCTAATAATTTAAAACACAAAACCGTGATCATGCATGGTTTGTTCTTTACGCAATTGCAATTTTGTAAAAAAAAAAAAAAAAAAATGCATGGTTTGTTCTTTACGCAATTGCAATTTTGTAAAAAAAAACATTTGTGAAATTATGTATTTTTGGGTCACAAAAAATGGGTCCACAGGTTTTAATATGAATTAGTGAAGAATTTCAGACTCATTATTAAATTTCAGTTTTGATTTTAGTCATTAAAATCAAAACTGTGTTTCTTGAACATTAAGAGGGTTTTAAGTGTTCAATTTGGGGCTAACTGGAGTTGGCAAGAGCATTTTAATGAACAAAAAACATCAATGCCTTTGGCACAAAGATACGACCACGTGATGAAATTTTACATAAAGCAACCTGTGCTCCTCATATCCCTTCTAGTTTCGAAGAAAATCATTAAAGCCCCACTTCAAAAACCAGTCAAATGTGTTGGTTCTCTATCCATTTTTTTCTTGAGTAATTTTTTTAAAGATTTTACATATTTTAGAAGTTATTTCATAACTCTTGAGAAATACAGGGAGCTCCAATAAAAATGATTATAGAGTTCCACTTTCAGCACACCTTGATGTCATACAGGAAACTTAAGTCCAAGCTAAAGATCTGAATGCTAACTGGTAATAAAATTAGGCGATCAGAGTTTAATCCATTTACGTTTAATGCATGATGTCAGCAGTAACTTACCCACACAGAGAGACTGGCCCAGGCCCACTTGTGTAGTCTGATGCACGGCTTCGTACGTCAAAGTACCTGATCTGGAAACGATGCCTAGAAGACAGAGTTTTAAAAGCATTTCTCAGAATGCAATGTGTATGTTTTATTTCTATTTTAGTCTCATTTTGACTGAATTGCTTCAAGCAAGAGAGTCAAAATAAACCAAATGCTTTTATTACCAGAGCTTGGCAACAGCTGCTGTTTGGTTTTTGGAAAGAAGCCAGTTGATTTTTAATAAAATCAACATGCTGTAAAGGTTCACCGGGTAGCAGCTGCACATGGTGCTTATCAAGCCGTCAACAGCAGGAGATCTTTCAGGGATTTTACACAAGGGTGTATAAAGAAAAATATTAGCATTGAGTGTTTTTCTTTTTTTTTTTTCCCTTCACATGCCAGCCATTTAAAGGTTGTTGCAGGAGGAGGACATGTCTGGGTCATGACCTTTTAAACTGTCCACTTCACTGACTTGCCCGACTCGGCTTGCATTTTAACAAGAAGAAAAGGTTTCACACAGGAAAGAAACTTTCTCTACTAAGGAAAAGGATCTGTGAGAAGTTGGGGCATTAAAAAGTGCTGTAAGAGCTTCTTTTAGCCACTAGGCTTGTTGAGGACCCATATTTATCTTGCGACCCATTCAAAGTGAGCTGAATGGTACGGGAGGTAAAAAGAAAAATAAACATCTCCAAACGTCAGTGTTGGAAAACTGAAGCAAAGCGTGGCATCTTGCCATCACTATGTCTCAACAGTATCCACCAGATTCTGTCAAAAGTCTTTTTTGTCCCACCAAAAATATTTAAACATTTGGATTTTGCTAAACTCTGGTGGGACTTCAACTGGACACCAAAAAAACATTCCAGGATGAACATGTGGAAAGGCAACTCATGCCCATCATTAGGATTAGTGGAAGACCTGACGCTGGCTCCCTGCTTCTCTTCTTAACGCCATGGAAACCTTCTTAGAGTGCAGAGCAAGCTGCCAGCAATCCATGACAGTAGTTCCCAAATGTTTGAGCTACTGACCTACAAAGAACAGCTGTACCAACTATCATTTCACACAAAAAGTATTTTTTAAGCAATTCAAAAATGCAGGCGTACTTTGACAGAGTAAACAACCAACACAATGCTTTTCTTAATTTCCAAATACTTTTTTCACCTCTTAAAATTTATAGCATGCTTTATACTACATGTTTTCTGGATTTCTGAAAAGTATATAAAGACCCCAGACTTAATCATAGTCTGTGCTCCAATTTTAGGGATATCATTGGGTCTTTAAACACAAAAGGATTCAAAATACATGCGTAAATAAACGCAGAAATGATTCAGCAGACATAAATTTTTTTTTTTTTTTTTTTAAATCAACATTCTTCCATTCTCTGTCTCCAGATCTAAATTGTACAGAAAACCTAGAGGAGAGCTTGAAAGGAGAGGGCATGAAAGAAGACCCAAGGGTCTGAATAATCTAGAAAGATTGTGCATAGAGGACCGACAATGGTCCGTCTCTCAGGGAATGCTCCAACCTTTTCAAATGCAATAAAGACTGAGCTGTCCTATTGGCACGAGGGGGTTGTAAGATGTATTGACAGCAGGAGTGCCAATTATTGTACCTCTGCTTATTTTGTTTAAAACAAGCATTTCTTAATGTGGAAATATTTCCCACACTGCATACATTGTTGGATTTTTTTGTTCTCAGTGTGATATTATGCAAGTAGAGTAAATAAATATTTAGTTTAGTGCTTTTCACACATTTTTAGCAGGGGTGCTATTAACTCAGCCCAGTACCCTGTTAGAATAATAATAATAAAAAAAGATTATTTTTATTTTTAAACCATAACATTTAGAGTTCCTATCAAGAATATTTTCATACCAATTTAAAAAAAGGAACAAAATACATGTATATTGTTCTCACCAATTCTTCCTTTTTTGTGAATGTGTCCAGGCATAATTCCAATCTTGCATTCTCCAGGCTGTAAAAAAGGCAGAAGGAATTACCTTTTTTTATTTATTTATTTATTTTTTTACAATATAATAAATTCAAATTGCCAAATGGATGTCAAGCTCTCAAGTCCAAGTTTCATTTTTCTTCACTAAAAATATTTCTCTGGCAGTATTTTTTTTTTTGTCTTAAAAATTACACGAAGCAAATTCTATCTCCTTTGTCAGATCTTTGCCATAAATTAAATGAATAAGTCACCAGATTTTAGCTTTAGATTAAAGCCCATCCATCCACTGAATATAAAGCACCTGCCAATCCATGTGATGCACTTTGTACTTGTATCTCTATTCTACACAACACACACATAAAAAGGCATTGGCATCATCGAGCATCTGTGTGTGCGCTTACATTGATGACTCCTGGGCAGTTGGGGCCTACGAGGCGGGTGGCGCTCTGACGCAAGAGCTTATGTTTGACTTTCACCATGTCCTGCTGGGGGATTCCCTCGGTGATGCACACCGCCAGGGGTATCTCTGCGTCTATTGCCTCGATGATGGCGGCGGCCGCAAACGGCGGAGGTACATAAATCACAGTCGCCTCGGCTCCTGTACCCTCCTTTGCCTGAAACAATGAATGAAAGATGTTGGGAAATTCTGAGGTTATCAAACAGCGCCACCTAATGTTATAGACTTGTATAAATAAGTCATCATGGGCTGGAGGATTACTTCCGATATTAACAATGCTTTTTCATTAAAAATATGATTCAAATATGTTGGGTTTTTTTTGTTGTTTTTTTAAATGACTTGCCTCCTTGACCGAGTTGAAGACAGGCAAGCCGAGGTGCGTCTTCCCGCCTTTCCCAGGAGAAACTCCTCCAACAAGCTGCGAGCCATAGTCGAGAGCCTGCTGACTGTGAAATGTTCCCTACCAGACAGGAAGAAGCAGGAATTAGTGTGCAGGTGTGAGTGATGAACTGGGATGCAGCCACTTCTAGAGAGTCCCCATTGAGATATCATTGCAGGCATGTTTAGGGGAAAATATGCTTCCACCCAGGATTAATCACCTGAGGAGCTGGGCACAGGCTGAGCACCAGGAGAAGATGAAGCTAGCAGAAAATTTATTTAGTGAGAAGGAATCGAAATGTCCTTCACAAATAAATAATGGTGTGATATTAGTTTAATCTCCTGGCAGAACATTTGAAAAACAAATTTAAAAAAGCAGCCAGGATATTCCCCATCGACACTGGCTGTAAAATATTTCACACCAAAGAGACTTTGTGAGAATATTTCAGATGCTGTCACTACCGTAGACGCCGGAGAGGAAGTGTCACAGCTGTATTGCAACATTTGGGGAATTTTAATTCCTGACACTTTAAAAGTTTACGTACAGCTCAAGGACTTCTCCTTACTTACTGCGTACAAATAAACAAATAATAGCAATGTGAAATCATCTCCCTCAGCCTGGAAAGAAACTCAAACAAAAAACAAACAAGAAGTCTTGAAGAAAAAGCCCATTTGTATTCATATCCGTCACACGGACTCAGCTGAGCTTCTGGTTTTGTCACCTTTCAATACAATTCAATACACCCCGCTCGTGTCATCCTGGCTGATGTGGATTTCCAGTTAACTTTAAGGTTTGTCAATTCTGAGTTTAACAGATTTTCTTTGTGAGGGACATAACACAAATAACAAAATAACTTCTACAGGTAGTCGTTTTGAATCCAGCTGAAATGGAGTTAAATGATCATCCCTATTTATGTTTTAAAGACATGTTTTTCACCAAAACTCAAAGTGTGTCAAAGCTGCAGATTGATATATTTATAGACTGAAAATAGTTTGTACTCTTAGTTAAACTACATGTAATAAATAAAGGGGAATATAGGTTTTTCAGAATATCACCTATTTATTGATTAGAACACATCAGGGGGAAATTTTCTGACTCTTACCTACTGAATATACAAAGGTAGCAATAACCTCAAATACGCCCTCTCGGTATCTTCCTTCTGATTTGTCAGGAACTTGAATGTTCAAGTGCAGTCAAACCAAACGTAAGAAAATACTTTTTATCAAAATGGTTGCCTTGTATCAGACTGAGAAGCTGTCACACTGACTCAGTTCATCATCCGTTGTACTTTATTAGAAAAAACACCAGAGACAAGTATCAAGCTTTTCCTGGTTTATCTTTCTTGCTTTTTTGTATGACTTGCTGATTTCCTATTTTCTCCTGAAAAAAGTTAGATGTGATGAATGCATGAGGTGAAGACTATTACTGCAAACTTGGGGAATCATTACCACTTCCTGCTCAAATAACTAGCACCTTGAAAGATAATTTGAACTAAAAGTCAATTTAAAAAAAAATTATAAAGAGAAGCATCCAATTAGATATATAACAGAAAAAATGTTTGGCCCATAAATCATGTGCATAAATAACTGGTGCATGCAGTTGATCCAAGCTGATTTTCTGCCACACTAATCCTCAGAGGATGAAGTTGGTTAAATAGAAGCAAAGATAAAACAATGTAGGCAAAGCAGGACGAGCAGAAACTACAAGCGGAAATAAATTACCTTAATGCAAAAATGATAACCAGCCTATTATGTAGAATTGGAAGCCATGCATCAGCATTTTCACCTCCATGTGTAATAGACTCCTTCACCCTGCTAACTCTGCTGTTTTGCACTCATTACCATCCAAAATGTTGGGATAATAATTTTTGAAAAATTGCTTGCTTATCAAGGCAGAAGGACATGGCCATGTGCACCCAATAGCACTTGCTTCATTTCATGTCTTCCTTTAATTACCAGGAGTGTTCACTGGAACTATATTTAACAACCCTCGATGGGAAGCTGGAGAAACAAATGTGCTAAAGGACAGAGGGCGGATATGAATCTATGGAAACCAGGTTTCTGGCTTATTGAGCACACTTTGTCAAGACTTTTATCATCCTCGCCTTGTTTAATGAGATTCTCCTCAGCTTTTCCTCTCTTACAGATTCACTTCAGGAATAAACAATCTGTCGTTCAGATTTATTACCATCGACTTATGAATTGAAAGAATGCTAAAGGCTTGCTGTTGGGAAGAAAAAAAAGGCAGGCAGGCTAAAAAACATTTGCGCATTACAAAAAAAAAAAAAAAAAAAAAAAACCTGCTCATGATTAAGGAAACGAGATAAAGCCCAGATTCAATGCCCACATGATTTTGACTCTCGTTAACAGCTATCTCACAGAGTATGTTAAAAAATAAAACAAAAACTCAACTTCAATTTTATCTGATTTTAGGTGCAACAATGCTGTTTGACACTAAATTAAACTTTTTTTTTTTCCAAGATAGTTTTATTAGAATTTTCTGCTTTACGCACGCACGCATGCACACAAAAAAAACATGAAGTAAAAAAAAAAGAACACCAAACCCCAGGGCTCACTCTATCTACACAAAAAGAAAAGAAAAATTAGCTTTACATGTCACAGTATTTGACAAGATGTAGGAAGGGAAACCAAATATCTTTAAAGTCTTCAAGCTTTCCTTTTGTTAGATATGTCAGCTTTTCCATTGCCAGGTTGTTGCTCAATAGTTTAATCCATTCATTTATCTTTGGTCTTTCTGTGTTCCTCCACTTCAGAGCAATCAAATGTTTAGCCTGCAAGAGGCAAAAAGTCACAAGCTTCTGTCTCTTTGTAGGACCTTTAAATCCGTCTG